>NC_134363.1:66405625-66733014 GCF_048569485.1 Anomaloglossus baeobatrachus
AAGTACAAACGTTTGCTCAATTTCTTCTCTTTTTTTCTCCTCTTCTCCTATGGCTATATTGACAATATAACATATTGGATACAGCATTACAGAACAACAAAACAACCTGCACACCATTCCAAAGCAACTGGTCTTCTTGAGATTTGCCAAGTTGAGATTTGTTTTCTTAAATGGATTTTTCCATGTAGAGAGAAGAATGTATGAAGATTACTGACTATCAGCCGGGGAGCCACTGTCCCCATTATTGATGCACCTCAGCCTCTGAATATATGAATGAATGATCGAATGAATGAATAAATTAATGAATGGCAATTTGAGACCAGGAAGTAGAGACCAGCAGTTAGTGGTAACTACGGTAAATTGGTAAGGTCAAATATTATAATTTTATATCAGTCTGAGAACATTTTTTTTTAAAAAAAAAGTTTTTGTTCCTTGAACATTAAAGAAAATATATCACCAAATTTACTAACACAAATTGTATTTACTTCTATAGGACCAATAATTCCACAATGCTTTACAGAGATAATTATCACAGTCTCCATTGGGTCTCACAATCTAAATTCCCTATCAGTCTTTGGAGTATAGAAGAAAACCAGAGAACCCAGAGGAAACCTACATATTCATGGGGAGAATATGAAAACTCTTGATGTTGTCCTTGGTGGTATTTCAACCCAGGACACAAGCATTGCAAGACTACAGTGCTAACTAATGAAACATTGTGCCACCTTCTACTTAACCCCTTAACAATATTTGACGTATGGGACATGGTAGGACCAAGGTTACAGACCAATGACGTATAGGTACGTCATGGTTATCGCGCGGGATACAGGAGCTGTGCCCACACAATTGCTACTGGGAGCTTGGAGTGAGTGAATTGCAACTTAATATTCATTCTCACTCCCAAAAATCAGAGTAAAAAGTGATAAAAAAATGTGTGCACAAGAATTGTACCAATAACAACAGGTGGCTGGCTTCAGTGACCGGGGAAGTCCCATGATCGAGATGGCCACCTCCCTGCCTACTCTGAGCCATCCCACCCAGTGTGAAGGCTCCTCAGCTGTAAGTAGTGTGTAAATGTGGAGCACCGGTGATTAACTCCCCCCCTTACCTGAGATAGATACTGCACCTTAAGTGCAGTACCCTGTGGCGACCAGAGCCTCAGTGGTGCCACATATGTGATAGCAGATAAACATAAGAAATAAATAAATCTTTTATCACTGAAATCACATCAATCCAAAAATAATGCCTAGTTTCTATTAATCCTACAAGCAGCTCTCACAGATATTTTGTTTTCTTTCCAGACCTTATCTGGACCTTCACTGTTCCTGTTAACTAACATTTCTTAATTACATTTCAAACTGAGAAAAGGGCAACTTTAAAACGCTTTGTTATCTTCTTATAGTCTTCACCTGCTTTGTGGTCTCCCTCATTTCCATTTTCAGAGTGCTGGGCAGCTGCTTAGAAGAACCCATGGTTCCTGTGTTTTGGTTCAAGCTTAGAGACGTCTGGGTTTTACACCACTTTGCCTTACCTAATGATAATAATGAACAAGCCATAACCCTAAGAAGTTACTTATTATGGAGCTATTTTTAGCTATTTCCATTTCTTCTTGTGAAAATAAAAATCTTGGGCTAAAACTGTATGTGATGAAAATTCAATTTTTATCTCTTTGCAGAATGGCATAAAGTTCTTTAAAACACCTGTGATGCCAGTACCCTCAGTACATCACTAGATGTAGTCACTGAAGAATGCAGTTTGTAAAATGTGGTAATTTAAAGAGGGTTCTGATGTTCTGACAGCTCAGAGGCTTTGCTAATGTGAAATGACCATTCCAACAAAATCTGCATTTTAACATGGCGCTCTTTCCTTTCTGAGGTTTGCACTGTGCCTTAAATGAAGTTTCTAACCACATATTGGATATTGGCAAACTCATAAGAAATGGCATTACATATTTTTTGGTCCATTTCCTCCTAATGTCCCCTTGAAAATTAAAGGATAAAACAATATTTTAGTGGAAAAAAAATAATTTTTAATTTTTCATTTCCGATGCCCAATGTTACACAATTCTTGAATTATCTGTGGATTTAAAATGCTCAGTACGCCCCTACACAAATTCCACAAAAGGTGTTCTTTCCAAAATGGGGTCACATGTGGGTGGTTAAGTCATCAATGTTATATTAAAGTCCTGGTCAACCCCTTTAAGTAACATTCTACTGTGGTGATATCAATTTTGGATGAAGCAGGACAATAAGGGGTTAAAAGCGAGCTGCCATGTAAAGTATAGAAGGATCCACAAACTATCACTATCGTGATTTTATTGTTCTTCATATTTTGGAGTCTTGCTCCTTCTTCAGGACAAAAAAATCACTGATGTACATATATTCATTTTTGTCCTGATGAAGGAGCAAGAATCCGAAACGCGTAGAAGAATCATTCCTGGATCCTTCTTTACTATACATGGCAGCACAGATTTAACCCCTTCTTCTCCTGCTTTATCCATTTTGAGTCTATAAAGGTTTGCACCAGCCATCACTCAGTTATATACCTTTCATAGTAGTTGTGACTTGCACATCTACACCAGGTGAGCAATACAATGTACTTTCTATCCCATTCTACTGGGATAACACCCTATATTGTGCCTCTTTGTCTCTCCAGCATCTATTACTAGTATATCAATTGTGTCTTCTTTATTCCAAGGCAAAATTTTGTTAAAATATCCCAACAGGATAGGTGATAATTTTATGAGTCATTGGGGGGTCTGACTGCTGAAACCCCTTTTAATTCTAAGCAAAGAGGTCTAAAATGCCCACCTGCAATGTAGTGTTCGCTATGTATGAACATCACTGGTCCATTCATCCTATATGGGACTACCCGAGAAACCAAATCGCCTTTCTGGGTTATCTCCGGCAGTAAGATAGAGTCAGTGAAGCAGTGAAGTATGTGTCGCGGGTGATGATGGTGGGGGCTCCTGGGTGGCAGTGTTGTGGCGCAGCTAGGTGTTGACCCCTCCGTGGGTAGGGGGTGTGAGTCCCGGGGCCCGCTGGAATGATGATGATGGAGCTGCTGGAGAGGTGCAAGGCAGGGCGGCGTAGCGTGGCGCTGTGCCTGAGGGCACTGGTGTACTCACTATTCAGATTAAACTCACACAGAGTCCTTATAGTGAACCAAGGCCGGATGCCGGTAGCCTCTGCAGGGGTGTGCTCGGGTCCCGCACACGGATGCACAGCAAGGGCCCTTACAGCCACCTAGTCTGGTAGCCCAGGGCCCCAAACCCGGCTACCACTTTCTCTGGGGAGCTGCAAGCCTCCCCTGTCAGCTTTTCACTGACCTCAGCACAGACTAACTAAACTCTGCTCTAACACTTCCTCAGTGCTTTCCAATCCCTCCCATTTTCCTGAGGAGGGGGTGAGTAGTGCCTGATTTGTTGGTGTGCATCTGTGTGAGGACTGGTTTGGTGCCAAGGAGGAGAATGGCCTGCACTTTGCTGGATTTCTGCAGGCTCTGTGACACCCTGGTTTTGCCAGGGCGTCACACACCCCCTTGGTAAAACACAGCCCGTCCTCGGGCTGTCCGGCACCGACATTTATTGTAACTGGACTGAAAAAGAAAAAACAGGTTTACAAGCATACTAACAATAAGACAATTGTATAAACCGGGAACGGGTCTTTCCGCTCGCCCACCCAAGCAACCTGAACCTTGATGCTGCCCCTAAGAAATGGGCAGCACCCCTCTTCCCCAGTTCAGGAACGGGCCAGGTGGGCCGGGCACGGTGTTACACACCCAGCAGTCTCTCAGAGGCACCACGTCCAGGGGACCCCTGGCCCCTGGAGGATCGCCACCGGTTACAGTAGTGGCGGACCTCGGCCATCATTTTCTTGCAGGCCCATCCTCCAATCCGCCTCTCCGGAGACTGCGGAACGGAAAGTTATTCCTTTAAAACACGGTAACTCTGCTGCCGACGCAGCCTCTTCCAGTCACTTTCCCCTATCCACCACCTGGCAGCACGGGTCCCCAATGCCATGCTCACTCACGGCGGCACTGTCCATAAAGACCCTGTCTTCCACTGCCTGCGGTGCGGGTACGGTGAACTGGGGTCCACTTGTAGAACTGTCCTCGCTCCTCTAACTCCCTGCCGTGCTCCACCAGGGGCTCCGACCCCTGATGGCGCCCACTGGGGTTCCGGCCCCAGCGACGTTCAACAAGTCAGTCAGGGTCCGGCTCCTTCCACCCGGCGCACCGGATGGCACCCCACGGGAACATGGGGGCGTTCAACAAAGGAAGACAGTGATGCAGGAACGGGACCTTTAAAACTCTTTAACTTCAACTTCGGGGGTTAACTTACAGGGCATTGCTACCGTTGCGGCTGGGCGGACTGCCGGAGCCGACGTCATCTGAGTTGATTGCCGCTCCTGATGCGGCCGGGCGGACTGCCGGAGCCGACATCCTTTCTGTGGTAGGCGGGTCACCGCCAGCTGCTACACGGGGAGTCACCACCGGCACATCGGGGTCCGCTGCTCCTGCGGCCGAAGCGGGGGCCGGCATCAGGCTTGGGAGCAGACATTCTCCATCTGCTCCCCCTTGGTCTTTTTGCAGCACTCCTTCTAGTAACTTTTTAAACTTTTCCTTTCGCTTCCGGTCCTCCGGAGCTTCACTTCCGCCCGTGTTCCCGGGGGGCAGAGCCTCTTTTTTGCGCCCATTGCTCAGGGAAGAAGACTGTGGCGGGAAACTTCGCACCACAATATGGCGGATTTCGAGATTTTTCCTCAGCGGGACGCCACTGATGGACGGGACAAGGCGCACTTCCACCGGTAAGTGGACGGTTCTATCCTGTTTGCAGACGCCAAGTTGTCGTGAGTGGGGGCTAGTCCCCCATTGCAGGGGCTGCCTGGGGAGATCACGCTCGGGTCCGGTACCTTCTCCTTGGTGGTTCGAGTGGGCCGGATCCAGGGCTCGAGCAGCGCTCCTCGCCCACGAGTGAAAATGGGGATTGGGTTGGTGATTGGGTGGGTGCGCTGCCGGAGCCACTATGGAGATTGTTCGTGACGCCACACACGGGTCGTGGTGATTGTTGGCACCACCGCTGCTGATGATGGTGGGGGATCCCGGGTGGCGGTGTTGTGGCGCAGCTAGGTGTTGACCCCTCCATGGGTAGGGGGTGTGAGTCCCGGGGCCCGCTGGAATAATGATGATGGAGCTGCTGGAGAGGTGCAGGGCAGGGCGGCATAGTGCGGCGCTGTGCCTGAGGGCACTGGTGTACTCACTATTCAGATTAAACTCACACAGAGTCCTTATAGTGAACCAAGGCCGGTGTCAGGTTTCCAGGTTTTCCAGTTCTCTTTTGACTGCCCTTGCCCTCGGTTAACATGGAGGTTACCGTTCTGTTGCCCTACTTCCTGTCCAGCAGCTTAAAAGGCCGCCTCCCAGCCCAGTCCAGTGCCTGAGTATACTGCCTGCTGTGTGCTCCTGCTGTGTTTGCTGCTTATTCCGGATTGCCTCGGGATTCCCCTAAAGGACTACCTACCGATAGTCTCAGGACTGTACCCGGCTCTTAAGGCTGTGCCCGGATTCCGTTTACCATCTTCGGTCAGCACTCCGCCTGGTTCTCTTTTGGTTCGTAACCATCCTGGATAAACATTTCCGTACGGACACTCATTGACTTTACCGCTTGCTCCTTATCCCGGCCGCTGCGCATTTAGGCCTTCCGGGGTAGATTGCCGGACAGTCCCTGTATAGGGGTTCGCTCCGGTGGTCTCCCTGGGGGAGTCCGGTGCGTGGTCCCGGGAATCCCCTGCGCGTCTATTCCGGAAAGTATTGTATGTGTTATTGTATTGTTGTGTTTGTTCTGTTTCTACCGTGGTGACATACTATAAAACATCTTGTACCCGGAACTCGTCTCTGATTGTCATTGCCCTACGCTATCGAAATCCTCAGAATATAGAATAAGTATTACATTATACTCAGGCCATTAGAGGATTTCGCTGGGGCAATGACTGAGACACGAGTAGATCAGCTGTTCTCCATGATTAACTCCCTGCAGCAGGAGATGGAGGTGGTGCAGACTAAGCTTAGAGATGTGGAAACGCAGCTGGGCCATGATCACCAGGTACTGGGTCCGGCTATACAGGATTTGCAAGTCAGAGTGGAGGCTCAGGAAGCCGTCCCCACTACGTCCGTACCAGCTGCCGGTATGCCTAGGTTACCCCCATTCCGTTTTAATGGTGATCGTAGTCAGTTCCGTGGATTTATTAACCAATGTATACTGTTTTTCGATGTACATGCTGAATATTACCGTTCTGACCGGTCAAAGGTGTTATGTATCATCATGTTATTAACCTCACGAGCACTGGCTTGGGCTAATCCGATGATAGAAAACCGGGACATCCGTTTAAATCACCTAGATGACTTTCTGAACGCAATGGCGCAGATGTTTGATGATCCGAATCGCCGTGCTACCGCTGAATCTGCTCTCCTTTCCTTACGTCAGGGAAAGCGCTCTGTCATTGAATACGCCACTGAGTTCAGGAGGTTAGTGGTAGACACCGACTGGGGAAACAATGCAGTATTGTCCGTTTTCAGAAAGGGTTTGTCCGGTACCATCAAGGACGAGTTAGCCCGTTCCGAATCCCCAGGGGATTTTGACCTGTTTCTCCAGCACTGTGTGCGCATAGATACCCGTTTAACGGAACGTAGACAGGAAGAATGGGCAGCTATAAACCGTATAAATAATAATACATTTCCTTCCAGAGAACCGGCTTTCAGGACGCCACGGGAGGCCGAGGACGTTCCTATGCAAGTGGACTCTCTACAAAAGCGAGAGACCAACGAACGTCGTGAACACCGGCTCCGTGAGCGTTTGTGTTTCTACTGCGGTCAATCGGACCATTTTTTAATCGACTGCCCGAAACGTCCGAATCGCCCAAATAAGGTATTGGCAGCCATGGCAGAGTGTGATAACACGGACGCAGAGTCTGATATCTCTGAGGCAAGTGGACACTTGGATGCGGTATTTCCCTTGACGGTAATGTCTACCTCACCGAAGGACTCAGAAGGGAAATATACCCATTGTTCACTCCCCATTCAGATCCGGTGGGAGGGACAGTTAATTCCTACCTCTGCAATGATAGACTCTGGGGCAGGGGGAAATTTCATGGACTTTTCTTTTGCTAGTAAACACGGTATCCGGACTCAGCAAAGATCCTTACCGGTTACCATGGAGACGGTAGACGGATCTCCGTTAACATCTGGACCAGTGGATCAGGAAACAGTACCGCTAGAATGCGTGATGAAACCAGGTCAGCAGGAGACTCTTGTTTTCATGATGATCTCTTCTCCACATTTTCCGATTATTCTAGGTATTCCGTGGCTACGGTCTACAAATCCGGTCATCAATTGGGAAACTAAGGAGATATCCTTCCCACCGCAGAGTGATCCGGCCATTTGTCCAACTGTTCCGGTTCCGGTAACACCACATGCAGAAGGCACGGTACAGGTACCCGTTTTACCCTCGGTTTATCGTGACTTCGCTGACATATGCGACAAAAGAAAGGCCGATCGGCTTCCTCCGCATAGACCGTATGATTGCCCCATAGACTTACTCCCAGGGGCAGAAATCCCGTTTGGTCATGTTTACCCGTTGGCGGCACCTGAGCTAGAAGCCCTAAAGGAGTATATTGATGAAAGCCTGGCCAAGGGATTTATTCGCCCGTCTACCTCGCCCGCAGGGGCACCCATCTTTTTTGTGAAAAAGAAGGAGGGGACTCTGAGACCCTGTATTGACTACCGGGAACTGAATAAAATAACCATCCGGAACCGGTATCCGTTACCGTTGATTCCGGAGCTATTGGAGAGAGTCCAACAGGCAAAGATATTCACCAAATTGGACCTCCGTGGGGCATATAATCTGCTTCGTATACGTCCCGGAGACGAGTGGAAGACCGCGTTCCGATGTCGGTACGGACATTTTGAGTATTTAGTGATGCCTTTTGGACTTTGTAACGCTCCTGCGGCATTTCAACATCTAGTTAATGATATTTTCAGGGATATCATGGACCAATTCATGGTGATCTATCTGGATGATATTCTAATCTTTTCTGATTCTCTCCAGGAACACCAGGAGCACGTCAAGACCGTACTTACCCGGCTGAGGGACAACCACCTGTACATTAAACTGGAGAAATGTGAGTTCCACTGCTCACAAATACAATTCTTAGGTTATGTCATCTCTCCTCAGGGACTGAACATGGAATCTAGCAAGATACAAGCCATTCTCGACTGGCCGGAACCGGGAAACATCAAAGAGGTACAACGCTTTGTCGGTTTTGCCAACTTTTACCGACGCTTTATCCGTAACTTTTCAGAGATTGTTCGTCCCATCACCCTGTTGACTAAGAAAGGACAGAAGTTTGTATGGTCCGCCCAGGCTCAGGAAGCGTTCCATCGTCTCAAGGGATGTTTTACCTCAGCACCCATACTAGTGCATCCGAATCCCGCACTTCCCTTCATCGTGGAGGTCGACGCTTCCGACTACGCATTAGGGGCCATTCTTTCTCAAAGGACCGGGGACAAGAGTCTCCTGCATCCGTGTGCCTTCTTCTCCCGCAGGTTGTCCCCTGCGGAAAGGAACTACGACATTGCGGATAAGGAATTATTGGCGATTATTGCCGCCTTCAAGGAATGGAGACACCACTTACAGGGAGCCGCGCAGCAAGTGATAGTACTCACAGATCACCGTAATCTGGAATTTCTCAAGTCTGCCAGGTGCCTGTCTCCACGGCAAGCCCGTTGGAGCCTATTTCTTAACCAATTCAATTTTGTCGTTACATACCGTCCAGGTTCACGTAATGGGAAAGCCGATGCCTTGTCCCGAATCCACGCCGTGGACTCCGTGCCTGGAACCCCGTCTCAGACCGTGTTATCGGATGCCAATTTCGTTGGAGTACTCCAGGACCAGGACTTGTGGAAGGACATCAAGCTGGCCTATGATGGTGACGTATTTCTTGCTGCCCCCCCGAATGATGTAACGCTTGTTCTTCGGAATGGTGTGTGGTTGAGAGAGCGACGCATTTATGTCCCGGAGGCCGTAAGACTTCGGGTTCTCAAGTTGGTCCATGACTCCGTGTTGGCTGGTCATAGGGGGGTACAGAAGACACAAGAATTTCTGAGCCGTTTTTTCTGGTGGCCTACTTGCTTAAAGGATGTGAAGGACTATGTCCACTCATGTGTGGTTTGTGCCCGGTGCAAGGTCCCTCGTGTGGCTCCTACGGGACTCCTCCAACCGTTACCCGTGCCATCTCGCCCTTGGGGGTCTATCTCCATGGATTTTATTGTGGAGTTGCCGGTCTCAGGCGGGCATAATACCATTTTAGTGGTGGTGGATCGATTGACTAAAGCTGCTCACTTCATTCCGTGTACCGGTCTTCCCTCAGCCGCAGAGACAGTGGATTTGGTTGTCCAGAACGTATTCCGATTGCATGGGGTACCGGATGAGATCATCTCCGATCGGGGCGTGCAGTTCACGTCGAGATTCTGGAAGGGGTTTTGTACGGCACTCCAGATTGATGTCTGTTTGTCTTCTGCATACCATCCTCAGACAAATGGACAAACCGAACGGACGAATCAAACCCTGGAACAATATCTTCGCTGTTATGTCAGCCATCTCCAAGACGATTGGTTGAAGATGCTTCCGTTGGCGGAGTTCTCCTACAACAACACTCAGAGCAGCTCCACTAAGGTAACGCCCTTTTTCGCTAACCTGGGTTACCATCCGACTATTTTGCCTAGGTCACCGGTTGCGGTTTCGGTACCAGCGGTGGAGGACAGAGTGACAGAACTACGACAAAATCTGGAGGTTCTAAGGAACACCGTAGCTACGGCCCAGGAGCGTTACAAGAGGTCGGCGGACACTCACCGGAAACCGGCACCCATGTACAAGGTAGGGGACTCTGTATGGTTATCCACCAAAAACCTGAGATTGGGTGTTCCTTCGCAGAAACTGGGACAAAAATTCATCGGTCCGTTCAAAATCACCGGGATCGTGAGCCCTGTGGCCTGTCGGCTACGGTTACCGCACCATCTAAAGGTACACCCGGTCTTTCATGTGTCTCTCCTCAAACCCGTTTCCCCTAATACTTTTCATGGTCGTATTGTGCCTCCTCCTCCGCCTGTGATGGTCGACGGCGAGGAGCAGTTCGTGGTTGAGGACATTATTGACTCCCGGCTCCATCGTCGTCGGCTTCAGTATCTGGTACGTTGGCAGGGGTACGCCCCCGAGGACGATTCCTGGGAACCGGTGGGTAACATTCGGGCACCCCGGAAGATTGCCCAGTTTCATCGCCGGTACCCGGACAAACCTGGCCCTGATCCGTCCTGAGGCCGTCTCTGGGGGGGGGAGTAATGTCAGGTTTCCAGGTTTTCCAGTTCTCTTTTGACTGCCCTTGCCCTCGGTTAACATGGAGGTTACCGTTCTGTTGCCCTACTTCCTGTCCAGCAGCTTAAAAGGCCGCCTCCCAGCCCAGTCCAGTGCCTGAGTATACTGCCTGCTGTGTGCTCCTGCTGTGTTTGCTGCTTATTCCGGATTGCCTCGGGATTCCCCTAAAGGACTACCTACCGATAGTCTCAGGACTGTACCCGGCTCTTAAGGCTGTGCCCGGATTCCGTTTACCATCTTCGGTCAGCACTCCGCCTGGTTCTCTTTTGGTTCACAGTTTCACAGTTTCACAGTTTTTAAGGTTGAAGGGAGACTCTAAGTCCATCTAGTTCAACCCGTAGCCTAACATGTTGATCCAGAGGAAGGCAAAAAAACCCCAATGTGTCAAATAAGCTCCAATGGGGAAAAAAATTCCTTCCTGACTCCACATACGGCAATCAGACTAGTTCCCTGGATCAACACCCTGTCATAAAATCCAATATACATAACTGGTAATATTATATTTTTCAATTAATGCGATCAGGCTCTGCTTAAATTTTACTTGTGAATCCCTCAATACAACATCATACGGCAGAGAGCTCCATAGTCTCACTGCTCGTACAGTAAAGAGTCCTCATCTGTGATTATGATTAAACATTCTTTCCTCAAGACGTAGCGGATGCCCCCGTGTTCCAGTCGCAGGCCTAGGTGTAAAGAGATCTTTGGAAAGGTCTCTGTACTGTCCCCTCATATATTTATACATTGTGATTAGATCCCCCTAAGCCTTTGTTTTTCCTAACTAACTAACCCCAAGTTTAATAACCTGTCTTGGTATTGCAGCCCACCCATTCCTCTAATAATCTTGGTCGCTCTTCTATCTACCTGTAAGATTATGCTATTTATAACCTTCTATACTTTTGCTAACAAGAAATGCATCCATTCCTCTCTTAAATTCATTCAGTGAGTTGGCCATCACCACTTCCTCAGGAAGAGAGTTCCAGAGCCTCACTGCTCTTACCGTGAAGAACCCTCTTCTATGCTGATGTAGGAATTTTCTTTCCTCCAATCGAAAAGAATGCCCCCTTGTTCTTGTCATAGTCCTTGGTACAAACAGATCATGGGAGAGATCTCTATATGGCCCTCTGATATATTTGTACATATTTATTAGGTCTCCCCTAAGTCTTCTCTTTTCTAGAGTAAATAGACCTAATTTTGATAACCTTTCCGTGTATTGTAATGCACCCATTCCATTTATTATTTTAGTAGCCCGCCTCTGAACCCTTTCAAGTTCAGTAATGTCTTTCTTCAGCACCGGCGCCCAAAATTGCACACAATACTCCAAGTGTGGTCTGACTAGTGATTTGTACAGAGGGAGAATGATGTTTTCATCTCGTGCCCCCAGACCTCTTCTAATGCATCCCATCACCCTATTTGCTTTGGTGGCTGCTGCCTGACACTGGGCACTCCAATTTAGATTCTTATTCACTAAGATGCCTAAGTCTTTTTCCATGTCTGATTTCCCCAGCAGTTTCCCATTTAGTAAGTAATCGTAGCATCTGTTTCTCCTTCCCATGTGCATAACCTTACACTTATCTGTGTTAAACCTCATTTGCCATTTTTCAGCCCAATTCTCCAATTTACTCAAGTCCATCTGTAGTTGCAAACTGTCCTCCTTTGTGTTAACTACCTTACATAGTTTTGTATCATCTGCAAATACTGATATTTTACTCTGTAAACCATCCACCAGATCATTAATAAATATATTAAATAGTAGGGGGCCCAATACAGACCCCTGTGGCACCCCACTAGTAACCCTGGCCCAATCTGAGTATGCACCATTAATAACCACTCTTTGTTTTCTACCACTAAGCCAGCTACCTACCCATCTACACACATTTTCCCCGAGCCCAAGCTTTCTCATTTTACTTAGCAGTCTTTTATGTGGGACAGTGTCAAATGCTTTACCGAAGTCGAGATAAATGACATCCAATGATTCTCCTCGGTCCATGTGAGAGCTTACATCCTCATAGAAGCTGATCAGGTTAGTTTGACAGGAGCGATCCTTCATAAATCCATGTTGATATGGAGTTAAACAGTTATTAACATTGAGACATTCCATAATAGTATCCCTTAAAAACCCTTCAAACATTTTACCCACAACAGATGTTAAGCTTACCGGCCTATAGTTTCCAGGTTCCCTTTTGCACCCTTTTTTGAATATTGGTACCACATTTGCTAGCCGCCAATCCAGTGGAACAGACCCAGTTTCTATAGAGTCTTTAAATAAAAGGAATAGAGGCCTGTCTATCACATTACTTAACTCCCTTAATACCCGAGGGTGAATGCCATCAGGGCCTGGTGATTTGTCAATTTTAATGTTACTAAGTCGGTTCTGCACTTCTTCCTGGGTTAGGCAGGTCATACTTAATGGGGCATTTACATGATCACTCTGCATTTCCCCTGGCATATGCTTTTCCTGTGTGAACACAGTTGAGAAAAAAGTATTTAAAACATTTGCTTTTCCCACATCGCTTTCTATGATTTTACCCTCATTATTCTTTAAAGGGCCAACACCATCAATTTTAATCTTTTTTCTGTTTATATAATTAAAGAATAGTTTGGGATTTGTTTTGCTTTCCTTAGCAATGAGTCTCTCAGTTTCTACTTTTGCTAAATATATTTGTTTTTTACACATTTTATTTTTTTCTCTATATATTTTTAATGCTTCCTCGCTGCCTTCTTGTTTTAGCTTTTTAAATGCCTTTTTCTTATTATTCATTGCCCCTTTTACATCCTTATTAAGCCACATTGGTTTTCTCCTGTTCCTAGCCCTTTTATTTCTGTATGGTATGGCTAGCTCGCAGTGGGTGTTTAATACCGATTTAAAAATTTCCCACTTATTTTCTGTGCTCCCATTTTTGAGGACATTGTCCCAATCAATTTGGCGAAGGTCTTCTCTAAGTTGATCAAACTTTGCTTTCCTGAAATTCAGCGTTTTTGTAACCCCCCTCCAAGGCACCTTACTAAAGGACAAGTGGAATTGTATTATATTGTGGTCACTATTCCCTAGGTGCCCATCCACTCGTATGTCTGTTATTCTATCTGGCCTGTTGCTTAAAATTAAGTCCAGAAGGGCTGCCCCTCTAGTTGGGCCCGGCACAAGTTGGGACAGATAATTATCCTTAGTTACTGACAGAAACCGGTTTCCTTTCTGAGATACACAGGTTTCAGTTTCCAATACACAGGTTTCAGTTTCCGTAACCATCCTGGATAAACATTTCCGTACGGACACTCATTGACTTTACCGCTTGCTCCTTATCCCGGCCGCTGCGCATTTAGGCCTTCCGGGGTAGATTGCCGGACAGTCCCTGTATAGGGGTTCGCTCCGGTGGTCTCCCTGGGGGAGTCCGGTGCGTGGTCCCGGGAATCCCCTGCGCGTCTATTCCGGAAAGTATTGTATGTGTTATTGTATTGTTGTGTTTGTTCTGTTTCTACCGTGGTGACATACTATAAAACATCTTGTACCCGGAACTCGTCTCTGATTGTCATTGCCCTACGCTATCGAAATCCTCAGAATATAGAATAAGTATTACAGCCGGATGCCGGTAGCCTCTGCAGGAGTGTGCTCGGGTCCCCCACACGGATGCACAGCAAGGGCCCTTACAGCCACCTAGTCCAATAGTCCAGAGCCCCAACCCCGGCTACCACTTTCTCCGGGGAGCTGCAAGCCAACCCTATCAGCTTTTCACTGACCTCAGCATAGACTGACTAAACTCTGCTGTAACACTTCCTCAGTGCTTTCCAATCCCTCCCATTTTCCTGAGGAGGGGGTGAGTAGTGCCTGATTTGTTGGTGTGCATCTGTGTGAGGACTGTGTTGGTGCCAAGGAGGAGAATGGCCTGCACTTTGCTGGATTCTGCAGGCTCTGCGACACCCTGGTTTTGCCAGGGCGTCACATATGTGTAAGACCACTGCTGCATTTTGACTGAGCATTTGAGAGCCCGGTTTTCAGGATCGGATTCCACCACACAGAACAATATCACCTATCCTATGAATGGATAACTTTCTACATAGGAAATAACCCTTTAAAAGGAACCAGTAACATGGAAAAATGCTATTAACATGTAGATAAGGGGTTAATTTGGAGTTTAATAGCGTTCTGAACCTGCCCGATGCCTGCACATTAAACCCCACCGCTGGGAAGAAATTAACTTTATTCCTCCCGTCAGCATTCCAGCTTCAGTCACTGGGGAGGCACTTAGGAATAACGTTTGGAACACCATTCTATGTCTGAACTGGGTGCAAAAAACCTAAAAAACATCACTATGGGGAGATAAGGTATGCACACCAGTGACTATGGAAGGGGAATACATGGAATAGCAGAAACTGCTGTGTGAATACTGACATGAAAAATTCAATAGCTATTTGTAAGAATGAAATGGGAAAAATGGAATCTGCATTACTGCCATGAATATATGAATAAAGAGAAATTTAGCTACTGAATTGATCAATGCAGAAGAGCCCCAACACTACGCCAAAGTATTTCTCTATGTTGGGGTCCCTAGCTTGTGTGTGTCCTCTCATGCAGTTAAAAAACTTACCGTGTATGGGACGCTGAGACCCAGGCTATATATGCGTATAATGTGGATTGGCAATAGGTGTGTATGGGGAGGGTTCACAAACGAAAAACTACTAACATTAAGGAATAACGTTTGGAACTCCATTCTATGTCTGAACTGGGTGCAAAAAACCTAAAAAACATCACTATGGGGAGATAAGGTATGCACACCAGTGACTATGGAAGGGGAATACATGGAATAGCAGAAACTGCTGTGTGAATACTGACATGAAAAATTCAATAGCTATTTGTAAGAATGAAATGTGAAAAATGGAACCTGCATTACTGCCATGAATATATGAATAAAGAGAAATTTAGCTACTGAATTGATCAATGCAGAAGAGCCCCAACACTCCGCCAAAGTATTTCTCTACGTTGGGGTCCCTAGCTTGTGTGTGTCCTCTCATGCAGTTAAAAAACTTACCGTGTATGGGACGCTGAGACCCAGGCTATATATGCGTATAATGTGGATTGGCAATAGGTGTGTATGGGGAGGGTTCACAAACGAAAAACTACTAACATTAAGGAATAACGTTTGGAACTCCATTCTATGTCTGAACTGGGTGCAAAAAACCTAAAAAACATCACTATGGGGAGATAAGGTATGCACACCAGTGACTATGGAAGGGGAATACATGGAATAGCAGAAACTGCTGTGTGAATACTGACATGAAAAATTCAATAGCTATTTGTAAGAATGAAATGTGAAAAATGGAACCTGCATTACTGCCATGAGTATATGAACCTAAGTCCCGAAAAGTAGACAACCACCCACCGAGAGGAATAGGGCATCGGCCAGGGCCCGGTAGATCCCACGGGTCAGCGTCAGACGGGCATGGCTCCCAACCAAAGCACTGGGAGCGGACTCCCGTGTCACACACCGGGAAGTCCATCACAGAAAACACAAAGTGCAGAGGAAAGGGACATTGACCACCAGCCCGGGTGTGGGACCAGAAATACACCCCCGGCCGCAGCAGCTGGCCACCATCACCTTGGTTTACCAAAGGACTTGTGTGATTTATTCAACCGTGAGTAACATCCCCGGTCCAGGCCCGGACTGACCATAGGGCAATTCTGGAAAACACCAGATGGGTCGGTCCCTGTAGTGGGCCGGTGCCTGTAGTGGGCCGCTGTATCTGCAGCCACCGCCGCACTCCTCAGCAGTGTGCGCATGCTGGGCACACTAGCTGCAGGAGGACCAGGAGGCAGCTTGGTGTGCTATGTGATAGTGTGCCCGGCCTGCACACATTGGTGAGGAGTGCGGCGGTGGCGGTGACCGCAGCTTCCTTCTTCCTATTCAAATGTATTTGCGTCTTTCAGATGTAAATACATTTGAACAGTGCACTGGGACTGGTCCCCGCTCCGACGTGCAGCAGCGTGATGAGATCAGCACTTTGCTGATGTCATCACAGTGCTGCGAGCAACACACAGGATGCATCAGGTAGCGGTAAGTGCTCCATGAAGGAGCTGAAGAGACAAGTTTAATTAATGGGGATGAGTTAGGAGGGGCTGAGGACACATAACGGGGGACATTTGTGAAGGAACACAGCCTTGTGACAGGCAGAGAGGGTGCTGTATGCCGAGGGGGGGCAGGAGTGGGTAGTGATGGGGTAGTGTATTTTGTGTGTGTAGGGGGTGATGGTGGGTGCATTGTATTATGTCTGGGGAAGGGGTAATGGAGGGTGCATTGTATTGTGTGTGGGGGGAGGGGTAATGGAAGTTCATTGTATTGTGTGTGTGTGGGGAGAGGGTAATGGGGGGGTGCATTGTATTTGTGTGTGTGTGTAGGGGGTGATGGGGAATGCATTGTATTGTCTGTGTGGGGGAGGGGTAATGGGGGTGCATTGTATTGTGTGTGTGTGTGTGAGAGGAGAGGTAATGGAGGGTGCATTCTATTATGTGTAGGGGTAATGGGGGTGCATTGTATTGTGTGTGGGGGGAGGGGTAATGGAGGGTGCATTGTATTGTGTGTGTAGGGGTAATGGGGGTGCATTGTATTGTGTGTGTGTGTTTGGGGGGGAGGGGTAATGGAGGTTGCATTGTATTGTGCGTGTGTGTGTGTGTGTGCGTGTAGGGGTAAAGGGGGTGCATTGTATTGTGTGTGTGTGTGGGCCGAGGGGTAATGGAGGGTGCATTGTATTGTGTGTGTGTGTGGGGGGGTAATGGGGTTGCATTGTATTGTGTGTGTGTGTGAGGGAGGGGTAATGGAGGATGCATTGTATTGTGTGTGTGTGTGTGTTTGTAGGGGTAATGGGGGTGCATTGTATTGTGTGTGTGTGTGTGTGTGGGGGGGGGGGTAATGGAGGGTGCATTGTATTGTGTGTGTGTGGGGGGGATTACAAAAGAGCAGTTTGGGGGAATATATAAATAAATAATAATAAAGGGGCAATATGGGGGGATATTATGGAGAGAGGCAGTGTGGGGGTATATTATAAAGAGAGCAGTGTGGAGGGTACATTATGGAGAGAAGCTGTGTATGGGGACATTATGGAAAGAAGCAGCGTGGGGGTATATTAAGGAGAGAGGCAGTGTGGGAGGTATTTTGGATAAGGGCAGTGTGGGGTGATATTTTTTGAAGGAAGCACAGGGGCACAGCATGGGAAATATTTATATTTATGGGGCAGTATAATGATACTTTTATTTTTATAGGTGCTGCTGAAGAGTCAAGAGGGAGGTCTTCAGAGACGAGAAGTGGGCACGAAACCTCATCATGGCGTCTGTGCTGAGACAAAAGGGGTGGGAACGACTCAGAAGATGTCACCTATAAAGGTACCTAAATGTAATTGATTATTTGTTATATTGCCTTCGTTTTATCAGTATTGTGGTTACGGTATGGTCCGGAGTCTGATAACAACAACTCCCAGCATCTCCTTACCATTGTTAAGGACAAGCTGGGAGTTGTAGAATCCGGCATCTTCCGAGCTTTCACATTGATCTGCATTGTAAAGTACAGAACGTTTTCCAGGTGGAAAACACCAGAAGAATGGGGCGGTCACTTCTTTTAATCACTTTTTCATGTCAGTATTCACACAGCAGTTTCTGCTATTCCATGTATTCCCCTTCCATAGTCACTGGTGTGCATACCTTATCTCCCCATAGTGATGTTTTTTTAGGTTTTTGCACCCAGTTCGGACTTAGAATGGTGTTCCAAACGTTATTCCTTAATGTTAGTAGTTTTTCGTTTGTGAACCCTCCCCATACACACCTATTGCCAATCTACATTATACGCATATATAGCCTGGGTCTCAGCGTCCCATACACGGTAAGTTTTTTAACTGCATGAGAGGACACACACAAGCTAGGGACCCCAACGTAGAGAAATACTTTGGCGTAGTGTTGGGGCTCTTCTGCATTGATCAATTCAGTAGCTAAATTTCTCTTTATTCATATATTCATGGCAGTAATGCAGGTTCCATTTTTCACATTTCATTCTTACAAATAGCTATTGAATTTTTCATGTCAGTATTCACACAGCAGTTTCTGCTATTCCATGTATTCCCCTTCCATAGTCACTGGTGTGCATACCTTATCTCCCCATAGTGATGTTTTTTAGGTTTTTTGCACCCAGTTCAGACATAGAATGGAGTTCCAAACGTTATTCCTTAATGTTAGTAGTTTTTCGTTTGTGAACCCTCCCCATACACACCTATTGCCAATCCACATTATACGCATATATAGCCTGGGTCTCAGCGTCCCATACACGGTAAGTTTTTTAACTGCATGAGAGGACACACACAAGCTAGGGACCCCAACGTAGAGAAATACTTTGGCGTAGTGTTGGGGCTCTTCTGCATTGATCAATTCAGTAGCTAAATTTCTCTTTATTCATATATTCATGGCAGTAATGCAGGTTCCATTTTTCACATTTCATTCTTACAAATAGCTATTGAATTTTTCATGTCAGTATTCACACAGCAGTTTCTGCTATTCCATGTATTCCCCTTCCATAGTCACTGGTGTGCATACCTTATCTCCCCATAGTGATGTTTTTTAGGTTTTTTGCACCCAGTTCAGACATAGAATGGAGTTCCAAACGTTATTCCTTAATGTTAGTAGTTTTTCGTTTGTGAACCCTCCCCATACACACCTATTGCCAATCCACATTATACGCATATATAGCCTGGGTCTCAGCGTCCCATACACGGTAAGTTTTTTAACTGCATGAGAGGACACACACAAGCTAGGGACCCCAACGTAGAGAAATACTTTGGCGTAGTGTTGGGGCTCTTCTGCATTGATCAATTCAGTAGCTAAATTTCTCTTTATTCATATATTCATGGCAGTAATGCAGGTTCCATTTTTCACATTTCATTCTTACAAATAGCTATTGAATTTTTCATGTCAGTATTCACACAGCAGTTTCTGCTATTCCATGTATTCCCCTTCCATAGTCACTGGTGTGCATACCTTATCTCCCCATAGTGATGTTTTTTAGGTTTTTTGCACCCAGTTCAGACATAGAATGGAGTTCCAAACGTTATTCCTTAATGTTAGTAGTTTTTCGTTTGTGAACCCTCCCCATACACACCTATTGCCAATCCACATTATACGCATATATAGCCTGGGTCTCAGCGTCCCATACACGGTAAGTTTTTTAACTGCATGAGAGGACACACACAAGCTAGGGACCCCAACGTAGAGAAATACTTTGGCGTAGTGTTGGGGCTCTTCTGCATTGATCAATTCAGTAGCTAAATTTCTCTTTATTCATATATTCATGGCAGTAATGCAGGTTCCATTTTTCACATTTCATTCTTACAAATAGCTATTGAATTTTTCATGTCAGTATTCACACAGCAGTTTCTGCTATTCCATGTATTCCCCTTCCATAGTCACTGGTGTGCATACCTTATCTCCCCATAGTGATGTTTTTTAGGTTTTTTGCACCCAGTTCAGACATAGAATGGAGTTCCAAACGTTATTCCTTAATGTTAGTAGTTTTTCGTTTGTGAACCCTCCCCATACACACCTATTGCCAATCCACATTATACGCATATATAGCCTGGGTCTCAGCGTCCCATACACGGTAAGTTTTTTAACTGCATGAGAGGACACACACAAGCTAGGGACCCCAACGTAGAGAAATACTTTGGCGTAGTGTTGGGGCTCTTCTGCATTGATCAATTCAGTAGCTAAATTTCTCTTTATTCATATATTCATGGCAGTAATGCAGGTTCCATTTTTCACATTTCATTCTTACAAATAGCTATTGAATTTTTCATGTCAGTATTCACACAGCAGTTTCTGCTATTCCATGTATTCCCCTTCCATAGTCACTGGTGTGCATACCTTATCTCCCCATACTGGGGAGGCACTGGCACGAGTTCAGTCACAGCTCTGTTTATGGAAAGCAGAGGATGTAATCATTTCTAAAGTGAGGCTGGGTGGTAGCTGGGGGGTGGGACATTGTCCAGCACCCACCTGACACATTACAGAAATGGGGATGGAGTGTGCAGTGGAGTAGGCGTCGTGTGGGTACCTGAGAGTTATCATGCCCCTGGATTGCAGGCCCGCTGCCTCAGGTCCAGCTCACACTATGCAGGTTTTCTTCTGTAGGAAAAGATGCAGTCAGACCAGTTACCGAACTCTTTAACTTTACTCATAACAAGAGTCACACACTGTTGCTCTTCTCTCATAGAGAGGAATATGTTCCTTATAGACAGTTTTCCACAATACTCTAGGGCTCTTCCTTGACGGCTGTACACAGAGTCCCACCGGCTACCATGGAGCATGAGACATTTTCTACTTCAGGTACAGGCACTTTGCTGTTCCCTGATAGGCTATTATACACCGGGTTACATCTGAAAATCTCACACCTGCAGTGTTGATGGCTGTCCGAAGACTAAGGCCCTTTCATTAACTCCACTTTTCCTGTTGGCCTGTCTGGCATGGAGGCGCTTTTCTTGATTCTTCTCACTACTTCCAGGACACCTGTTACGTCACCGCCGGAGTCTGCTCCAGCGACTTCTGCTCCGATCGCCAGGCGACGCCGTGTTCCTGCCGTGGATGGTGCTGGTGTGGGGGGAGAGGAGTCGATGCCAGTAGCACCGGTGGGCGCAGGCTCCGATCATCCACTGGGCTGGGTTATCTTGGGATCTGCAGTAACGCTGGCTGACTGTAGGTGGCGGGTGTCTCCCAGCTGAAGTACCATCATTCAGCTACAGCTAATGGGAAGACACCACACCCTTCTTATTCCCCCTCCTGTCTGCTGGCCTCTGCCAGAGATAGTTCTGAATCTGGCTCATGTGCTGTCTGTTTTGTGATTCCTGTGCGCTGACTTGCTTGTTGTTGACTACCCTTCTGCCTGCTGTTTTGTACCTTGCTGCCCAACCCAGATCTGACCACTGCTACGTTTTCTGTTTACTCCTTTGCCTGCCGATTCTGTCCCTGTTCTGCTGTTCCTAATTTGACCCTGCCTGACGACTACTCTCATCGGACTGCAGCCTTCCACAGGTAGAGATCTCCAGGGCCTTGTGTAATTCCAAATCCCTGTTTAGGGGTTAAAGGGTTTCAGGGTTCTGGGGTCCTGCTTGGTGAAGGGCTTCCCTTTAGTCTGTCCATTACATCCTACCTGAGTCTGTTTATCCAGGCAGGCGTTACAACACCGCTCTGCTTCTATCTGTTTCTGGTCACCATCATTTTCTTCCTCCTGCCCAAACGTCTGCCTGCTCTTCCTCACCACACCACTTTCTCCACTCTGCTTAACTCTATCCCTATCTAACTAAAACCAGGAAATGCTTCTCTCTATATCCCCTTTACCGTGGGCTGGGCCTTTCCAGCTAACCCTTTCAGTCCTGCCACTATACCTTCTATCTGAGACTTTCCCCTATATCTAGAGAGTCCAGTGCCATCTAGTGCTAGCTGAAGCAGATCCGGAACAAAGTAGATGTGGAATTGTTACTGCGCTGCTGAAGATGACATAAATCAAGGAAAGTTGAATGAAGGTGGTTTTATTCAATGCATTTCAAAGTGTCACCCCACTACTTCACCAGGAAATCTACTGATAACATCCGTTGGGTAAAACCCTATTGTGCTTTTTCCCTTCAGATTTTATCTAGTGGTAGCTAACACTACTGCGATCTAACCCATATGAGGGCTTTACACATAAAATACACATCTACAATGTCTTCAGGGGAGTAATGACGATAGGTTCCCCTCTTACAGATGTGCCCTGCATTGACCGACAGCTGCTTAGCATTAGGAACTAGCAGATAGTCCATGCAGGAGCGCGGTTACAGACGCCACTCTAGAGTGGTAATTGACCCCGAGCCGGCAACGCACCCGTGACTAAAACCGGAATGCTGCCAGGAGAATTTAAGTTTGTTTCCTCCCGGCAGCGGGGTTTAATCTACAGGCACCAGACAGGTTCAGAATGTTATTAACTTGCAGATTAACCCCATATCTGCAGGTTAATAGCATTTTTCCACGTGACAGGTTCCCTTTAATATCCCCCTTTCTCATTTTATTTTTAGCTTATTATTTCTTTCACTTCTTCACTTGCTTAAGTTGGTTTAAATAAAGGTATAACGTGTGTGACCTTTTAGAAATAAGTTCATATAAGAACTTCTGAAATATTGTGAGCGTATAGGGTTATATCATTTTTGCAAGAACTAATCATTTTTTTTTTAGAAATCAAGCAGTCTCTTAATTAAGTAGCCCCGCTGCTCAACTAGCAGGTTGCCTTAAAGGATATTCGGCCTCTCTTATCTTCAAGTTCGGAGATCAAAGTAAAGCAGAACTCTTACTCATCTTTTACTGAGTCATGATGGAAGCTGCTCTCTCGGGCACGCTTCCCATGGTAAATTTCCGTCATTAACCATAAAATGGGAACAGGCTTGAATTATATAGAACATCATTAAACTGCATATTAAATACTCTCAAAGTGTGCTAATTGTTTAATAATTCGCTTTTACTTAGTAGGGCTGTACACAATTTCATCACATCCTTATTAAAAATGTATTTGTACTTGACACTTATTAAATTTTTTCCACTAGTTTTATTAACTAAAACACATAAAACATTGTCACTACTTGTAGGCATATATACACTGTAAATGTAAAAGTATTTAGGTATACATACACTGTATATACAAAACTATTTAGGTATATATACATGGTATATACAAAAGTATTTATGTACCGTATTTTTCGGATTATAAGACGCACTTTTCCTCCCAAAAATTTGGGAGGAAAATGAGTGGTGCATCTTAAAATCTGAATACAGCTTACCGGGGTGCTGTTTGTGCGACGACCGGGTGCTTTCTGGCGGCCTGTTTCCTGTGGCTGCGTGCAGGCAGCCGGGTGTTCGTCGGTGCCGGCTGCTTCTCTGTACGTGCATGCGTGCGGGCATGCGTGCGGGCGGTCAGCCGGTTGCCCGTCGGTGCCGCCTGCCTCTCTGTGCGTGCGGGCAGGCGGCCTGCTCGCTGTCACTCTGTGCGTGTGCTTCGGGCGGGCAGCTGTGCGGCAGGTGTCCCAGTGTGTCCGCGGTCCCAGTTTCAAATGATGGCGACGGGAGTCAGCGCGTGCGCAAATGGAGTCCTTGGATGAGCGCTCCATCTGCGCATGCGCCGCTCCAGGCGCCATCATTTGAAGCAGGACCGCTGACACTCTGAGACACTTACTTCACCGGCCTGCTCCACTTGTCACCCGCCGTCACGGACCTTCCGCAGCTCCCGCCACGGATGCCGCCGCGCCTGCGACCATTGACCACTGCTGCCGCCGCAGACCCACTGCGGCTGACGCTACTAACCTGCTGCGGCTGCCAGCACAACCTCTGCCTCCTGTGACCCCGCTTCACCACCACTGCTGCCCCCCTCCGGTAAGACAACCGGAGGGGGGCAGCAGACAACTGCAAAAGAGAGATATTTAGTTTATGTATTGGCCAATGCATGTAAGTTTGGAAACCAACGGCAAGGTATATCTCTGTAATCCGGGAACCTAACTTAAATGCCAGTACCTAGGTTAAAAATATCCGTGTCTGAGCAAAATGCCACTATTTGGACTACAAACCTCCATGTATGGGCAGCTAGGATCCTGCTATAAAGGTTATGAACACAGCCAGGTCTTAGGGCGGAGTGCTCAGTCAGAAAGAGATTCACTACAAATATCCAAAAAAACTGACCCATACATCCAACAAATGTGAACAGGTGCTAGCCGAAAAAACATAGCTTCAAGCTTGTGATGCTCAATCAAACTTACTTGTAGTAAGTAACAGGTGTGGGCAATATGAAAATCACACCTGAAACCAGATAAAAAGGGGAGAAGTTGAATCAATCTTTGCATTGTGTGTCTGTGTGTACCATACTAAACATGGACAACAGAAAGAGGAGTAAAGAACTGTCTGAGAACTTGCGAATCCAAATTGTTGAGAAATATCAATAATCTTAAGGTTACAGGCCAATTTCCAGCGATCTTGATGTTCCTTTGTGCACAGTGTGCAATGAAATCAAGAAGTTTACAAACCATGGCACCGTAGTTAATCTCTCTGGATGTGGACGGCAGAGAAAAATTGATGACAGGTTGTAACACAGGATAGACCAGATAGTGAATAAACAGTCCCCTTTCAAGTTACAAAGAAATTCAAGCTGTCCTACAGGCTCAGGATACATCCATGTCAGTGCAAAGTATCCATGAACATTTAAATTAAATTCCAATGCAGAAGACCCAGGAGGACCCCACTGTTAACAAAGAGACATAAAAGCTAGCCTGCAGTTTGCCAATATGTAAATGAGCAAGACCCTAAAACTGCCAAATTTGCACTGACTCACCTCCACATCAGAGGCAAGGCACACATCAATAAAGTGTGTCTCAGCTTATGATGATGTGAAGTCAAGTAAGCCAACCTAGAATCGAGTCAGACGCATGCGCGGGATGGTGAACAATGCACCCTGCAGCCATATTGAAAATAGCAATGAACAAGGCATCCTATATAAAGGAGATTACTATGAAGATCAATACAAATAAACAAAAAATCATAAATGCAGCATATAAGAAGAACAATGAAGTAAGATGTATATGGAAAGTGAATGTAAATATGGAGAAAGAAATATGTGTGAGAAATAATGTGATATATTTGTAAATATATTAATTAAAAAAATGCATACAAAAATATTGGATATCGGACTCAGAGGTAGCTGCTGGGAAGAAAAAAAAATACAATTTGAAAAAAAAACCCACCATGGGGTCCCCCCTATTTTTTACAACCAGCTAAAGATAAATCAGACAGCTGGAGGTTGATATTAACAGGCTCTTCCAAACTTAAAAATATCTGCCCCAGCCACCCCAGAATTGGCACATCACATTAGAGGCACCAATTCTGGCTCTTTGCCCTGTCTCTTCCTGATTTCCCTGGTGTGTTGGTAATCAGGGTAATGGTTTTTGGGGTTGATATCAGCTGTGCATTATCAGCTGGCATCAGACCAGGGCTTAGTAATGGGGAGGTGTCTACCAGACACCCCCATTACTAACCCTGTAAGTGTAAAATGAAAAAAACGCACAGATAAAAATAGTTTAGTAGAATATAGACTCTCCCACATTATCCCTAACAATTCTGAGAATGAGGCTTCAAAGGTCACTCAACATCAATGTCAGACCCGTAACTTGTCACATGCGGTTACAATATTAACATCCCCCAGTTTCATAACCTGCCAATGTAAAGCAGACCTGTATGCTTTACATTGGCTGGTTATCAAAAATAGAGGGGAACCCACACCAGTTTTTAAAAATTATTGTTATGGAACATGGCTTTACTAGTGCTTTTTCCAATGGTGGTAGTAGTAAAACTTTGGGGAAATGAACTAATAAAATAATGTTTTTGGATGGATAATATCTCTGCAATTCCAGTTGTTAATTCAAAGACATCTGTATCTTCTCTGGTTTTGGCTTTGTTGAGACACTTAATACTGGTTTGCCTTGAGCACAACATTTGTTTCAAGGCCAAATATGTTCTAAGTGCACAAAACGTTGTGGCCAATTCTCTGTCCTGCTATCTGCTGTGAATGATGGGGGCCAGCACCCCTGTGAGAGCCATTACAATCTCTTAATGTATCTCACTGGGCATAAAATTCTGGTGCTCAGCCAGTGGCGTAGCAAAGGGGGGAGGAGGGAGCGGTCCGCCCCAGGCGGCACGTGTCAGGGGGGCAGCATTTTGGGGGTAAAAAATAAAAAAAATAGAAGAAATAATAATTGTTGATTAACCTCTTAACGACCCATGACATAATGGGTATGTCATGGTGACCTGGTACTTAACGACCCATGACGTACCCAGTACGTCATGGTGAAATCGTGGCCCCGGAGCCTTGGTGTGCAAAAACCTTAGATTCAGGGAGGAGGGGGCCTCTGCCTGACCTCAGGAGGGGTGGTGTTTCCCCCCGGACCTACAGAGGCTGTGATTGGCTGACGAACGCCGCACATCCGATCACAGCCACTGTGATATTTCAGCCATAGAAAATGGCTGAAACATTAAAATCCAGCCATGATCAGTGCAGCTATAGCACTGATCACTGGCTGGAACTGGGTAAACTTTGTTTCACCAGTCCCCAGCTCTGAGTGGAGAGATCGGCCTTGTGATCGATCTCTCCAATCACCTTGGATCTGGGGCCGGGGACTTGTAGGTGACCACTCTCCTCAGCTTCACTTCATCCATGAAAGCTGAGGAGAGTGATCCCTGCAAGTCCATTTGGTAAGTGCACCCAATCCACCACTGCCAATGATCAGCCCCCGATTCACCACTGCCCCGCCACTGCCCCCTTTCATCCGCGCCGCCGCAGCAGCAGTAGTCACCACCCCGATCCACCGCCGCTACTGCCTATGATTTGCCACCGTCCTCCTCCATTTGCTGCCCCCCTCCATCCACCGCTCTTCCCATCAGCCGCTGCCCCCCTGCATCCACCACCGCTCTCCCCATCAGCCGCTGACCCCGTGCATCCACCACCGCTAACCCCATCAGCCGATGCCCCCTTCATATGCCACCACTCTCCCCATCAGCTGCTGCCCCTTCATACGCCACCGCTCTCCCCATCAGCCGCTGCCACCCCATACGCCACCGCTCTCCCCATCAGCCGCTGCTCCCCTTCATACGCCACTGCTCTCCCCATCAGCCGCTGCCCCCCCTCCATCCATCACCTAATACCCAAGATACCCAAGTTATATATATTCTTGATTATCGATGGCCAACGGAGGGGGGTGGCAAATTTGACGACCTCCCCGGGCAGCAAAAGCAGTTGCTACGCCACTGTGTTCAGCAATTCTGATAGTGTTAATGTCATTTTGAATGTGTTCAGCTGGCGTGATCACATATTTAAGAGGCATCCATTTAGACTCCAAAAGATTTTGCTCTTTTTGGTAAGTGGATCTAAGGAAACTGGATCATCCAGAACAGCCAGACTGCCCATCTCTAGTACTCTCACTTGAGACTACTCAAAGCATCCTGGGCGTTTCGTATGAAATGACATCAGAAGCTAATGCAAAAAAATGAAACAATTAGTAGCTTTATATATAAGTGATTAAAATAATATTAATACTAATAATAATAATATCTACGAAATTGTTAGACATTTTTACAGAGTAACAATTTTAAAAATCCTTATATTTTTAAATTTGAAAATTAAAATATGGTTTAGAGTGTCTAATATATTTATTGGATAAAAAAGTAAATATAGTTTAGATCTTGAACAACCCCTTTAAATAATTTAGCAAAGAATGAGGTATTATTAATCTAAGGAAGGATGAACACACAATAGTAAAACATGAATTTCGAGAAAGAATAAAGTTAGATAAAACAATATAGAAACATGCATCAATGAAAAAAAAAACACATTTTCTGGAATTGCTGCCGGCCGGATATCTCAACTCATTTAACAGCAGTTGTTATCAACACATTGTGGCAAGACATTTTGCAAACTGTTGCTGGAAGGTATTGCCTTTTATGTCAGCCTTTTCAAGCAGGACATTTTCATATTTTTTCCCCACAAGGGGTAACTTAATTTATCAGCAATGGTTCTCTTCTTCTCTATTTCCACTTAAAAGACAATATAAGATATTTATTCTAAGGTACATTATGTGTTACCTGATATTATGGAACCAATATTATGTAAAAAGAATTGTCAGTAACACAATCAAAATTAATAAATGATAAATAAATGATTTTATGAAGCCCGGAAGAAAGTATTACAAATAAGTTTGGGAACAGCAAATTTTAAATACTGATAAGTGAACTAATACATAGGCTGTGTATCAAAAATAAAAAATTCCAATTGCTTTGGAAATTTCAGCCTGACTCCTGATTCATTAAGGCTGACAATCTTCACCCAGGGTATTACGCATTAAAGGTTCCCTCACATCTGCGTATACATACCAATGTTAATCAACGAGGCAATGCTGATCAGCGTAGCTGTATAATTTTTTTTTATAACATTTTGAACCAGGGAAAGTGGAGTTGTGGTGTTTCAAATAAAGTATTTTTGTGTTCATTTTTATCTTTCCACTTACTGGGTTAGTAATGGGGGTATCAAATAGAGACATCTCTCCATTACTAACCCATGGTCTTAATGCCAGATGACATTAGACAGCTGACATCAACTCCAACTTCCATTACCCCAATTGGCACCACAGCAGGGCAATCAGGAAAAGCAGGGGCAAAGCGCCAGAATTGTTGTACTTAATTTCATGTGCCACTTCTGGGGCTCGTATTTTTTGACTAGAAAGGGCCTAATAATCATGGACCTCCCCAGCCTGATAATAGCAGCCTCCAGCTGTATGCTTTACCTTTGATAGTTATAAAATCTAGGGGGACCCCACAATGTTTTTTTCATTTATTTAATCAGAAAAACCTGTCTGGTACGCAGGATGCAATTTTATTATATGTCGGGGGGTTGTGCAATTATATGTCGGTATGTCTGTTACTTTGTTTATAGCTCTGTTGTATCTACTTATACTTAGAATATAAATAACATTTAAATAATGGATGGTAGTGGGATTCATAGAGTAAAAAGATAAACATGTATATATAAAACCAAAAGAAAGTAATGTATGTGCGTCTCACAAAGACAGCACTAAGTCAGTGCAAACAAATGAGCAGACCAAGGAGCAAAATCAAATAACAACCACACATAACTATTATAATATTATTTAATACACCTATAAACAAAGCAGGAGCAGATTTATCTTATGAATGTGCCCCTGGTACACCCAGGAGACATTTGACACTCATATCGACACTGGGGCCAAACAGGTTATTATCTATCTCTATAGATTCACTGCTGTCTAAAAAATACTACAAAAAAGCAATAAATATGAAGCAAATCTGCAATAATTTGTACTAAATCGCATCAATATGGCATCAATGCCACAATTTTCATGGCATTTTTTGCCAGGAGATGCAGTATTGGTGCAGGAATTTGGTACATAAATTCCAGCACCAAATGTGCATCTCTTGGCAAAAGAAATGCGTTTTTCTGCCAGGAGATGCAGGTTTGATTGAATTAAGTTCACCTTAGGTGAAGTCACTGAGTTCAATCAGTTCACCCGAGGTGAGTTTACTTGTGGTCACAGGTGAGGTAACGTGGGAAACTTCCATTGTGACCACAGATAAACTGACAGTGACATCACTGTTCACAGCTGCAGCTCAGTTATTGTTTGCCTGAAGCTGCAGTGTGCAGTCTTGTTCTCTAATGTGCCTTCACGCTGTGATTACAGGATGTGGTAGAGCCTGGATCATCGTGGGACCTCACGTGGAACCCGCAACATGTTTTTGGTGCATTTTTCTACCAGGACATGCGGATTTGGTGCAGATTTCTTCTACATATTTCTGCACCAAATTTTCATCTCCTGGCAGAAAAATCTGTATTGCCTTTCTGGTGCTTTTTTTTCTGCCAGGAGATGCATATTTTCTTCAACCAAATACTCAATGTGCGCATGTAGCCAAAGCCAATAATCCAGCATTAAATTCATTGAGTTCACCTCAAGTGACTTAATAGAGTTTACTTGAGATGAGTTCACTGAGTTCATTGAGTTCACTTGAGGTCACAACTATGGTACCATGAGAACTGTCGACTGCGACCTCAGTTGAACTCACTGACAACACTCCTTTCATAGCTGCGGTTCCATCAGTATGTCCTGGACACCACTATGATCGGTGACGCCTTAAATTGGGACAGCACACTGCAACCTCAGGACATAGCAGTGAAGGGATCGTCGTGGGACATCATGGTGTGGATTAAGTCTGATCTGCAGGGGTGTTTTGGGGGTTAATAAATTAGGGAAAGAGGGTATTTTTTTAAAGTGTTTTTCTCTGTGTTTTGTGATTATTTCTTTCTATTTATATGATTAGTAATGGGGAATCTTATAGACCTCTCCCCATTACTAATCCAGAGCTTTGCATCAGCTGTAACTTTTTAACAAATCACAGATATCTTTAACCCCTTATATCACCCCGATTGCCACTGAAACATGGTAATCAGAAAGAGCAAGGTAAGTGGCAGGATTGCAACATCTAACAGATGTGACAATTCTGGGTGGCTGCAGGCTGCTATTTTCAAACTTTGGAGGGCTCAATACCCATGGGCCTACCCAGTATGAGAATACCAGCCCACAGCTGTCCACTTTATCCTGGCTGAATCTTAACAATGCCTGTTTTTTAAATTATTTGTTTAAATAATTAAAAAAAAACCATATGGAGTCCCTCATATTTTGATACACCGGCAAGCTAATGCACACAGGTTAGGGCTGCAGCCTCCAGCTGTCTGCTTTATCTGTGCTCAGTATCAAAATATGGGGGACCCTAACCATTTTTTCCAATTATTTATTTATTTTTACACTCCACTTTGGTGACCCAGACAGGCACATCAGCAGTCTAACTGCAACCAATCACAGATGCTGTCACAAAGGGTGGGGGGAAGCAGTTAGTATTCATAAGGTTTAATGAGCAGGTTCACAGCCACATGGAAACTTGGTATGTATATTTATCCAGCTTTATTCCCCATTTTGCTTCCTTTTTCTTTTTATTTAATTTTTTAGACAGGTGGTCTGTGCACGGACAATAGGTGTCTGGTACAGACTCGGAAGTTTACAGTTCTGGTTTGCCCATCATTAATCAACAACTTTTTTCTTAATTCAGATTTTTGTAAGTTCTTGGCTCCATTTTTTTATGAGGTAAAGTGTTGTAAAGACATGAGAAATAGGACTAACACTAGATGCAACAAATTGTGCCAAAATCACAATGGTAGCTATGTTTCGTGTGATGGAAGCTTCATGCAATGCAGGTTACTGACTTATTTGTTCACATGACCACCTATCGGTAGGCTTGCAGGGGTGGAATTGTAATATATTTAATTTTAAATACTTTATACTATATTTATTTCTTAGTTAAGAGATTTGCACATTTATGGATATTGTACTTTGATGTCGATCATTTATTGATATATTATTCTTCAGTAATCTCTCTGCATTTTGTGGCTCCGCTTCATTCTGTATTCAGGCCCTTAGTAGCTAATATTTCGACATGGCTAGAGGGATCATAGGTAGAACAAACATGGGCACACCTGATGTATTTTGATTGGAATGAACAATTGATATGCTAAGGTTCTGCACCTGCTGTATTTTCACAAATACGTTTGATGATGGCTGGAATGACTATAAAAACAACATCGTATATGCAGCCTGCTCCAGGCAAATTTTTCTCCATTCCTTGATTGTCTGCAGCTGCCATCTTCTCATGCAGAGCGAAAAGCTTTGTATCCCTATTTTACCTCCCGTGTTAGATAATTAGCTTTTCCCTTTACTATATATTCAGATATTTTTACAAATCATCCTCAATTTACCAAGTGCAAAACACTATACAAACACAATTTCTAGAAAATATCCAAAAGCAGTTGACTTATGCTACTTTCTCATTAGTATTTGAAGCCAAAACCTAGAGTGGAATACAAACAGAGAAAAATACTACCGGAAAGTTTTGCATCTCCTTTGAGTTTTGAATCAATTCCTTGCTTTGGAGGACAACAACAGACTACAACATAGGGGCCAAAACATCAAAACCCACTTCGTGTTATAACATTTTAGTGTGACCTCAAGTTGCACCTACATTTTTTGACTTTTCACAGCTTTTCACAGCATAATTCTGCATCAAAAGATAAAATAGAAGTGGACTCCAGCGCTGTCGTATGAAGATGGTCAGCAGTAATGGTTAAATCGTGATTGTATTACGTGTTTCAGAGATCACATCTGCTTCCTTACATAAATCGCACATGTACATGGTTGCACTATACCAGAGGTCGGGAACCTATGGCTCGCGAGTCAGATGTGGGTCTTTTGATGGCCACATCTGGCTTGCAGACAAATCTTATGTTTTGTAAGACGCACTTTTTTTTAAAAAAATGAGGTTATGTGTTACAAATTGCATATGGCTTACCGCGGCGGCAGTGGTGGCGCAGGGTCAGCGATACTGCGGGCTCGTCGGGTATCGCAACGGCAGGTGCCATAGATCTGTGGGCTGCTTTGAATGTCCCACAGTTCACTAGATTGACTTCAAGAAAAGGGCCGTAGAGGCGGCGCATGTGCAGATAGGACTGCACGGCCATTTCCTTGAAGTCCACTGTGTCGATCTGCGCACGTGCCGCGGCCATTTTCTTGAAGTTGATCTCGTCATCTGCAGGAGATTCAAAGCAGAATGCTGGCAGATCAATGACACTCCACGAGCCTTCTGCACACAGACCCTCCTGAGTCGTGACACCCCCTCCTCTGTGTCTGCAGCATCGCCTATCCTGCCTCCTGGGACCTTCTGAGCCACTCCACTACTGCCGCTTTCCCCCTGGTGAGTATGGCTCTCATGGAATTACATTTTAAAATATGTGGCGTTCATGGCTCTCTCAGCCAAAAAAGTTCTCAACCCCTGCACTATACAATAGAGGCTATATATAGCCTTGTGGATTTAAAAAAAAAAGGGCTTGCGAGGTAACAGAAAATCACCTGACATGATAATTCAAAGACACTCACTCTATGCATTCGCTTCCCAACAGATCTATAGTCTCATATAACTTTTTTATTTGATTGTCTTTTTTCGATGCATTAATAATATTTCACTTTATTTACAGAAGAATCTCTATTTAATGTAAATTTGATTGCGGTTATATGATTTTATGCATGCATATTATTTCATTTTTAAATTATCATGTCAGTTGACTTTCCACTATTGCTGACTGTCGCGCTGTACAAAGGCTAGTAAGACGTAGTACAGCATATTCCCTGCTAGGTGACAGCAGAGTAGTTAAGAAGAGACAAAGAAACACTGTAATGGAAAAGCAGCTGAAGTACAGTAGAGTAACCTCAGCAGTTAACAGTCGAACCACCAGGTGGCAATAAAGTAGTCAAACAGTCAGGGTCTAGCCAGAAAAGTCAAGTCACTGCAAAGGGAGGATCAATATCAAGTCAGAAAACAGAACCAAGTAAGAAGCCGGGAGATCAGGTATGCAGAGTGAAACACAAACAACAGACAGGAGCGGGAAGTCAGGGACCGGGACAGGCAGACGAACGGGGGAGGGTCAAAGTCAGGACACATTAGGCAGGGAGGCAGGACAGATCGGGAACACTTACCAAAATCAGTATACAAGCTGCAGTGCAGAAATATCACTGGCACTGACCTATAGATAGAGTAGATATAGCGTCCTGGGATCCAGAACGAGGCAAGGGAAGTTAACCCTTGACATGACCAGGCCAGAGCTGGGTGTAACCAGCAGCAGGGAAAAGTAGGCCTGAATCATGACACTGACTTTCTGTTAACCATTATTTTTGATCTTCTTCTTATGACAATGCAGGATTTGCACGTGTATTTTATCTTTGAAGCCAACTCCTCATGGTACCTGCCTCAGCCGTAAGCTACACCCTTCAAATAGCAGTTGGGACTATTTTCACAACTGCATCAGGTGAGCACATCTGATTTTTCCCACAAACGTTTTTATAATGTTAGAACCCTAGTAGCACCTTTTGTCTGTTCAGTCTTCTTCACATTGATCACACCAGAATTCTGGTATAAATCTTTGAAGAATCAAGCTCTAAGATCATTGTCAATTACAACATTTCTTAGATTGGGCACACAGCCATATTGCAGCTTTGTTTTGTAAGTACCTTAAATAGGGCTTCTAAAGAGATTCTTTATCTCTACTATACTTTATGCCTCTAAATATAAAAGGGAATTGAAAAAAATCTGCAATATTCTATCTGATGGTGCATGTAGATTACCCCCATTGGAAGCAGAGCGCTTTAATTTTTTCCTCCTTTTTTTTAATATCGATAACTTTTTTATCTTTTTTATCCAAATACCCATATAGGGCCATTATATGAGGCAAGTTGAAGTTTTGAATTATTTTATAGAGGAATGAAAATTGGTAAAACAAATTCTCATGTGTGGTGAAAATTCTGCCATCATTATTTTAGTTTATTTTTACGGTGTTAGTTATTTGTAAAACAACATCCCTTATACAGTTAGGTCCAGAAATATTTGGACAGTGACACAATTTTCGCGAGTTGGGCTCTGCATGCCACCACATTGGATTTGAAATGAAACCTCTACAACAGAATTCAAGTGCAGATTGTAACGTTTAATTTGAAGGTTTGAACAAAAATATCTGATAGAAATTGTAGGAATTGTACACATTTCTTTACAAACACTCCACATTTTAGGAGGTCAAAAGTAGAGTTGAGCGCGGTTCGCGGTTCGAGGTTCTCCAGTTCTAAGCTCGAGTGATTTTGGGAGCTGTTCGAGATCGAACTAGAACTCGAGCTTTTTGCAAAAGCTCGATAGTTCTAGATACGTTCGAGAACGGTTCTAGCAGCAAAAAGCAGGGCTTTTTACAGCTACAGTGTGCAGGAGCCATCGCTGGCAGCCTGCCAGAAGCTGGTAACCAAGATAAACATCAGGTATCCAACCAAAGCGCTTTGGTTAGTAACCCGATGTTTATCCTAGTTACGTGCAGGAAGCCCACACTTCCCCGCTCAGCTCGCTCCGCCCCCTCCTGCCCGCGGCATGTACACATACATACACACACACACACACACACACACACACACACACACACACTCTCTGCACACATGGCCCCGCTCGGCTTATCTGCGGTGATGAAGTCCCGCCATCCCGACCTCAGCGCTGTCACTGTCCTCCATGGCCGCCGCTTGTCACATCACCTATCGCTTCCGACCCGAGACTGACACTGGCGGTGACGTCACAGGCCTCTCGCGATATTTGGCTGTGAAGGCGGTGGTCATTGAACTCAGTGACAGGTCGGCAGTGCTGGAGATCAGCGCAGGTAATGTACCTCGCTGACAGGAAGCACTTGTCATGCCCTGCAGTGACCTGGGCTGACCCATTGATGTTAGCTCAGGTCACTGCACGGCTCTCCCAGCCAATGGGGAACATCCTGCTCTTCATTGACTGGGACAGTGTGGATCGTCATGGCAACCCCTTGGATTACACCAGACCTGGATTTGTTTTTCATTCTAATAAATTGGTTAAAGAGGGAATGTTTTGGGGAGTGTTTTTTCAAATAAAAATGTGTTTGTCGTCTATTTTTTTTTATTACTGACTGGGTTGGTGATGTCGGGTATCTGATAGACGCCTGACCTCACCAACCCCAGGGCTTGATGCCAGGTGACATTACACATCTGGTATTAACCCCATATATTACCCCGTTTGCCACCGCACCAGGGCGCGGGATGAGCTGGGGCGAAGCACCAGGATTGGCGCATCTAATGGATGCGCCACTTCTGGGGCGGCTGCGGCCTGCTATTTTTAGGCTGGGGAGAGTCCAATAACCATGGACCTCCCTAGTCTGAGAATATCAGGCCCCAGCTGTCTGCTTTACCTTGGCTGGTGATCCAATTTTGGGGGACCCCTACGTGTTTTTTTTTTTTAATTATTTATTTAATTTAAAATAACAGCGTGGGGTGCCCTCAGTTTTGGATTACCAGCCAAGGTGAGGTTGCCAGCTGTGGTCTGCAGGCTGCAGCCATCTGCTTTACCCTAGCTGGCTACAAAACTAGGGGGAACCCTACGTCATTTTTTTTTTCATTTTTTGGCTAAATACAAAGCTAAGCACCCCTTAGTGCCACATAAAAGGCACCAAAGGGTGCTCCATTTTTTCTCCACTTTTTCTCCATTTTTTCTCCACTTTTTCTACATTTTTTCTCCACTTTTTCTCCATTTTTTTCTCCATTTTTTCTCCACTTTTTCTCCACTTTTTCTCCATTTTTTCTCCACTTTTTCTACATTTTTTCTCCACTTTTTTTCCATTTTTTTCTCCATTTTTTCTCCACTTTTTCTCCACTTTTTCTCCATTTTTTTCTCCTTTTTTTCTCCACTTATTCTCCATTTTTTCTCCACTTATTCTCCACTTTTTCTCCACTTTTTCTCCACTTTTTCTCCACTTTTTCTCCATTTTTTCTCCATTTTTTTCTCCACTTTTTCTCCACTTTTTCTCCATTTTTTTCTCCACTTTTTCTCCACTTTTTCTACAATTTTTCTCCACTTTTTCTCTATTTTTTCTCCACTTTTTCTCCACTTTTTCTCCATTTTTTTCTCCTTTTTTTCTCCACTTATTCTCCGTTTTTTCTCCACTTATTCTCCATTTTTTCTCCACTTTTACTCCACTTTTTCTCCACTTTTTCTCCATTTTTTTCTCCACTTTTTCTACATTTTTTCTCCACTTTTTCTCCATTTTTTTCTCCATTTTTTCTCCACTTTTTCTCCACTTTTTCTCCATTTTTTTCTCCTTTTTTTCTCCACTTTTTCTCCATTTTTTCTCCACTTATTCTCCATTTTTTCTCCACTTATTCTCCACTTTTTCTCCACTTTTTCTCCACTTTTTCTCTATTTTTTTCTCCATTTTTTCTCCACTTTTTGTCCACATTTTCTCCATTTTTTCTCCACTTATTCTCCATTTTTTCTCCACTTTTTCTCCACTTTTTCTCCACTTTTTCTCCATTTTTTTCTCCATTTTTTCTCCACTTTTTCTACACTTTTTCTCCACTTATTCTCCATTTTTTCTCCACTTATTCTCCACTTTTTCTCCATTTTTTCTCCACTTTTTCTCCACTTTTTCTCCATTTTTTCTACACTTTTTCTCCATTTTTTCTCCACTTATTCTCCATTTTTTCTCCACTTATTCTCCACTTTTTCTCCACTTTTTCTCCATTTTTTCTCCACTTATTCTCCACTTTTTCTCCACTTTTTCTCCACTTTTTCTATATTTTTTCTCCATTTTTTCTCCACTTTTTCTCCACTTTTTCTCCATTTTTTCTCCATTTTTTCTCCACTTTTTCTCCACTTTTTCTCCATTTTTTTCTCCATTTTTTCTCCACTTTTTCTCCACTTTTTCTCCACTTTTTCTCCATTTTTTTCTCCATTTTTTCTCCACTTTTTCTCCACTTTTTCTCTGTTCTTTTTGTATGGTCGGTCTACCCATTAGCTCTGCCATGCATACTGTAGCTCTACACCTACTGCACATGTTACTTTATGATTGACATCTCTTTCGTACCAGAGCTGGCTAAGCCTACTCTGACCCCATATTTGTCATTACTATATTGTCCTTGTACTGTATTATGACATTTGTATCATGTGTTTCATTTCTTGCTGTGTTGCAATTTTTTTGCTGCATCCCAATTGTACCTCTACATTGTTCGAGTTTATGTTATTGTTCTCTCACTCTTATGTGATACTGATTATTGTCATTTTTCATGATTACATGCAGATAAGTCCAATCTGACGAAGGCTCAGGCCGAAACGTCATTTGTAACTTGTTTTGGACAAAAACATATATGCTTATGAAAACATTTTTTTTCTTAATACGGACCAATAAAGAGTGATTTTGCATTACTATCCGTTGTGACTTACTGACTTAGTCTGGGAGATTTAGAGTGCCGAGGTTACTCACTAATTTTATCTATTATTACCTCTGAGCACCTATATACCAGTGAGCAGAGCTTCCTCTACAGTAGTTCTCCTGATTAGGCATGCCCTTACCTCATGAGCAGGGCATTGCAGCTTTGGTAGCAACCATTACGACATGGACTCTGCTGCTGTGGACCCGAGAAGAGTGAGTGCAGATTCATTGCACCCACACTCCTCACATGAAGGGTCCGCACTCCTAGAAAATGGGGGATACGTTCCCTGAGTGTCTCCCCCCCATATTCTAGATGGTCCAGAGTCGTCGTGGGACCCCTTTATTTTTTTTCTTACAATAAATTGGTGAAAGAGGAAATGTTTTGGGGACTGTTTTTTCAAATAAATTTTTTTTGTCGATTTTTTTTTTTTTGTTAGTACTGACAGTTTATGATGTTGGGTATCTAATAGACGCCATGACATCACAAACTGCTGGGCTTGATCTCAGGTTACTTTACAGCTAGTATCAACCCGATTTATTACCCCGTTTGCCACTGCACCAGGGCACGGGATGAGCTGGGGTGAAGCGCCAGGATTGGCGCATCTAGTGGATGCGCCACGTCTGGGGTGCCTGCGGCCTGCTATTTTTAGGCTGTGAAGGCCCAATAACTATGGACCTTCCCACCCTGAGAATACCAGACCACAGCTGTCCGCTTTACCTTGGCTGGTGATCCAATTTGGGGGGGACCCTACTTTTATTGTGTAATTATTAATATTTATAAAATAATTATAAAAAAGAGCCTGAGGGGACCTCCACATTGGATCCCCAACCACGGTAAAGCTGCCAGCTGTGGTTTTCAGGCTACAGCCGTCTGCTTTACCCTAGCTGGCTATCAAAAATGGGGGGACCCAACGTCATTTTTTTTTTTAACCATTTTTTAAATAGAAAAAATTAATGGGCTTCCCTGTATTTTGATTGCCAACCAAGGTAATGGCAGGCAGATGGGGGTGGCAACCCATAGCTGTCTGCTTTATCTGTGCTGAGAATCAAAAATACCGCGGAGCGCTACGTCATTTTTTTAAAGATTTATTTTTACAGCACTGTGATGTCCAGCAATCAAAATACAGGGAAGCCCATTTTATTTTTAGTTATTTAAATAAATAATTAAAAAAAATATATATGGGCTCCCGCTGCATTTTTTGTATTGCTAGCTAAGGGTAATCCAAGCAGCTACTGGCTGCTAACCCCCACTGCTTGGTGTTACCTTCACTGGCAATGGAAAATCCAGGGAAGCATTTTTTATTTTTTTTGCCAAAAAACTACAAAAAAAGGACGTGAGCTTCGCCATTTTTTTGTATGCTAGCCAGGTATATCAGGCAGGTGCTGGAAGAGTTGGATACAGCGCCAGAAGATGGCGCTTCTATGAAAATGCCATTTTCTGAGGCGGCTGCAGACTGCAATTCGCAGCAGTGGGGCCCAGAAAGCTTAGGCCAACCTGTGCTGCGGATTCTAATCTCCAGCTGCCTAGTTGTACCTGGCTGGACACAAAAATGGGGCGAAGCCTACGTCATTTGTTTTCTAATTATTTCATGAAATTCATGAAATAATAAAAAAAGGGCTTCCCTTTATTTTTGGTTCCCAGCCGGGTACAAATAGGCAACTGGGAGTTGGGGGCAGCCGTACCTGCCTGCTGTACCTGGCTAGCATACAAAAATATGGCGAAGCCCACATAATTTTTTCAGGGGGCAAAAAACTTCTGCATACAGTCCTGGATGGAGTATGCTGAGCCTTGTAGTTCTGCAGCTGCTGTCTGTCTGTATGGAGAAGAGCAGACAGCAGCTGCAGAACTACAAGGCTCAGCATACTCCATCCAGGACTGTATGCAGAATTTTTTTGCCCACCAAAAAAATGACGTGGGCTTCGCCATATTTTTGTATGCTAGCCAGGTACAGCAGGCAGCCATGGGCTGCCTCCAACCCCCAGTTGCCTATTTGTACCCGGCTGGGAACCAAAAATATAGGGATGCCCGTTTTTTTTTTAATTATTTCACTTATTTCATGAAATAATTAAAAAACAAATGACGTGGGCTTCGCCCTATTTTTGTGTCCAGCCGGATACAACTAGGCAGCTGGGGATTGGAATCCGCAGCACAGGTTAGCCCGAGGTTTCTGGGCGCCTCTGCTGCGGATTTCAGTCCGCAGCCGTCCCAGAAAATGGCGCTCTCATAGAAGCGCCATCATCTGGCGCTGTATCCAACTCTTCCAACAGCCCTGGAGCCGGGTGGCTTGTTGGGTAATCATGAGTTAATACTGGCTTTGTTTTACTAGCCAGTATTAAGCCAGAGATTCTTAATGTCAGGCACGTTTGACCCGGCCATTAAGAATCTCCAATAAAGGGTTAAAAAAAAACACCACACAGAGAAAAAATACTTTAATAGAAATAAATACACAGACACATTAGAGACTCCATCTTTATTACCCCCTGTCAGCCCTCCACGATCCTGCTCTTCTGTCTTCTTTCTTTCTAGTGTAGTAGTAGTGACGATTGTAGTGAGGATGAGGTGCACCAGCCCATCACTTGGGGCTGGGGAACCTCATCCTCACTACAATCCTCACTAGTGTAGTAGTAGTGACGATTATAGTGAGGTTGAGGTTCACCAGCTCATCACTTGGGGCTGGGGAACCTCATCCTCAGTACAATCCTCACTACAATCGGGAAGCAGCGTGCAGCCTTCACTCCGTGAGTGATCAGTGCTGGCTGTCAGCGGTAACAGCGGTAACGCTGACAGACGCGTTACCATAGCAACGGTGCTCTCGGAGCCGCGGTTAGCGGTGACGTCACCGCTAACTGCGTTGCTATGGCAACGGTGATCTCCGTTAATGACCGGCTGTGTCAGCCGGTCCCTAACGGAACGGGGAGTCGACCGTGTGCTAGAGCATGTCGCCGGTACACGGCGATACACATATGTGCACCGTGTACCGGAGAGATGCACTCGCAGGTCCTACATGACGTGTCATAGTCATGTGACCAGTCTGTAGCCAATGAGATAATAGCCACGTGACTGGTCACATGGCTATTTTGACGTCACGATAGGTCCTGCATCTCTGCTGGCAGTGCCGTCACCGGGAGGATTCAGCGATCATCGGATGGAATAGCGGCAGGAGACAGAGTGCAGAAGGGATCGCGAGGACCGGTAAGTGTTATGGCAATGTTTATTAACTGTTTGTGTACATTTATAATGCATTTTTATGTGTTTGTGATTGCCTCCCATTATAGCCTATTGGTTCTAGTTCGGTTCGTCGAACGTTCGACGAACCGAACTCGAACGGGACCCCCGTTCGGCGAACCGACCTCGAGCCGAACCGCGACCGGTTCGCTCATCTCTAGTCAAAAGTAATTGGACAAATAAACCAAACCCAAACAAAATATTTTTATTTTTAATATTTTGTTGCGAATCCTTTGGAGGCAATCACTGCCTTAAGTCTGGAACCCATGGACATCACCAAACGCTGGGTTTCCTCCTTCTTAATGCTTTTCCAGGCCTTTACAGCCGCAGCCTTCAGGTCTTGCTTGTTTGTGGGTCTTTCCGTCTTAAGTCTGGATTTGAGCAAGTGAAATGCATGCTCAATTGGGTTAAGATCTGGTGATTGACTTGGCCATTGCAGAATTTTCCACTTCTTTGCACTCATGAACTCCTGGGTAGCTTTGGCTGTATGTTTGGGGTCATTGTCCATCTGTACTATGAAGCGCCGTCCGATCAACTTTGCGGCATTTGGCTGAATCTGGGCTGAAAGTATATCCCAGTACACGTCAGAATTCATCCGGCTACTCTTGTCTGCTGTTATGTCATCAATAAACACAAGTGACCCAGTGCCATTGAAAGCCATGCATGCCCATGCCATCATGTTGCCTCCACCATGTTTTACAGAGGATGTGGTGTGCCTTGGATCATGTGCTGTTCCCTTTCTTCTCCAAACTTTTTTCTTCCCATCATTTTGGTACAGGTTGATCTTTGTCTCATCTGTCCATAGAATACTTTTCCAGAACTGAGCTGGCTTCATGAGGTGTTTTTCAGCAAATTTAACTCTGGCCTGTCTATTTTTGGAATTGATGAATGGTTTGCATCTAGATGTGAACCCTTTGTATTTACTTTCATGAAGTCTTCTCTTTACTGTTGACTTAGAGACAGATACACCTACTTCACTGAGAGTGTTCTGGACTTCAGTTGATGTTGTGAACGGGTTCTCCTTCACCAAAGAAAGTATGCGGCGATCATCCACCACTGTTGTCATCCGTGGATGCCCAGGCCTTTTTGAGTTCCCAAGCTCACCAGTCAAATCCTTTTTTCTCAGAATGTACCCGACTGTTGATTTTGCTACTCCAAGCATGTCTGCTATCTCTCTGATGGATTTTTTCTTTTTTTTCAGCCTCAGGATGTTCTGCTTCACCTCAATTGAGAGTTCCTTAGACCGCATGTTGTCTGGTCACAGCAACAGCTTCCAAATGCAAAACCACACACCTGTAATCAACCCCAGACCTTTTAACTACTTCATTGATTACAGGTTAACGAGGGAGACGCCTTCAGAGTTAATTGCAGCCCTTAGAGTCCCTTGTCCAATTACTTTTGGTCCCTTTAAAAGGAGAGGCTATGCATTACAGAGCTATGATTCCTAAACCCTTTCTCCGATTTGGATGTGAAAACTCTCATATTGCAGCTGGGAGTGTGCACTTTCAGCCCATATTATATATATAATTGTATTTCTGAACATGTTTTTGTAAACAGCTAAAATAACAAAACTTGTGTCACTGTCCAAATATTTCTGGACCTAACTGTATATGGTGGCAATCCTTATTATGTAGAGTTCTCTCATGTTATATGTTTTGTATTGTATCATTCCTTATTGTGTGATGTCCTCTCTTTATAGGTCTGATGCTTACCCATACAGCATAGTGTCCTCTATTGTTATGCATGTGTTCTACATAGCATCCTCTCTTGCTTTTTAAGCTCCATCCCTTATGATCTAGCAGCCTCTCTCATGTAAGGAGCTATCCGTTATTACATAGTGTCCTCCCTTATTATGTATAATGCCATTCTTTATAACATAGCATCCTCTCTTATCATGTATAGTGCTGTCACTTTTTGCATAGAGTATTCCCTTATGTTTAGCGCTATCCATTACATGTTGTCTCCTGTTATGAAGTATACAGCTGTCTCTTATTTCATAGTTTCGTCTCTTGTCATGAACAGTACTGAAGCTTATTATATAGCGCCCTTTCATGTTATATATAGTTCTGAACCTTATCACATAGTGTTGTCTCCTATAATATATTTAAGGCCCCTTCACATGTATGTGTCTATAGGTTAATGTAAACACATACAGCACACAGATAGCATCCGTGTGCCATCCATGTGCCGTTAATGTGCTGTACTTGTTTAACATTGAAAGTAAAGGGAATACTTTGCAATTCATACTAGAAAAACATGGATGGCACACGGAACGCATTGTTCCTTTTTACATAATGTCCTCTCATTATAAATAGTGGCGTCTCATTGAAACATAGTATCTTCTCTAGCAATGTATATCACCATTCCTTAATATATAACAACCTCTCTTGTTATATTTAGCATTGTTACTTCTTACATAGCATCCTCTCTTTTTATGTACTAAAAGACTGGCGACTCATCATGGGAAAACTGTAATTTCGTAAAATGTTGCGAACATGATTCTCTTTAATGTTAGTTTGTAACACATTGATTTTCTTATTCTCTGCCCTATTCCTTCCCCTTCAGCGCACTTCTGCATCCACCAATATTGCTTAACCCACCTCCAACCTTTCTAACCCTTTATATACTGCAATGTCCTCTATTGAATTTTGTGCCACCCAGACTAGAATTCTCTCCTCCCTCACGCAAAGCAGTCCCAAATTCTATTCAAGTGAAAATTATTTCCTGAGTATATTTTATAAATACACAATTTGAATCATAGACTCATAGAATGTTAGAGTTGGAAGGGACCTCAAGGGCCATAGGGTCCAACCCCCTGCAAGTGTCGGCTTTCCTAAATCATCCCATCTATATGTTTATCCAGCTTCTGCTTGAACATTTCCATTAATGGAGAGCTCCCCACCTCCTGCGGTCACCTGTTCCACTCCCTGACTGCCCTCACTACCTCCCGTTGTCGCCTGTTCCACTCTCTGACTGCCCTCACTGTCAGAAAGTTTTTCCTAATGTCTAATCTGAATCTCCTTCCTTTTAGTTTCATCCTATTGCTTCTTGTACTTCCTTGTACTAATGAGAATAGGGTAGTTCCTTCTGCACTGTGACCACCTTTCAGATATTTGTAGACCGCTATTAAGTCTCCTCTCAGCCTTCTTTTTTGCAAACTAAACATTCCTAGTTCTTCATATGACGTGGTTTGCAGACCTTCTACCATGTTGGTTGCTCTTCTCTGGACTTGCTCAAACTGTTTGAATACAGTTTAAATAAAAAACCCATGGAAATATAGTGTGAGCGTAGCATTAGTGCTCATGAACATAAACATAATATGCATGGTCAATCTGAGCTCTTTCCAGGATTCTGGGCTACCTTAGTATGACTATTATTTCATAAAGAAATGTTTTGTTCTTTTTGTTACTTTTAATTGATTGCTGACACCATTTTAGTTTTCCTTCTAGTGTAGAATATGTACATAAAAAGTGTCCATATGTATAGCCGTACAATGTCTTATCTATTTAATGTAACTGTACAGTATTGGTGCTCCATGTGTCTCCTCATAAGCTTCTCCATAAGGTATTTTAACAGCTTGCATAGTTGTCAGTGCATATAGCCATTCCAGGTAATGAGCTTACTCCCAGGAGCTTGCTCCATTCATTGTAAACCAGGCACAGATACTAATAGTCTCAATGCTCTCAGTTGGTTTTTTATTTGTTAGCAACGATCTGTACATTCCATTGTATACTTGATTTATACCATGTTATGATGCTCTTCTAGGCTTCATTCAGACATGCATTAAACGCATAAGTATTATTTTTAAGTTTTTCAAGTGTAAACACAGGGGAAACAAGGAGGCTCAGTTATTATAACCGTATCCTGGTGTCCTGGGTTCCAATCCTATCAATAATAAAGTGAAAAAGCTGCACACTAAAGACTGTGTTATAAGGAATTATTGGAAAAGCATTACTGCTATAGGAATATAAGAACAATGAAAAATACTATTGACTAACTGGAAAAATGGAAAACATGAAAAATGAAAATTGCATAACTGCTGAGAATATTTGAAATAAAAGAGATATTTAGTAAAAGTATTGATCAATGCAATTGTGCCCAGAACCACGACAAGGTAATCTCTTATTATCTGGGAATCTATCCATAAATGCCTATCTATGTGCGATTAAAATCTGCAGGTCTGGGCAGATAGGCTCCTGGCTATATATGGTGGTGAATAGAGCATGGCAGTCGTGCAGGGTTCCCAGACAGAACTAACTAGATACCAATAAGAACAGACTATCTGGAACACCAATATGTGTGAACTAAGTACTAGCTTAAAAAAAACACATAACTATAATAAAGTGAAAAAGCTGCATAGCTTCAAGAGGAACCTGAAGACCCACCTCTTCCGACAAGCTTCCAACCTGCAGTAACCCTCAGTCCAGTACACCACTGCGCAACCAGCTCTGTCCTGACCGACTGTACCATCACCCATTCCCTGTAGACTGTGAGCCCTCGCGGGCAGGGTCCTCTCTCCTCCTATACCAGTCTGTTTTGTACTGTTAATGATGGCTGTAGTGATTTTTATGTATACCCTTTTTCACTTGTAAAGCGCCATGGAATTAATGGCGCTATAATAATAAATAATAATAATAATAACACTAAACACTATGTTATAAAGAAAACATATTGGTGTTCCAGACAGTCTTTTCTTATTGTTTTCCAAAACAATCAATGGCATCCTTTTCAAACATGACGTAAGAGACAAAAACTGCAGCTGCATAAACAGGATAAAGATGCAAGTAGGAAAAAAAAGCATAAAAATATAAGCAGCAGTTCAGCGGTGCGGAAAGGCTTCAGTAAATTAAATATTCCAAGTTTATGGAGTGCTCACAAGGCTGTTTTATATTGCAAATTGGAGGGCCGCAAAAAAAACCAAAAACAACAACACAGTAGTGACAGGTTTTGATCCAAGAAAATGACTGATGTTACATCCTAGCTTTCTAATGTGAACAAATCTTAGCACTACAAAGTGCAACTGTCTCCTTTTTGTTACTAATTTTTTATCCAAGTCATCGATCAAACTCAGAAATACCAAATCATTGGGAAAATGAAAAAAATATGGTGGCCTAAATATGAAGGAGTCCACAGTACCACTACATACAGACACCCAGGACCCTCATTTTATTTTAATGTGCCAGGACGTGGAAATTAAGTTCGATTCCCAAGCCTACCGCCCCTAGCCACGTTACAATCACACTAACTGCCACTTTTGCTGAGTGGCAAGTGCTTTTAAAAATTCAAAGGGGATATCCGGGACTTTGTTAAAAAAAAGTGTGCCTAAGCACTAACAGGCAGGTAAACGCATAGCAACCTGACTGTTGTGCCCAGCGCCATTCTTTGCCTGCACAGAGTGGTCACAGTCCTGGACATTTGCAATTTATGGAAAGCTGATGTTATTTCCTCTCTTTTATCACAGTCCAGTCCTACCTGTGATTCATTGGCTTCTGTTCACGTCATGTCAATAGAGTAGCGGCTTCTTTCCACTCTCCTCTGCTGACAGTGCTGATGTCATGCTGATTGACAGCCGGCTCCCCCGTCACTGGACAACCCCTGTAATGACCTCTTATATTACAAGCTACTGTAAAATATCTATGTAGCCATATCTATTTAGCACCAGCATCCTATTTGTAAAGAACATGCTTATTAAAGTTATATGTAGGGATAGTGTGGGGTGGCGTGTGGTGGTAGTTGTGGGTGAGGGATTGACTTCGGACGACCTGACATGGTGCTTAAAAACCATGGTCCTGGCTGGGTACATGGACTTGTGTGATGCAGGTCATACCTCCTTACCAGGCTGCATGTCATTGTTTTCTTTGGCAGGTCCGGACCAAACAGCAGTGTAGACTGACACCGAAACCAACAGTCCTGCACTTAAAAGTTTCCACAGTTCTTTAGTCACAACTGCACATGTGAGATAGCGGGCACATATCTGAAGTACAGTTTCAGTTTAACAGCATAGCATCAGACAGTTCTAGCTTCCACTGGGTTGTTCATGAACTTTCTAGACCTGTGAGTAGGGATGAGTGGATCCATGAATATTTTGGTTCGCCGGGTTCGGATGGACTTTAGTTAATTTTTGGTTCATGACCTGGACTTGACCCAACTTTGACGCTGAACCCTGAACACCATATAAATCAATGGAGACTCAATCTTCTCTTCTGTAAAATGGCTATAAAATGGTCATAGTAAGGGCTAGGGGGTTGCAAAAGGCAGGAAAATGGGGACAATTGCCCTGATAACAAATGTGGAAAGAGAATTAAAGCAAAATGTCATGGGGTCCAGCTTATTTTTGATAACCAGTGTAGGTAAAGCAGACAATGGCAGGCTGCAGCTCTCAGCTGGTTGCTTTATCTTGGCTGGTTATCAAATTCAACAACTTTTTTTTTTTTAATTATTTAAATAATTTATTTTTAATTTAAACATTGGTGAACAAGGGAGTGTGGATTGTTATTGCAATAAACTTTTTTTATCCTGTGTGCACATGTTTTTAACTGTAAACTTGCCCGGTTAGTAATAGGGGAATAGGGGTGTATGATAGACACCTATCCATTACTACATTCCAGATTTCTGCTTTACCTTGATTATAGTTACCAAAAATTAGGGAAGAGCCCATGCCATTTTTGAAAGTTATTTATTTAAATCATTTTAAAAAATAGCTTAGGATCCCCTTTATTTTTGATAACCAGCCAAGGTAAAGCAGACAGCTGAGGGTTGCAGCACACATTTGTATGCTTTGCTTGCATGGGTTATCAAAATAAGCTGGAGGTCATGTCAGTTTTTTTTCTTTTGTTCACAGTAGGATCTTCCACATGCAATAAAGCTTGCTGATTGGCTGTTCTGCAGCCTTTCAACAAACTGTATTAGCATATGAACAGCATCCAAATTGTGTTCGAATTTGAGTCCGATGTCAGGTATGAACCCCGAACTTTATCATTCAGGTTCACTTATCTTATTATCTTTCTGTGAGCTCCAGCACAACCGGGCCCAACATAACAGTGTAGTTTTTTATGGTCACATTCCCTTTCAATGGATCTACATCACCTTCCCCAACACAATAGGAACTCCAAGAGGTCAGATCCCTAAGGCAGGAGTAAAGCATCAGGTTCTAAGAAGCTTCCAGGTGAAGGTCTCTTCTCCCAATAGGGAAGAGGGGAGGGGATTTGCCATAGTTCAAGAGAAGAGTCTTATGCTTGCAATATAGAAGGGATTCTGCCAAGGAAATTCGACTACTGTTACATGCCAATGATAAAAACCTCAGACCTTCATGGCTAACGGGCCTCGCCATTCTTTCTATGCCAACTCCTTTGGTATAGAGCCACTCATTCAAGGGTAAGTCTCTAGCCCAACAGTGTTTCCCACCTGATGATTTAGTCAACACTTGAGAATCACGCTATCTCACTGCAGTCTAAAGATTGCAACTGACATGAGTCACTCACTAAATGCGGCCTTGACGACCTGTCAGCCTTGTGCATCTGTACTAGTCACTAGTGGAACTTTATTTGATGTTCTATAAGGAAACAGTCACTTACCCTATGAGCAAACCCATCCCATTGTGGGCAAGTCCCACACTTATCTAATTATGTCCCTGCAGTCTGTTGCTGGGCAGACTTAACCTCTCACCTACATTCTTACGCAAACAATTACAACAATTACATTACTGTATCTTAGCAAACATTATTGTACATCTAAAATAATATTGTATATAACATTCCTATCTTATACACTGCTGTTTCCCTGCATAGCATTCCTATAAAACAGTCCTATAAATCTTATACATGGGTCAAAGTCTCACTTTACCTTGTAACACTCTGCTGATTAAATGGATTCCCTTTCCTTTACGGGAGAGAAGGTTAATGTTAGTTTACATTCCAGCAGTTCCTGACTTCAGGTGTTTCCAGTTTGGATCATTCCCGGTCTTTTATGTGGAACCAGATGGTTCCGGTAATTTTCATTCATTTGGAAGCTTGGCCAAGAGGAGTAAGGAGCTGCAGAAACCCTCTCTCTGTGACTTTCCTTGTTGGCTGCAGCATTGGTGCTTGCTGCAGCAGTTCATGCTGTGCTGGTTGTATGGTATGGAAATTATCCTGTAGTCTGTTTTCTTACACCCTTATATGTTATTTCCCCTTGTGCAATTTTAATGGATAATTTTATGTGGTTGCCGTATGTATGAGTTGCTGTCCTTATTTTGTCAGTTGGGTTGTTGACTTTTGTTCTTGCCCCTTCTTCCCCAGGTGTTGGGTTGTGAAGGGGGGTCTTACCATCAGGGAGAAGGACAAGAGATAGGGCCAGGTTGGGGGCCCGGACCTCCCTACCTTCAAGAGTACCTCTGGATGTGTGGGTGAGTACAGGAGCCCCAGCCTTAGGGTCAGTATAGGTTTCCCTGTGTTCCCCAGTCACCCGTGACAATACACAACTCTGCTACATCTTACATCTTATATTACATCTTATATTACCATGTACTATGCATTATACATGGAAATATTACACTATTTACAATGCTGCATGACATAGTAAACACTACAATACACCAGGGTGGTTAGTGTCTTTAGAGAGGAACACGACCCTCTTACAACAGTGTATAGTACATAAGTAAATGAAATATAATCACATTACAGCTCCTCTGTGCACCACTGCAGAGAACTAAAATGACTTACTACAATGACAATGATAAATATGCACAAACATTAACACATGCACGCATCAGACAGTCTTGCACAAATCACAGTTACCCTCAGCATGCACTGTCGGGTGCAATTGAGGCAAAAGCCATTTAAACCCATCCAACCAGGAAAATAACCCACTGTGTAGATAATAAATACAGACATAATCATTGTGGCCTGCGGTCAGCACCAGCACTGCAGGATCAGTGCCGGCTGCTGCACTGCCAACCTGTCTGTGTACAAAGGAAGATGTATTCCTCCTTCTGTTCTAGGCTTACTGAGATGAGTTTTCTTTGTAAAGTATTTTGTCCTAATCCTGTTTTGGAGGACATATAGCAATATGTTAATGTGAGTGCCACTTCAAACAGAGCTGGAACACAGACAACTGTAGGGGAAACAGCAAATTTTCTATTCATTTAGATCTTCAATATTCACCATGGAGAGCTGCTTGTGGCTCCTTCTGTCCTATTATCTGAAAACATTTCATATTTTTTTCCGCTTGTCATGTTCCACACCTGGGGAGAGCTGTCAGCATTGGGTTAACACATGATTAGCAGTTTGTTAATACAAATAGTACATTACCCCAATGAAATGCTTAAAGTGTGAAAAATCTAAGGGTTTGATGTTATTACAGAAGTTGACATTCACATAATTAGGCTTCAGGAGGTTGCAAGCTGAAAAAAAGCACCTCTCATAAGAAGCGTCTCAATTAAAGTTTCTAGGCTGTTAAAAACATAAAGAGAAACTTTTTGTATTCATAACATTTTTTTAGGCCTTTTTTACACTTCTGTGTTTGTCAGTCATCTGCTGTCACTTTTTGTTCTCCTGCATAGACTACAGACTAAAGACTTCTTTTAAAGTATGCCTGAGAAAAGAAATGTCTTATTCTGAAAATGTTTGTAGACTGATCCAGGTGTGTATCAATGAGGGAGCGACGACGAGTGTTGGGCACTTGCCTAGGGCGTAGCCAGCACAGAGGCGTCAATGGACTGCCTGATGGGGAGGCCCCATATATCACTCTGTTGACTGTATTTTGCTTCCACCTGAACTGGGCTGTTACCTGAGCTGGCTGTCAGGCTGAGAAAGTACAGCACACCATCTCCCATCCATCAATTATACTCAAGTTTTTCACATGCAGGTACAATTAATGCCCTGACAACTGGCACTTTCATGTCAGGGCAACATCAGCAGTGTAATTAGGTCATCTGATCATGCTGTGTTGACATCACTTGCCAGCAACACAGAGGCGCAGATAGTGTTGATGGTAAGTGCTCCAACCAACGTCACTGCTGGACTGTTGGATTGTTGACACGGCAGCAGTGCAGTCTGGCAGTCCGACAGCAAGTTCACTGGCAGTCACAGCTAGTACTGCTGGTGCCCCCGACAGTGGACGCTGGTGAACTTAATGACATCATCGCTTCTCACTGCCCTCATTGTGTTCCAGAGGCTGCAGTGACCATTCTCGTTTTGTAATTTCACTGTGCACTGCAGTCTCCGGATGTAGCAGAACCGAGGATCGTCGTGAGACATTTTTGGAGATTACGTTGTACTTGCAGATATGTTTTTAGTGTAAATAAATGGGTAAAAAAGTGTGTCTATGTTTTTTATTTCAGATAATGGATTTTTCTGTGTTAGTGCTGCTTTCTTTTGATTTACAGGGTTAGTAATGGGGGTGTCTCATAGACATATCCTCATTAGTAACCTAAGACTTGATGGCAGGTGTGATTTTTAACAAGTAACATCAATCATTAACCCTTTATTCCCAATTGCCACTGTCATTTTTCAAATTGTCACTGTGTCCAGAGAGAGAATTGTGGAGGAAAGTGCACAATGTGGTCCAATATAAACCCTATGCTGGAGGGCATGCTGTGCTTTTTACCATAATCCCCTCACTCTGTAGAATTATAATTCGGGTAACCCTGATAGTAGACAAAGATGTAATTCAGCCTTTTTTCCCCCATTCACATCTTACCTGTATGTAACTATCCATTGTGTCATTGTAAAAACCACCCATGATGCTACTGAAATGGAATAATAGTAAAGATGAGTGAACTTGTTCGAAAAAAGTTCAATAACTTCAAATTCGGTACGTGCCTTGGTTCATTCGGCTTAAGCTCAGATTCATGGTTCTTATTGGTTTTGTTCGGTAACTGTTCAGGGTTGCACTAATAAGTTTCTTCTACCTTATTACTGTAGCGCCCCATGGGGTCTTATGGTCTCTTTCGCGCTCTTTCTGGGCTCTTCCCAAGATGGCATGCCCCTTCTTTTTCTCGTGCCAAGATGGTCAAAGGCGGGCAAACAGTTCCTGCACAGTCCATCACTCACACAACATTAAACTCCGGTTTGTTACACCAGATGGAAAGTTTCAAGGCACGCAGTACCCGTGGTTGTGGGCATGATCACCCTGCTCGCTGCCCCAATTGTAGCACCCCACATGGCCTTAGGGTACTCATCATCGGGCCAGTGGTTTCTTGGGGTTGCTGTGACTGGCCTGACCTGGCTCCGTGGCCCTGTCGGCTACATGAAAAGACAAACAAGTGCAAGGGGGGATGGAAGGAGGGTGAAGGGTCCCTGGGGAGCATGTCACCGGTTGCAGTGGTGACTGGGGTCTTGGGCTCCTCCGCCGCAGACCCTTCCTGCGACTTTTCCTCTCCCAGGAGCGATGTTGGATGGGAATGGGGGATGCTTTTCAGTGCCACTCGTGGTGCGTGGCCAAAAATTAGCCGCCTCTGCAGAGTCTCTCTCCAGGGTAGGTGTTGGGTGTACTCCTCAGGGAGCAGCTCCACAGCATGTCTACTCTGTCTCTGTCTGACTGGAATTGACCTCGACCTCCTGTCTGCTTTGTAACTTACTCCTACTCATGCCTCCCACCTTTGCAAGGATCCAGATCATTGCTATGGTGACCTGGAGTTTCCCTCAGTGCCTGGGTTAGGAACTGGCTGAGTCACTTCCTGACTGTGTTTAGATTAGCTATGTGAGGTGTCTGTGTAAACTTACCGGGTTAACCTCTTCCTGCCTGGGAAGGATATAATGATATACCCTGTAGCGACCAGTCTCAGGGGTGCTACATTACCACTTTGGTTAGGATAGTAGTGCTGTATGATGAGCATGGGGACATGTTTGATGACGGGAGGGGGTGGGGAGAAGTCAGAGGAGTGGTGGACTTTTTCTTTCCTTTTTTTTCTTATGTGTGGATGTTCTGGCAAGCTAATCTTTGATCAGAAAACATTCACAATGTTCAGCCACAAGGGCTTGTGTCATTGGCTGCCTAAGTCACATGTCCCTCTGCATATAAAAAGCGGACATTTGTGATTGCTAGAGCTTAGGGATGGTGCTGCTGCTGCTGCTAGGGAGATAGGTTAGCTAGGGGGTTTAATTTTAAGTTGTTGAGATAGATGGGAGGGTGATGGTATAGAATAGGGAAATGCAGAGGCGTGTAGTGTAGGGAACATGTATGCCACAAATCGGCATTTCATCATCTAGCATTGCTAATTGTGTGTCATCCAAAAATTGCAGTTTGAGCATGTAAACAGTGCAAAATTTGTTCTACAGCTCAAAATTGCTATTTCAGTATGCAATTCGTGCAAAATCTGTTGTCCAGCTCAAAATTCCTATTTTAACATCTAAATAGTAAACACCAGCAGAAGAAGAATGGGTATAATTGCATGTCAGAGAAACATCCAGGAGTAGGTCAATAGTAATTTGTTTCTACACGTTTCAGGGAGAACCCCCGCCATCAGAAAAATCATATATGTAAGGAGGTGTACATAGCTTGGTATATATAGCATTTCAGAGTGCAAACTGACTTTTTTTGTAATTTTATGTCATGTTCAGTTAAGCACCTGTTCACATTGCAGTTTTGGGAGTGCTGTCAGTCTTTTTGCTAGATTAATGGGGGTCAAATCTTCTGACCGTGCACCCCTCACCCACTAGCCACAGGTGACTTTATTCAGTATAGTTGGTTCCTACTTGCCCATACACAGGACATTTTTAAACCCAGAGAAAAGTTTCAGTTCAGAGTAGGTACCTTGTTACGAGATACGCTGTGACGTGGCGACTGGGCAGATATAAAAATGGCCATTTAATATCTAATTTTTTCTTAGCTTTCCTTTAACAGTAATGCATATCTATATTTTTACATTCGTAATTTTTATGCTTCAGCATTTCAGAGTGCAAGCTGTCTCTTTTTTTATAATTTAATGCCCTGTTCAGTTATGCAGCTGTTCACATTGGAGTTTTGGGAGTGCCGTCAGTCTTTTTGTCTAGATTTATGGGGGGGTCATACCTTCTGACCATGCACCCCTCCCCCACTAGCCACAGATGATTTTATCCTATATAGCAGGTTCCTACTTGCCCATACACAGGATGTTTTTAAACCCAGAGAGAGGATTTAGCATAGAGTAGGTACCGAGTTACGAGATGTGCCGTGACGTGGTAACAGGTCATATATAAAAATGGTCGTTTTTGTACACTAAATATCTCATTTTTCCTTTAGCAGTAATGCATAGCTATATTCTTACATTCAGGTTTGCATGTTTTAGCATTGTAGAGTGCAAACTGTCGTTGTTTTGTAATTTTACTGTCCTTGTGTCTGCCCCTAATTTTTGGAAATGGGGATGTGGTCTCCTAGTTGGGTGTCCTTGTTGTGTGTTGCCTGTAGCAGTAGGGCTCCCAGACTGGCAGGCTTGCAGCTACCTTTCACTCCTATACCTCTCTTAAATGTGTCTAACAATATCAGTTTATGAAGATAATATTGCAGCCACCTGAATGTGGCTGAGCAGAAAAACAGTTTGAGCTGGTGTATGAGGAATGAGGGCTCTTAGCCCACCAGGCCTATGCCTGTCACTCAGCCACCTCAATATTTCTTATGTTAATAGTCTAGGAAACTAATTGCTGTGCCAAAACAGTATGGCTGCACTGTAAAATGGTTTGAGCTGTTTTTTTCTATGTCTTTGTTTTTGCCTCCCTTTGAATTCAATTGGATTTGGATATGTTCATTGAGTCATTTGGTGAACACAGGTAAAGTCAGCAAACACAAACTGAGTCGAATCTTGGGAGGTTTGCTCATCTCTACACTTGACCTTCTCCCATGCCTTCTCTGAATCATCAAATTGGTCAATGGCAAACTTCACAAGATCTCGGACATGTGCTGGCGTAAGCAAGGGGACCTTCCATGCCCTACAGGATTTTAATCCATGATGGCGTAGTGTGTTACTAATGGTAATATTTGAGACTGTGGTCCCAGCTCTTTTCATGCCATTTGTTACGGATGGACCTCCTGATATGATAAAAAATGATAGTAAAACGATATCAGTGGTCAGGGTCCACTGTGCTGTGGTGGTATACTGCAGCTTATAGAATAAGGCTCTACTGATATTCAAAAAAGCCCCAGGTAATAATATACGCCTGTGTAACAGGTCACACAGGTGTTAACGCAGGTATAACAAGTACTCAGAACCTGTGTGTACAGTTTCTGTGTTCTAGGCCACACAGAAGCTGTAGCATAATATAGCTGGACCCTGTTAACTCACAGGACCAGATATGGCGCAATGCTCTCTTGTGACTTCACAGAAGTTAATATATATTGCATACACAGTATGCATAGGGATAGGCCTGCAGAACACTACCCGTATTCTGCTAGTATATGCTCTGGGTATATGCAGGAGTGAGCGTGTAGGGTACTGCTACTATATCGGGATTTATTAGGGTGTAGCCGGTTAACCACCGGTCCCTTAGCGACACAACCCCGATATCTATGGAACTCTGCCTAGCCAGCTTCTGACCCTAACTCGGTCTAGATGTGACCGCGTTGCCTCACCCTAACCTGCCTCCTGACCCTCAATCAGTCATGTTGGACCTTGCTACGTATCCCTACCTAAGATAGCTGTGTGCTGCTGAATCCACAAAGACGAGTGCGCACCTCCATGTGGGTGTCAGGGCTATTTATCACCTCTGTACTGCCCACAGGATGGAGGAACCATGTATAGCTAGCCCCTTTGGCCAATGAGAGCCCTACACATCACTGATGATGTCACGGTGGCCAATAAGAACGTGCCACATCACTGATAACGTCACCGGCCAATAGGAATGTGCCACATCACTGATGATGTCACGGCGGCCAATGGGGACGTAGCACATCACTGATGATGTCACGGCGGCCAATGGGAAGGTACCACATCACTGATGATGTCACTGTGGCCAATAGAAACGTGCCACATCACTGACATGCTGAGATAGTGTCAAAAGACCCATAGGAATCCAGCACATGCTCAGTAGGCTCTTTTTGAGAATTCCAAAAAGTCCTGGTCACTATCCGTGGCTCAGGAGATCAGACCAAGCGACCTCGGGTATGGGGAGGAACAGCTCCAGAAGACAAACGAGGAGCCCCCTTTACCACGATTCATGACACCATTGATCAGGTCCTCCCATGTAGTTCTGGATTGATTTCTGATCATTCCCTGAATCCTCCTTAGCCCACAAGACGAGATCATTCATGGAGCCTCAGAATGAGTAAGATTGACAGTCATCTTGTGTTTCTTCCATTTTGTATTAGTTTTGGCAACAATTGTTGCCTTCTCACCAAGGTTCTTGTCTATCATCCGGTAGCCCATCCCAGCCTTGTGTAGGTCTACAATTTTTTTCCCTGTATTCTTAGACAGCTCTTTGGTGTTGGCCACAGTTGAGAGGTTGGAGTTTGATTGATTGAGTGTGTGGACAGGTGTGATTTATGCAGGTAACGAGTTGAAACAGGTGTCATTAATATAGGTAATGAGTGCAGAGTAGGAGGGCCTCTTACATGAAAAAAATAACATGTTTGTGGGAGCCAGAATTCTTGCTGGTTTGTAGGTGATGAAATACTTATTTGAAACAATAAAATGCAAATTAATTATATAAAAATCATATAATGTAATTTTTCTGTATTTTTGTGGGGGATTCTGTTTTTCACAGTTGATGTGTATCTACTAGTGATGAGCGAGTACTAAAAAGCTCGGGTGCTCGAAGCTCGGGCCGAGCCTCCCAAGATACTCGTGTACTCGGGCCGAGCAACGAGCCCAATGTTATCCTATGGGAGACCCGAGTATTTTTGTGAAATGACCCCCCGGCAGCATGGAGAAACCCTAAAAATGTCACAAAAGTCTCAGAAGAGTGCTCAAATGACATGGCAACAGCATGGGGAAGACCCCTTGAAGCATTTATCACTGAAAAGTCACAGCTGTGAACAATTTTGTCCGCGTTTTACGCCATTTTTACGGACTCACCAGAAAACCTTCCAAAATGACCCCAAAATGATTTTTCATGGCGGAAATGTTAAGGGCACATACCCAATAGTGAGATAGAGCTGGTGTATGTTACTTTTTGAGATTAATACATGAAAGATTTTACGTGAAAACATTGTGTGGCACTCCGATGTCCCTGAGAAGAGACGTACATGAAGGCCTCTTGAGTCTAATGTGCCCATTTTGAGGAAGTGAGTCTTTGTAGTATTTTCCTTTGCCAGGGCAGTCCAAAATTGTGAGGTTCACCAATGCCCCTGCATACAGACGTGCATGAGGGCCTGTAAACCTGAAGTGCCCATTGTAAGGAAGTGGGTCTATTTCAGTATAGCCCTTTGCCAGGGCAGCCAAAAATTGGGAGGCTCCACATTGTCCCTGGATAGAGACGTGCATGATGGCCTGTAAACCTGAAGTGCCCATTGTAAGGAAGTGGGTCTATTTCAGTATAGCCCTTTGCCAGGGCAGCCAAAAATTGGGAGGCTCCACATTGTCCCTGGATAGAGACGTGCATGATGGCCTGTAAACCTGAAGTGCCCATTGTAAGGAAGTGGGTCTATTTCAGTATAGCCCTTTGCCAGGGCAGCCAAAAATTGGGAGGCTCCACATTGTCCCTGGATAGAGACGTGCATGATGGCCTGTAAACCTGAAGTGCCCATTGTAAGGAAGTGGGTCTATTTCAGTATAGCACTTCGCCAGGGCAGCCAAAAATTGGGAGGCTCCACATTGTCCCTGGATAGAGACGTGCATGATGGCCTGTAAACCTGAAGTGCCCATTGTAAGGAAGTGGGTCTATTTCAGTATAGCCCTTTGCCAGGGCAGCCAAAAATTGGGAGGCTCCACATTGTCCCTGGATAGAGACGTGCATGATGGCCTGTAAACCTGAAGTGCCCATTGTAAGGAAGTGGGTCTATTTCAGTATAGCCCTTTGCCAGGGCAGCCAAAAATTGGGAGGCTCCACATTGTCCCTGGATAGAGACGTGCATGATGGCCTGTAAACCTGAAGTGCCCATTGTAAGGAAGTGGGTCTATTTCAGTATAGCCCTTTGCCAGGGCAGCCAAAAATTGGGAGGCTCCACATTGTCCCTGGATAGAGACGTGCATCAGGGCCTGTAAACCTGAAGTGCCCATTGTAAGGAAGTGGGTCTATTTCAGTATAGCCCTTTGCCAGGGCAGCCAAAAATTGGGAGGCTCCACATTGTCCCTGGATAGAGACGTGCATGAGGGCCTGTAAACCTGAAGTGCCCATTGTAAGGAAGTGGGTCTATTTCAGTATAGCCCTTTGCCAGGGCAGCCAAAAATTGGGAGGCTCCACATTGTCCCTGGATAGAGACGTGCATGATGGCCTGTAAACCTGAAGTGCCCATTGCAAGGAAGTGGGTCTATTTCAGTATAGCCCTTTGCCAGGGCAGCCAAAAATTGGGAGGCTCCACATTGTCCCTGGATAGAGACGTGCATGATGGCCTGTAAACCTGAAGTGCCCATTGTAAGGAAGTGGGTCTATTTCAGTATAGCCCTTTGCCAGGGCAGCCAAAAATTGGGAGGCTCCACGTTGTCCCTGGGTAGAGACGTGCATGAGGGCCTCAAAACATTAAGTGTCCATTTTAAGGAAGTGGGTGTATTATAGTATAGCCCTTAGGCAGGGCAGCCAAAAATTGGGAGGCTCCACGTTGTCCCTGGGTAGAGACGTGCATGAGGGCCTCAAAACATTGTTCCCATTGCAAAGGAGCGGGTCTCCTGTCGTTGTAATGACCATTCTGCAAAGAATGGGCGAAAAAAATTACCACTGGGGGTATACCTGAAACAAAGGCCTAAGTATTGCAATTTGTAACGGTCATCATCATGGTGGCGCATGAGGAGAAGGAGGAGCAGTCCAGCGATTATCCAAAGTCCAGAAGTGTGTACCCATGGGTGAGTGGAGGTACATGGCAAACTTTAAATTCCGCTCTCATTTGCTGGTGGTGTGGTGAAGTCTGGCCCAATCCAACCCTTGTTCATCTTGATCAGAGTCAGCCTGTCAGCATTTTCAGTTGACAGGCGGGTGCGATTATCTGTAATGATTCCACCTGCGGCACTAAAAACACGCTCTGACAAAACGCTAGCAGCAGGGCAGGCCAGGACTTCCAAGGCGTAGAGAGCCAATTCATGCCACGTGTCCAGCTTGGATACCCAATAATTGTAAGGCACAGAGGAATGTCGGAGTACAGTTGTTCGATCTGCAAGGTACTCCTTCAGCATCTGGGAAAACTTAGGATTTCTTGTGGCACTACCCCGCACCTCAGGGGCTGTGGTACGTGAGGGGCTGAGAAAACTGTCCCACATCTTAAAGACTGTTCCCCTACCTCTGGCGGATTGGACTTGTGCCTCTCTCGGCTGTACGCCTCGGTTGTCCACTGATTCCTGACCTATGCCGCTAGCGTTTTGTGAGGGGAATGCTTTGCCTACTTCCGTGAGTATGGCCTTCCGGAACTGCTGCATTTTGGTTGACCTCTCCTCCACGGGAATAAGAGACAAAAAGTTCTCCTTGTAGCGTGGGTCTAACAGTGTTACCAACCAGTAATGATTGTCGGCCAAGATGTTCTTAACGCGAGGGTCACGAGACAGGCAGCTTACCATAAAGTCAGCCATGTGCGCCAGACTCTTAACAGCCAGGACTTCAGTAGCCTGACCAACAAGATGACTGAACATGCTGTCCTCCTCCTCCTCCTCCTCCTCCTCCTCATCTACCCTGTCCTCTGGCCAGCCACGCTGAACCGAGGATATGACTGGTGTGCATGTCATATCCTCAATTTGGCCGGAGAGTTGCTCCATGTCTTCATCCTCCTCCTTGTCATAGTCCTCCACTGCACGTTGTGATGAGACGAGGCTGGGCTGTGTGTTATCACCCACACCCACTACTGTTTCTTGCTGCAACTCATCGCGCTCCGCCTGCAATGCATCATGTTTGTTTTTCAGCAGAGACCGTTTTAGAAGGCAGAGTAGCGGTATGGTGACGCTAATAATGGCGTCATCACCACTCACCATCTTGGTGGAGTCCTCAAAGTTTTGGAGGATGGTACATAGGTCTGACATCCATCTCCACTCCTCAGGTGTTATGTGTGGAGTTTGACCCATTTCCCGACGGCTTAGGTGATGCAGGTACTCAACAACTGCCCTCTTCTGCTCACATATCCTGACCAACATGTGCAGAGTTGAATTCCAACGCGTGGGGACATCACACACCAGTCTGTGAGCCGGAAGATGCAAACGGCGCTGAAAGCCGGCAAGGCCGGCTGAAGCAGTAGGTGACTTTCGAAAATGTGCAGACAGGCGGCGAACTTTTACCAGCAGATCAGACAGCTCTGGGTATGACTTTATAAACCGCTGAACCACGAGGTTGAGCACATGGGCCACGCATGGAACATGTGTCAGCTGGCCTCGCCTCAAAGCCGCCACCAGGTTCCGGCCATTGTCACACACGACCTTTCCTGGCTTTAGGTTCAGAGGTGTGAGCCAGTGATCTGCCTGCTGTTTCAGAGCTGTCCACAGCTCTTCTGCATTGTGGGGTTTGTCACCTATGCAGATTAGCTTCAGCACAGCCTGTTGCCGCTTCGCCGAGGCAGTGCTGCAGTGCTTCCAGCTTGTGACTGGTGTGGAGGGCACAGTGGATGAGGATGCGCAGGAGGAGGAGGAGGCTGAAGAGCATGACATTCCGGAGCTGTAGAGTGTGGGTGAAACACTGACTGAGGTAGGGCCTGCAAACCTTGGTGTGGGAAGGACGTGTTCCGTCCCTCGCTCAGACTGGGTCCCAGCTTCCACAATATTAACCCAGTGTGCCGTCAACGAGATGTAGCGGCCTTGCCCACAAGCACTTGTCCACGTGTCTGTGGTTAGGTGGACCTTGGGTGAAACAGCGTTGTTCAGGGCACGTGTGATGTTTTGTGACACGTGGTTATGCAACGCGGGGACGGCACACCGGGAGAAATAGTGGCGGCTGGGGACCGAGTAACGTGGGACAGCTGCCGCCATCAGGTCACGGAATGCTTCTGTCTCCACCAGCCTAAAAGGCAACATTTCCAGCGCAAGCAGTCGCGAAATGTTAGCATTTAGAACTGTGGCATGTGGGGTGTTGGCAGTGTATTTGCGCCTGCGTTCAAAGGTTTGCTGAATGGATAACTGAACGCTGCGCTGGGACAAGGACGTGCTTGATGATGGTGTTCTTTCTGCGTAGGCAACTGCAGGTGCAGGAGTGGAGGAGGCTTGTTCGCAGGCAGCATGGACAGAGGATTGGCTCGCATGCACAACCAGCGAAGACGTAGCAGTGACATCAGCAAGCACTGCTCCTCGACTCTGTTGTACTTCCCACAAAGTCGGGTGCTTAGCTGACATGTGCCTGATCATGCTGGTGGTGGTCAGGCTGCTAGTTTTGGTACCCCTGCTGATGCTGGCACGGCAGGTGTTGCAAATGGCCTTTTTTGAATCATCTGGATCCAACTTAAAAAACTGCCAGACTCGGGAAGACCTAACATTTGTACAGGCACCTTGTGTCGTCGTGTTGTTCCGGGGAACGGTTGCCTGACTTCTGCCTGGGGCCACCACCCTGCTTCTTACTGCCTGTTGTGATGCTACGCCTCCCTCCCCCTGTGCACTGCTGTCCTCGCTCTGCATATCCTCCTGCCAGGTTGGGTCAGTTACTGGATCATCCACCACGTCGTCTTCCTCTTCCGCACCCTGCTCCTCCTCCTGACTTCCTGACAATTGTGTCTCATCATCGTCCACCACTTGTTGGGACACGTTGCCAACTTCGTGAGAACGTGGCTGCTCAAATATTTGGCTATCTGTACAGACGATCTCCTCATGACCCACTTCAATATGAGCTGGCGAGAGGCCAGAATGTGTGAATGGAAACGTGAACAGCTCTTCCGAGTGTCCAAGTGTGGGATCATTAATGTCCGAGGAGGACGTGTACTCAGCCTGGTGGTAGGAAGGAGGATCAGGTTCAGAAATGTGCGGTGCAGTATCACGGCTACTGACACTTGACCGTGTGGAAGACAGAATGTTTGTGGTGGTGCCAATCTGACTGGAAGCATTATCTGCTATCCAACTAACAACCTGTTGACACTGGTCTTGGTTCAAGAGCGGTGTACTGCTGCGGTCCCCAAGAATTTGGGACAGGACGTGCGACCGACTAGATGTGGCCCTTTGTTGTGGCGAAATTAGAGCTTGCCCACGACCTCGGCCTCTGCCTACACCACCATCACGTCCACTTCCTTGTTCCTTGCCAATGCCCTTGCGCATTTTGCAATGCTGTGCACTGCTGACGTGTATATTCACTACTTGTGCGTTATATCAAAGTTTGTGGAAATTGCACACAAGTGCACCTGTACGCTGCCACCAACAGGCACACACGTGCGGTTTTAAAAACCAAGCACGGACGCAATAAGAACCTAACAGGTTTTTTTGGGGAGCGACAATTACAGACAAGTCAGACACTATCTGGACTGTTTTACACTGTGTACACCAGCCCCAGATATGATGAAGGCTGGTATACGGTCACCACTACCCTGCCTGCCTGCCTGCCTGTATACTGGTACAATAGTCCTGACAAGGACTCTTTTGGTCACTAGCCTGTATTCAGACCTGGCTATACCCTGCCTGTATATAGCAACAATAGTCCTGAGAAGGACTCTGCTACTGTACTCCGACCTGGCTATACCCTGCCTGCCTGTATACAACTAGAATAGTCCTGAGAAGGACTTTTGGTCACACTGTTTGCAGCCCTGCAACTGAAAAAGCTATAAAGGGCCGCAAAGCTTTCCCTGAATCAGCGACACTCTCCCTGCACTGACAGTCTGGATAGCTGTGAGCAGAGCACAGCGCGCCGGCCGATATAAAGGCTCGGTCACGCTGTGCAGGCCGGCCAATCACTGCAATTCCACAACTAACAGGGCTGTGGCATTGCAGTGGTCTGCCAGCCAATCCCTGCATGAGGGCTGGCTCTCAAAAGAGCGCCAACATGCAGAAATGAAGACCACGAGTACAGCACGAGTATCGCGAGATTACTCGGTCCCCGCCGAGCAGCCCGAGTACAGCGATACTCGTGCGAGTACCGAGTAGTGACAAGCATGCTCGCTCATCACTAGTATCTACCATAAAATTACAAAACTCTCCATTCTTTGTAGGTAGAAAAACTTGCAAAATCGGCATCAAATGTATGAAATACTTATTTTCACGACTGTACGTGGTGGAAAACTACTGTTTGGGTGCAAGGCATGGCTCTGAAGGGAAGAGGCACTATTTGACTTTTGGAATTCAAAACGGGCTGAAAATGGACCCGAAAATACATTGTGCAGTTTCTCTTGAGTATGTAATTACCTCATATGTGATGGAAAACTTGGTTTGGACACATTGCCTAGCTCCAAAAGGAAGGAATGATGTTTTGAAGCTCAGAATTTGATGGAATAGTCTGTGGGTGTCACATTTGTAGTGCCCCTGATGTGCTTAAACAGTGCAAAACTTCACAAGTGACCCAATTTGGAAGCTAGATTATCTACACGTGTGGTGAGCAACATGAGACAGCACCAATCACAGCATGTTGCATTGATTTTTTATTCACAAACATTATTGTAAAATGCTATGATTGGTGCTACAGTTTCAAATGTGAGACTACTTTCATTTTATGGACAATCATTTTGGCTATCTCATACATAAATTTGACTTACAACAATTTGGCATATGATTAGTCATGTAGGTTATTGTCATGCCACAGCATTGTTAATGATTTTCTTCTGGTGGTGGAAAAATCTTTTTCTTCCTGAATGCTACAAATTACAACCTGTTCTTACAATCTCTAATAGCTCAGAATGTTAATAGATTGATTCTCAAGCAAAAGGTCACTTTTTCGAAATGAGGAGCAGCCATAAAGAGATTTCCAAAGAAAAGCGAAAAAGCTCTCTCGGCCAAGAAAATTGCCAAACTACATCATGTGAGTGCAATGACAGTTGAAAAAAGACAAAGTGAAGTCTTCCATCCATTCAAAAGTCAAGAGGTGGATGTCCAGGCAAAATATCGGAGTCAACAAGTCATCACAAGGTCTATCACTTATGGAGCTACAAACACGGCAGTGGAGGAGGCTCATATGCTTCATAATAGTGAGATCACATACGTCCATGCAAGCACTGAGCGACACACAATACACAAGTCTGGAATGATGGCCCGAATAAAGGTGAAGAAGCTTCCACTTCAATATCATCATAAGAAGTGCAAAAAATATGAAAAGAGGACAGTAAAAGATTGGAAATGGGTGATTTGGATCTATGACATTAAAGTCAATTAACTAGGAAAAAGGGGCTACCATTGTGTAGTATTGTCTCTCCTTTTTACAACACTGTAAATATGTTTGATATAAGCAGACCAATTGCTGGAATTTTGGAAGAGCACTGTTTTCCCGTTGTTGGTTGATCTAGAATTCTAGCTGCTCTCTAGTCCTGCGACTTCTTTCTCTTTTCATAATGCATCAAATGTTTTCTATTTATGAATGGTCTGCACTTTAGGTGGCCAGTTCATTACCTTAAGTTGCAGTTCAAATTTATTTATGAGACAGCCAAGATGATTGTCTATAAGATGAAGGTATCCTCATGCTCCAAACTGTAGTGGATGGTGAGATATGGAGCCTGAAAGTCAAAAGTTCAAAACATTGTTACCCTTTTGCTCATAAATGTATGTATTGTTCTAAGTCATGACTAAGAACCATACAAATTTCTTCAGTTGAAACAAGTATGTTTTTTTTTCTTGATGTCCTGTTTTTTTAATTCATGTGTTAGTCATGTCTTTTTAATTAATCAATAAAGCTCTTTTTTTACTTGGAAATTTTGAGATTGAGTGCTGGACAAGATTTTCACATGTGTACCAATATACTACAATATTGTGAACAGGCACATAACTCAATGCCAAGAAGGAGCAGCGTAAGCATTTCAGTTTCCAGACTGACTGCCAGATGATTAGAATTTTCAAGTTCAGGTAAAATGTCTGTAAATACGGACTAGTATTAAAAGTGGATAACAACGCTTGTAACGGAAGATTTTACAGTATAATAGATTCTGTATTTATATGACCGTGAAGCTTTCATTATGACATAGTGCATGTTGTAGATGATTTAGAAAGGATGTAAGTGGACACTGCCAAATCCTTGTATGACCTTCAAAGCGCTTGTTTTCATTGTGAAGTGATGCTGATAGGAATTAACTGCTCAAATGACAGATTAGGAAAGAATAGAAGCATGTGGGTTATGTAGAAGCACACCTGACAGACAAGAAGTCTGTCTCCACATCTGATTTGATTTAACTTCACAATGGTTCACTTATGTAGACAACACGCCGGACTGCGGCAAAGTTTTCCAAAATAAATTATGGAACTCTAAAAATAAAAGAACGGAGAACAGTTATTTATTTTATAGTGCTTTTATTAATCCATTTATTGTCTATGACTTTTCTTAAAAAGTGACCCCCATCTCCTCCATTAATTACATAAGTAAATTAAAATGCCACAGCAATCAAATACATGGTATTGCTAATAGTTACTCAACTGACCTGAAAAATCCTATTCAAAATATTGCAGTACTATATGACTACTTTTCAGATTCTGTATATTTGGTGAATGTTTTAAAAGGGAGGGATAGTCTACATATATTGTGTATATTTAATGATAATCTGTGAATTAATTTGTGTCTGGACTGTTCTAATAAATTACAATCTCATTGGAATTATTTTGATCATGTCTGAAAAAATAGTAAACTACTGGCATTTAATGAATGTGTCATTGTAAGGTTTCCGATCATATTTCAGCAAAAATTGTGTTAGAGAATTCTATTTTAAATATAAAGACACTAAATCAAATAAATTGCGTGATGATTTCCTTAATCAGTTACATCTTTGATGACAGATTGATAGAAAGATTCCCCACGTGAGTTTCGTTTGTCCATCGGTAAACATTCAACATTTGGTATGTAACAAAAACTTTTTAAATATTCAATATTTAGAATCTGAAGAATTAAAAATATTTTTTAAAAATGTTCCACTGAAAGGGTCATCTAAATTGCCACTGAAATGAGTAGAATCTGGGAACTTGGATTCCATAGGCAAGAACGATCAGACATTTATATCATTGAGTCCTTCAACCATTCTTGAATATCGGTAACATCAAGGATAGTTTTAACCAAAAGATGATCGAGGAGCAAATAATGTAGTATTTATATGTTTTTATAATTTATAAATTTCACTTTTTAAATTAAATTTTTCAAATAACTTGCATCAATTTCCTAATCAAAATGGCTAATCATGAATATTGATATACAAGTATACAAGTATACAAGCTCCAACTAAAAGAATCCTAGTTTAGTTATATCTAAGGCTAGGTCACATGACCAAATTTTCTCCATTCTAGCAAAATGATCCCATTATGGTAACTACTCTCGGATCAGAGGGTAATCAGAGTGGGATCTGTTTTTATCAGATGTGGAGAAGATTACAAAAAGTCTCCACTTTTTCCATTTTGTGAGCCTGGGAAAATTAGAACGCACTTGAATGTGATCATAGTTAAGTACGGTACGATTTTTTTTCACGGACGTTTAAATAGAAATGGCTGAGTGCCATCTATTTCCGGATAGAATATTATTGGGTCAATTGTTTGCAATCAGCATGCCGTGTCGAGTCCATGCACCTGCTTCCTAGCTGAGCTGGCTACTTCTCTTGCATTGGTCCGAGTGTGATCCAATGTTCTGTCATCTCTTGGATCAAAATTACGGCCATGAGCTTGAGCACTAACACAGGTATGTGAATGCAATGATAATATTTTTCATTGTGATTCTCGTTATAATACAAAGCTAACCTTTTTTAAGTGGCCTGATATCTGTAACAAGGCATATTAACTATTCATTCTTCAAGAATTCGACCTAAAGAATTATCCAGCCAGGAATATTTTTTTTTTCCGAAAACAACTTTGTTTGTTATAAAGTAATAAAAGAAAGCATCCTCCTCATCTCACTGATCCTCTGCCAAATCTATTCCCGCCAGTCTCTGCATTTTCTGCTCCAGGTTACTGTATTTCCTCAGCTAAAGCAGTGAATAAAGAAGAGACAAGTGCAGTAAGGTCTTATCTGAGAAGTGAATGAAATGGTCCCGATTGCTCAACTAGAGAAGTTGTGTGAGACTCAACTACTTAAATAGCATCATAACCATGGAAATACAGACGATGGAGTGTCAAGGGTTAAAAGAAATACGACGCCGTTGCAAAAGGATTGAAGGATCAAACCCTAGGAAAATTATTTATTCAACGCATTTCGGAGTTGATACTCCTTCTTCAGGACGATTACATTTGTAAAACAGATTGTCCTGAAGAAGGAGTATCCACTCCGAAACACGTTTAATAAATCACTTTCCCAAGATTTAATTCTTCTATCCTTTCATATCGATGACACTTTTTTTAACCTTTCCTACTCCATCATCCTCAGCTAAAGCAAGACATAGAGAGATGAGTGGAGGAAAAGGAAGTGTTGGAACCAGAGGATCATTGGATTTGGTAGTATTTTATATCTTTCAAAGCTGCTTTCTAACAAAAAAATCAGACTGAACATCTCTTTTGATCCGATAAAGGGCAGAATTTCTTGATTTTTTTTGGCTTTTATTACTGTATCACTAACTATGCTTTTGATTGATTACTCTCTTTTATTCAACAGATGTAATAAAACACATTATCAGTCAACATATAACCATAAGTAAGTGAGCAAAATTACAGATTTCCTTGAAAAATAAAGTTTTTTCATAGAAATCAAAAATTTTCAGATATTCAAAGCTGTAAGTACTGAAAAGCATAAAAGTATATGTCTTATCTTGATTTTTACTCTACAACAGTCTAAACATCATATGTCATTTTATTTTCCAAAATATACTGGTAACATTATTGATTAAATGGTAAATTGTTTGTATTTATTACATTAAATTTCATTGTTAAATACAAAATAATCCTTGAACAGAAAAAACAGAAGTGGTCGCGACATAAAATATATAGTACCGCCCATTCAATTGGTTCTTAAAATGATCCGGTCATGGTTATGTGGCATAGTTGAATTGTTACTTTCATTGGTTAAAACTGATACATAATAGATTATACATGTATTTCATATATGTTAGGGAGACTTTACACTTACAATGGTAAATATGCCAATAGCTCTTCATCAAAAAGTAGAACGATTCTTACAAGTTATTAACTTCTCTTAGTGAGCAGGGGTTTTACTAAATAGTTCTCTAGTAGTCATTAAATACTGATATTTAAGGCTCCCTTTCAAATAAGACATTGACTTATAGATTATCCACAAAAATGGCACTTTTGGATGAGGGACGTATGGTCACAAGGAACTGATATTGTATATCGTAGGATCACAGACACGATACATTTCACCAACCATTCTTGCTTACTTGCTTAGCAAAGTACAATGTAGTACAATTGTGGTACTCAGCTAAGCACAATCATCAGAGAGACAAGCCATACAGACTTTTACCAGTATTTTCCTTATTGAAGTAGTAGAAAGCAAATTATATATATTATATATATATTTCAGGCATTGTTGGACAATCACAAATTATCAATCCAATGTATAGGTAAAAAGTTGTTCGCCGGAACTCCTGCCGGTCAAGGGACGAAGTCTACAGTGATTTCCATCAGATGCATTGACTTTAAAAAGAGCACTAGTGAGATTTACTGCCAATCAATTTACATAAGGGTCTTTTGAACCATGCTATTATGATTGATGGGTGCCCTAGCAATGACATATTTGCGATAAGCAACTTATCTCTTTTACCACAGATGCAGTAAGTGCTAAGTCGAGATGGTTGAATTTATTCTAATGGGATTGAATTCTACTCGAATTGTAGAAAAAATTGTATTCTCTAGAATAAGGATTTTTTCCTATTTTGCTCAAGAAAAATACAGCAAAACGTATGCCAATTGCAGCCAATATTTTGCTAAACTTTAGACGGTAAAAAAACCCGTAATACTCACCTTACAGCCCTAATGACCTGGCCTTTGTTGCCTGTTGTCCACTGTCCTGTCCACAGGGCTCTTTCGTTCAGTGTCTTCACTCTAGAAAAGCACTTGTTCTGTCCTCAGGACTTCTTCTTTCCACAGACTGTGCACTTTGACTTCATTATAGAACAGGACTTCTTACCATGACCAGGCCACATTGATGATGGTTCATTGTGACCTCCGAGGCCTGGAGTCTTCACTCTAGAACAAGACTTCTGGCTAAAGACAGGCCTCAGAGGTCATAACATGTCATATCGTCCTCACGGAACAAAGCACCATGACCTTTGAGGTCTGGTATTGAAGGTTACAGTGCACCATCACCTCAGTGGCCTGGTCATAGTCATAAGTTGTGCCCTAGAGTGAAGGCACAAGGCGTCAAAGGTCATGGTGCACTGTGACCTTCAATTACTGGTTGTGGCTAAAAGTCCTATTATAGAATGAAGACACCAGGCCTTGGATGTCACATCACTTGATGATGTTACAACTCACCCAGCTTTTGAGGTCTGGTTGTGGTCAGAAGTCCCATTCAAGAAGGAAAACACCATCACACGACTGCATAAAAAAAACCTGAAGATCAGACAGTCGTCAACTGGCAAATGAGGCAGCAGGGGTGCTGGGAAAGGTGAGTAGTGAACTGAGCATTATGTTTCTCTTTTACTTAACACACTATATGCTCGGTAAAATTTGCCATCTCGAGAGACTGTAGAGTGTAATAGGAAACAATCAATTTGTGAAAACATGTGATGTTAATCAAGTTTTCTGGTAACGTCAGCCAAACTTGTTGAACATGAATCTTACCACATCTGCTCATCTTTAGTGATCAGTTGTGATTGTGAGACAAACCTTTAAGAATATAAAATGGCTATTGTAACATACCAAATGTTTGTGCAGACCAGCAATTTTCATTGTAATAAATTCCTGATATAATTTTTCTGTTGCAGGTACTGTTTAAGGGAACCAACCACAAGGATTTTGCTATATAAAGTAAAGGCAATACCATACTGGCACTAGGATACTGAATCCAGGCATACCTTTTGTTGAAAGATCGGATGCTTGGTTGCTGAAATATCTGTAATCAAAGTTACAGAAATGCACTGCACCTTTCATTGAAGTGTGCATTCGGGTCGGGCCTTTGTGGGTCAGGTCCTCACTGTAATGACCTTCTCCTGCATCCTCTGTGGCGTACCTCCTTTTCTTCATTTAAATATCGCACCGCAACACCATTGCTGCTGTTGAGCACACAGGAGGAAGACTTTCCAGCGAGGACCTGACCCACCATTGCACTCGTCAATGAAAGTGCTGTGCATTTCTGTAATTTTCATTACAGATATTTCAGCAACCAAACATCCGATCTTTCAACAAAAGGTATGCCTGGATTCAGCATCCGAGTGCCAGTATAGCACTGCCTTTACTTCATATAGCAAAATCCTGGTGGTTGGTTCCCTTTAATGGTAATTAAGGGCACCTCTCACACTATTCATCTAGTGTTCATAAATGAGGCCATTTGTAGGTAGTTTCTTTTGAATGGTGGTGTGTAGTGAATATGTATACAGACGGGTCCGGTTTACAGTTTTTTTCCTTTTATGATTTGGAAACATAATGGCAATACCATGTGACAACTCTCACTTTTGGTTTGGCTGAATCATTCTCTTCATTCCCATTCCAAACATGAACAACATATATTAACAATTAACATTAATAAGCACATAGTGGTAATACATCTACATTGACAAGCTATAAAATACATACACAGAACAGTCCTACAACTTAAACTGTAGAAGAGTGGGAAAGAGAAATGCAACAACACGCCATCAGTACGCTTCTCTCTGATGTTATTGAGGCACATTTGAAAAACAGGTTCATTTTTGCCCTTTATCATCATATAAACTCCGTTACATCCCATTGCCTTCATTGTGGCAACACGTATCAGCACTGAGTTCATTAGAATAAAAAGAACATGAAAAAAAAAAAAAACAAAAACAAAAAGTTTCAAGAAGTTCCTGAGCATTTTCATGGCAATGTGAGGAAAACGTCCACAGATGTGTAGAGTTGGCACCTTGGGGACAATTGATGTGAAGTTCTCCGTTCACAGCAATGTATCTCGTATTAAAATGCACTGAATGATTATACACAGCATTAGTAACGCAGCTTGGCTTCAGTAGATATAAAATACCATTTAAAAAGGAACTTCGAAGGACACCTTGTACATTTAAACCCACATTTGTAGCCAACTTTGGGTCTTTCTGGAGAGCTTCTAATCTTCTTGGAATAACTACAGAAAGCCAGAAGGTCTGAGACTATGAATAAAAGTACATAGACAGAAGCATCACGGAACATGGGTAACAAGCACTTGGGAGTAGAAATGAGGCTGAGATATCCACAGAGATAGATCTGTACAGAATATAAATGGCAGATGACTCTGATGGATATACCTTAATATATATTTCCCTTATCAAGTGGGAATGTTTCCTAAAAGTAAAAGTACTTTTTTTTACATGGAAAGAGATAAAGTGTCAAACTCAACTTGATACATCCTAAAACTACATTCACATTAAAGAGGATTGATTTGTTCCCAGTTTTAACGACAAGTATCTCTTCAAAAACATCAGTCAAGTAAAATGCAAAGCGATTCCCGTATTCTGAATTGATGGAATTGTGTCAAAACATTCCGTAGGAGATAGACAAGACGAAATGTGTGATCTCTTAAACGCAAATTCAGAGTTGACTTACACAACAAATTAATTTTTGTATTCATTAAGACAAAATCTAGAAAACAAATTCACCTGATTAGCAAAATTCTTTACGACACTCTAATCTATACCATCCAATGCAGATCCGGTAGAGCCGTATACGTCTTTTAACGGTTAATTTTGTGCACTGTTATAACTCACTGAGTTAAAATAACCAGTAGGTTCACCTATAGTCCTATGAAAACCACCGATAGGATTCATTGTGATATCACAATAAGTTGACATACCTGTGACTTGCTAATGATCAATTATGGACTTGTAGGAAACAGACAAACAATAACTTTACCAAGTCGTAATCCATTTTATGTAGGGATTTACCCAAACAAATCTGTAGGCTTTTAATTATATAATTTTTTTAATATCTAATAACAATTCCTAATTTTCCTATTTTCAATTGGCAAACTGTGATTATACAGTATATGATATATGTGGTTTAATATAATTAACTCATGTGCTTGGGCATGTAGACAGTGACATACTTTTATAGAGAAATTGTAGAGAGGCTCTTCTTCACTCCGACTCATACTCTAATTACCAAAAGGCAAGAAATACCACAGTTTATGGAGTTTTGACTTCCGCTACTACCAATAAGGTGTGGTGAGTTAAATACTAGGACTTAATGAGCTATATTTGAAACTAATAGAGAGGCTGTTCTTCACTCCGACTCATCCTCTCAATACCGAAAGGCAAGAAATACCGCAGTTTATGGCGTTTTGACTTTTGCTGCTGCCAATAAGGTGTGGTGACTTCTATGCTAGGACTTAATGAGCTATATATGAAACTAAGAGAGGCTTTTCTTCACTCCGACTCAGACTATAAATACTGTAAGGCAAAAACTACCACAGTTTATGGAGTTTTGACTTCTGCTACTACTAATAAGGTGTTGGGATTTCTATGCTAGTAATTAATGAGCTATATATGAAACTAAGAGAGAAGCTCTTCTTCACTCCGACTCATCATCTAAATACCGTAAGGCAAGAACTACCACAGTTTATGGAGTTTTGACTTCTGCTACTACCAATAAGGTGTGGTGATTTCTATGCAAAGACTTTATGAGCTATATATGAAACTAAAAGAGATAAGAAGAACACATCTGACATTTATAAAATACTCCAGGATAATTGATAATATCATTGTAACGCTATTATTTCAAATGAAGTGAACTAATTTATAAAAGTGACATTTCAGATTCATTTTGAACAGATATCTCACTGTCTCAAATTTTGGTTTCTTTTACCTGAGATATGTATTTTATCATGTAACGAGAGAAGAGAGAAATTTTCACATTTCATGTTGAGAACATTTTTGAGCTGTCAGTGAAATGGCAATGTTTCTGTCTGACTCCTTCCCCAGTTTTGAAGCATTAAACCAATAAGTTTCTAAAAAGATCTGTGGATTTTTTATATTATTCTGACAAGTCAAAAAGCCTGTTGCCTTTCATTGTACTGAGCATAATTCAGAAAGGAGCAATAAGTTATTTCCCAAAAAATACTTTTGCCAGGTGTTTTATGGTTTTTCATCATTTTCACTATTGCCATTCCAAGCTTTTGAAACTCAGGACTAGAGATGGGCAGACTTGCAGATAACTGGGAGCGGTGGACCTAACCAGATAAAAAAAAATCTGGTTCCGGCCTGGAATTGATCCCAGTTATCTATTCGGACGCCGGTCCCGATATAAGTTTATAGGGACCAGAATCTGGCAATTCAAAATGGTGGTAGAAGTGATAGGGGGATTAGAAAAATTACAGATGCTGGTGGGTGGGGAAAGCAGTGAAGGTAGTGAGTGGCCCCGGAAGTGAATAAGTGGCCAGTAAGCCTTTGAAGTCACATCAGAGACTAAGTAAGTATGAAGCGCTTACTTCATTCTTAGTTTCTTTATTTTTACTTTTTTTTTTTTTATTATTTTCCGAGTTGCCGGATCTCAATCACTAGCCAGAATTCCATGAGAATTCCAGGTCCAGTACTCAGGTACTTTTGAAACCACGCGGATCCGGACTTTTACAGTCCGTGTCCACCCATCACTACTCAGAACTAATAATTATAACCTATATCAAAGCGGTAAAACAGTTTAAAATTAGTAATGAACAAATGAATGTTACTCAAATTTGAATGCATTTTTGGGAGTTTTCTGAACCCAACTGAATTGATATTCAATTTACACGAAATGGCTACCATTTTAGATATAGCAGATGATTGCTTCAGGTCAAAAAGGCTCATGTAATCTCAAGCATGGCTGAGCATCTGCATAATTCTTTGCAGCTATCACATCACATGGTACACCTCAGCCAATCAGAAGTGACTGTAAAAGAGTGTGTATAAAAGCTGATGTAGGAAATGCAGCAGCCAATTTGGAGGGATCTGGACAGTGAAAAGATGTCACATCTCACAGTTTAGCAATAGTGATAGGGAGAGTAGCCATAAAACGGAACAAACTCAATAGATAGTGTGTGAGACAGCACAAAAGTGAAGAAAGGTTGTCTTGCTTGTACACACAGCTATATAATTTGAGGTAACTGTCATTTTGACATTAGTAAACTTGAAAACGTTACTAATATTGAAAAGGGTTGAATAAAGTCTTTGGAGACTTAAGACCGCTTTACACGCTGTGATCTCGCTAGAGAGATTGCTAGCGAGCGTACCTGCCCCATCGTTTGTGCGTCACAGGCATATCGCTGCCCGTGGCGCACAAAATTGTGCAGACCCATCACACATACTTACCTGCATAGCGACGTCGCTGTGACCGGCGTACCGCCTCCTTTCTAAGAGGGCGGTTCGTTTGGCGTCACAGCGGCATCACTAAGCGGCTGCCCAATCAAAATGGAGGGGCAGAGATGAGGGGGACAAACATCCTGCCCACCTCCTTCCTTCCTCATTGCTGGCAGGATGCAGGTAAGGTGAGGTTCCTCGTTCCTGCGGTGTCACACATAGCGATGTGTACTGCCGCAGGAACAATGAACAACATCGTACCTGCAGCAGCAACGATAATTGAGAATAGGGGGGATGTCACCGATTAGTGATTTTGGACGTTTTTGCAACGATTCAAAATCGCTAATAGGTGTCCCACGCAACGACATCGCTAACGCGGCCGGATGTGCGTCACAAAATCCGTGACCCCAATGACATCGCTTTAGCAATGTCGTAGCGTGTAAAGCGGCCTTTAGGAGCTCAACTTTTCAGGTCAATTATAATACTTGTGATTTGCTCCAAATTGATTATTTATTTAATTCACAGACGCTTTAAAATTTGAATTTCGAAAGATTTTCTCATCTCTACTAAATATTTATTGTATTGTCACTTGTTTCGGCATAAAAGATTAGTACAGGGACAAACTGAATTAAACTAAGGTGAGACGAATAGAGGAGAATTTCTTAAGACTGGTGTTTGATACAACAGTCTTATTATACTCAAGTAAGATGATTCAAATGTAAAGGGGTTATTCCCAAAATCAAATTAAGGTCTTATAATCTATTTATTTATTGGTGCCCATATAGCCAATTTTTAAATGTTTTCCTTTTGCACATATCACCCCCTTAGGGTTACCCCTACAGGCTCTGTTTACCATTCTATTACCACTAGAACCAACCAATAGGTCAAGGGGCTCTGGTCTATCCTGTACAGTGCAGTCTTTCTCAGCTGGCATCTAACCAGCACAACTAAAGTGTGTAAAAAATGGCTCTTATACTGTGGTATGGAAAGAAGCCTCCTTGATTATATTGCAGGAAGCTCCTATCAGGAACCAGTAGGACTTGTATGCTGGTAACTAAGTGGAATGATGTACTGCAGGATGTGCTGTATAGAAGGAGATGAGATGAAAGTTATGATGCAGGAATGAGCTTTTGGCACTGGGTCTTTACTTGAGGATGAGACTATCTATATAGGGGACAGAAAAGAGATATCTATTGTAGGATGTACTGTAAATAGAGGAGACAGAAAGAAAAGATATACTGCAAGATAGGCGGCATATGGAGGGAACAGAAAGAAGAAATAAACTACCGAATGGACTGAATATATGTATACATGAAACTGAGAATAAATACAGTATATAACCCTAAGACCAGTCCTGTGACCTACTGTATTTTTAGGTTTCTAAGACACCCTGGATTATAGGATGCACCCCAAATTTAGAGGAGGAACATAGGAAAAAAAATATTTAATGTTAAAATGAGGGTCCATCTTATAATCCTACTGTGTCCCAATCCAAATGCTTACTAAGGAGAGCGGTGGTGGTGAAGCGGCTCAGGAAGGTCACAGGAGGCAGGATCGGCCATACTGTGGGCTTAGGGAAGGGGGTGTTGCATTTCAGGAGGGTCAGTAGATGGAGGGTTTGCAATACTGCAGCCTCGAGGGTGTCGCAGCAGTGGGTGCCATTGAGCTGCCGGTGGGGGTGTCACTGCAGTGGAGCGACTCAGGAAGGTCACAGAACGGGGTGTCTGGGTGTCACTGTCTGATCGGACTGTAGGGTCACCCGCAGTTGATACGATTGACTTCAAGAAAATGGCCGTGGAGGCAATGCATGCGCAGAAATGCCTCTGCAGCCATTTTCTTGAAGTCTCTCTTGTCAATCTGCACACTCACCGCCTCTATAGCCATTTTCTTGTAGTTCATCACGTCAACCACAGGCAATTCAATAGAGCCCGCAGTCAGATCAGGTGCCTGCCACCACCGCGACATGCAGTAACACCCTCAGTATCGCCAACCCTGCCTCCTATGACCCTGCTCCACCACCGCTGCCCCGTCACCGCTGCCCCGTAAGTCATATGTGCATTTTAAGATGCACCCCCATTTTACCCCCAGTTTTGGGGGAAAAAAGTGTGTCTTACAATCCAGAAAATACGGTATATGCCAATATAGATGGCTGATGAGTGTTAGGCGGGCTTTGCACACTACGACATCGCAGGCCGATGCTGCGATGCCGAGTGCGATAGTGCCCGCCCCCGTCGCAGCAGCGATATGTGGTGATAGCTGGCGTAGCGAAAGTTATCGCTACGCCAGCTTCACACACACACTCACCTGCCGTGCGACGTCCCTGTGACCGGCGACCCGCCTCCTTGTTCAGGGGGCGGGTCGTGCGGTGTCACTGCGACGTCACACGGCAGGCGGCCAATCAGAGCGGAGGGGCGGAGATGAGCAGGATGTAAACATCCTGCCCACCTCCTTCCTTCCGCATATCCTACGGAAGCCGCAGTGAGGCCGGTAGGAGACGTTCCTCGCTCCTGCGACTTCACACACAGCGATGTGTGCTGCCGCAGGAGCGAGGAACAACATCGGACCATTGCGTCAGCGTAATTATGAATTACGCCGACGCTATACCGATGATACGATTACAACGCTTTTGCGCTCGTTAATCGTATCATCCAGCCTTTACACACTGCGATGTCGCATGCAATGCCGGAAGTGCGTCATTTTCAATTTGACCCGACCGACATCGCACCTGCGATGTCGCAGTGTGCAAAGTGCCCCTTAGTCCTACTAACAGATTAAGAATTTCTCGTCTTCTGCTTTTAACTTTTCCAAAACTGTATAATATTTATATACAAATGTAGCAGCTAAAAGAAAAAATGGTGTCTGATTTTAATAAACTAGTATGCAATGCTGCTCAACACAAGCAATATGCCAGTCTTATAAAATGTCTAAGAGCATTGTGCTACGTTTTGTCGCTTCTGCCTGCTACATCTGTGGGAAACATTTCCACCCAAAAATTAAAAAACATCAAATAAAATGCCTATATCAAAGCTTTTGTGTTATTTTACAATTTTTCTGTTCTGTTAACTCCTATTTTTTATGACTCTTTCTTCCTGACAACAGTCAATATCTGCCATTTTAGCGCCAATAGATGTCAAATGTGGAAAAAGTTAGCGATGCCGAGCGTGATAGCAACTGCCCCCGTCACACATGCGATATGTGGTGATTGCTGCTGTATCGAACATTATCGCTACGGCAGCTTCACACGCACATACCTGCTCAGCTACTTCGCTGTGACTGCCGAACAATCCCTCCTTCAAGGAGGAGGTGCGTTCGGCGTCACAGCGACGTCACCGTGACGTCATTAATCGGCTAGCCAATAGAAGCGCAGGGGCGGAGATGAGCGGGACATAACATCCCGCCCACCTTTTCCCTTCCGCATTGCTGTCGGGGCGCAGGTAAGGTGATGTTTGTCGCTCCTGCGGGTTTACACACAGCGATGTGTGCTGCCGCAGGAGTGACAAACAACATCGTACCTGCGGTCTACCCGACATTATGGAAATGAACGACGCTACACAGATCACTGATTTTCGACGCTTTTGCGATCGTTTATTGGCGCATCTAGGATTTACAGGTTGCGATGTCGTTACCGCCGCCGGATGTGCATCACTAACGACGTGACCCAGACGATATTTCGGAAGCGATGTCGCAACATGTAAAGCCCCCCTTAGTATCTCTCAGGCAATCTGTTTTCATTAGCAGGTAGCTATAAAATTTGGCACAGCGTTGCTATTTTGAGAGCAATTTTTTTTTTTAAATAAAAAAACAATATATTATTATTATTAATAATAATAATAATAATAATTAAAAAAGTATCGCTACATTTAAAAAATAGTATACCAAATACACAACACTTGAAGCATACCACATATTAGGTGTATTGCATTCTCAAGTTTGTGCACAATACTATTATTTATAAATATGGGACGCTGTAGTTTCTTCGGTGACAAGCCTTTACAGAAAATCTCTCATGACAAAGAAATGCTGTTAATCTGTAGTTGTTGGGTTAATCTGTAGATTAATAGTGTTTTGCAGTAGAATCCCAGCTACCAGGTGGAAATAAGCTACCAGGTGGAAATAAACCTTTTTCCTCCCAGCAACCTCCAGCTTTCAGTCATGGAGGCGTGGCCAGGGCAATTTCAGTCATAGCTCAATATACAGTGAGCAGTGGCTGTAACTACACCCCAGGTTTGACTTTTAGCCAATGTCGATTTGCATCCGTACAGTGTCGGATGTCAGTCTGTGCTGGAGTATGGTTACAGCTGCACTGTATACTGAGCATTGGCTGAAATTGCTCTGGCCACGCCTTTATGACTGGAAGCCTGGGGCTGCCAGGAGGAATAAAGTTAATTTCCTCCTTTCTAGCATTTTTTAATATGAAAGATTCTCTTTATGTTTAAATGAAATTAATAAGAAACAATATTGATTGTCAGTCTTTCATGTATCAATTTGGTTTTCATATTGTTTCTATATATTAATTTTGTATATGTAAAAGCAAAAAAACTTGAGATATATACCTATATTAGTGTATTAGTTTTGCTAGGACTGTTTCCTTTTACTGCACGCTTTGACAGAAAGACAACAAATGTTCACATTTTCTATCACAGAAACATAAAACAGTAACTTACAAGGCTGTCCACAACCTTTCGCCCCCAAACCTTTGACATCATCTCATGATACCTCCTTACACATTATTTCCAGTCCTCACAAGGTGTTTCAGAACAAAATGCCTTCATCAGGACCATCACAGTAGTACTACAGTATTTAGTCCTGATGAAGGGTTTTTGCTCTGAAACGCATCTGTCAGTTTAGTTCTTTCTTTCTTGGTTCCTTCTTTCTGTTCTTGTTTACTACTTTCTTTCTTGCTTCCTTATTTCTTTCCTTATTTCCTTCCTTTTGTCATTGTTTATTTCTTTATCTGTTTCTTTCTTTCCTTCTTTCTTTCTTTCCCTGTTTCCTTCTTTCCTTCCTTGTTTCCTTCTTTATTTACTTGTTTTCATCTTGTTTTTCTTGGTTCCTTCTTTCTTCCCTTCTTTATTGCCTTCTTTCTCTTTTAGTTTCTTCTTTCTTTCATTATTTTTTCGTTCATTCTTTCCCTCTTTTTTCCTTTTTTATTTCCTTCTTTCTTTCTTGGTTTCTTCTTTCTTTCCTTGGTTCCTTCTTTCTTTCCTTATTTTTTCCATTTTTCTTTCCTTCTTTCTTTCTTTTTTTTCCTTCTTTCCTTTTCTCATCCCTACTTGTAACATCTAATTACATGCACTATTGCTCTCATGACCATATAATATTGATCTTTTCACTGTCTGATCACTACAAACTATGAGCAGGAGCAGAGTAGAAAACCATGACCATGTCAGTTGACCACTGCAGGTTGACCTCTACTCTAGCTACAATGAAATGGCCTAGGGCAGTACTAGATAAAAATATGATATATTTATAAAATTGCACAATATTTTTAATGCATGTAGATTGCAAATACACTTCTATTCTACACGCTCTATTGAGCTTTGAACAATATATTTTTTGTGATAAATGCAACCCCTTTAAGCCTTATTTCTATAACACAGGAAACTGAATGGCAGAGTAGCATGGCAACTAGGCTGCTAGAACCAAGATAAGCAGCTTTTCTACTGACAATAGGAAAGGGAAGATTATAGACAACTGGCACAAATCTTTAAGTCAGGGTAGGATTATATGAACGGGGCCGTGGGGTCACTGCTCATAACTACTTATAGAACAGTTTTGACTTTTACCCTTTCACGGTGTGCACAGCAGCTGGGAGAAAAATCCATTGAGGACTTTCTCTAGAAAGTGTAAGCTACATATACAAAATAAGTTATTGTGAAAATATTGTATTAAAGGAGAATTCAGTTGTTTTTTTAAACTTTCCCCTCTATTACCTAGTAGTAATGAATATGCAGAGAGTGTATTGGAATACCGATCACCATCTTCTGCAGTTTCAAGTACTGCACCAGTTTGCTTCAACGTCATGCCACGGGGTATGTAATGACAGAACAGGGTCTCCTAGGCTGGCTCTCAGACTTGAGACCCTGTTCTGTTCCTTATCTCAGAGGTAGGCTTGATGGTAGCAAGGTCTGAGCCCCCAGCGTGACCCTGACTCATTTTCGAGCCCTAATCTTACTCCCTCTCTCCCCCACCCTTGGGGCGGACCAGAAATACAATAACAAAATTCCACAGAAATGATACGGACAAGGGCCAGCCTAGGAGCCCCTGTTCTGTCATTTCATACCCCATGACATAATAAACGGCTCTGTATAGTAAGGTCTAGAATCTTATATAGGAAGGAGACAACTGTGATTGGTAATAAGCAACCTTAGCTCCTAGCAGAGTTCCCCATGTCAGCAGGAATTAACTCCTGTAGGAACAGAGCACGTGAAACAGCCGACACCCAGTTCTGGCTGAACAACTAGGAGACATCAAATTGCCTGTCAATCTCTGCAATGTGAACAGATCCTGATGCTACCATGAAATGTATTGAGTCTTGACCTGAACACCACATGACACGTTACCTGACCACATATGTATCTTCTTGAGCAAACGTCTGCTGTGTAGCAGAGGTCACTTTTTTAATTTTTAGAATGTTTCTAGAGTAAATCTCCAACTTACAATGTAAAAGTAATCTACGCTGCACATCAAAGACACTGTGATTCAGCAGGACACAAACTGGATTGACAGTGGAAAAGGCAGAAGATGGTGACCGGTAGCACAGTTTCTTAACCCTAGAATGCGCAACCATAGAAATCTACAGTAGAAAACAAGTAATCTAGTAGGACTGCGAGGCCCCAGGTATGCGTTCTAGGGTTAATATACATTACAATTTGCAAATACAACTAAAAACGATCCCCGGATTGGTCCAGTAAGAATGAAAAATAAGTACTAGTAATAACAAAAAGTGATATTAGTGTCCATATAGATTTCTGCAGAAACTGGTCAAATTAAATACTATGATGTCCCATGACATGACAAAAGTTGCAGAAACAATATTTTAATTTTGATCTGATTTAAAGATATAATATTTAAATTAATTGTAATATGCTAAGTGTTTCTGGGCAATGCAAAGAATGAAATAGAACTGGCCATTTTGGCTGCTAACCAGTTTTCCTTAAAAAAGAATTACCAGTTTGTTTTTTTATAAAAACAATGGGAAACTAATCATATATAGAGAGCCCAATCTGAACATATCTCCATCGGATTGGATCAACTCCTAGATTTGGCCCCTAATGGCTCATGCAAAAAGATGTGTTATGGCTTAGCACAAGCTCTGATTTGTAGGAAACCATTGGAAATATCAAAGGACTCATAGAACTGTAGGGCCATATTGTACCATCAAGGGACTCCAATTTCATGTAGCTGTAGACAGAATTGTTTTGTTTACGAGCATTATATTGATTCCAACACAACAAGAAATATAACTTTGTCAAATGAAAATGAACACAGGCACCATTTGGCTGTATATGGAGGGTCTACGACATCATAGTATAAAGCTGTAAGGATTCTGTGTGTCACCATAAAAGCTCTATTGTGAACAAGACATTCAATATTAAAGAGGTTGTCCACTACTATTACATTGATGGCCTATCATTAACATAGGTCATCAATGTCTGATCGGCCGGGGTCTGACAATCTGCACCCCTGATGATCAGCTGATCTCGGTCCCGGTGCTGGTAGCAGGCAGTCGGAAATGTTCAGTTCCACAGCTGCTCTGTCTTCTCATAGTGACCATGGCTGGGTGCTGCACATCAACCGTTCATTCTAATCAATAGGAGGTGGCCACTATCAGGAGACGGGGCAGCTCCGGAACTGTGCATTTATCGAACCCCAGCCTATCAGAAATTGATTACCTATCTTAAGGATAGGCCATCAATGTAAAAGTAGTAGAAAACCCGTTTAAACCATGAACTGAAGCTAAAAAATAGGTTAAAAGTGATTTAACTATCTTATTACTTCACCATAAGACACATTAAACTTTAAAAAGCATTTGTCACTCAGCCAAAAGTGGCTAGTGTTGGCTTTTATTTAATTCCTTCTGTTCCCTGGATCATTCTGTGTTTTTTTTTTAATTCATCATACGTTTCCAGAGATATGAGCCTTTTTATTTGGTCCTATTTTTTATGGTCTTTACAAGAGTGCATTGTTCATAGGGTAATAATAGAGAATAGCCTAAAGACATGCCACCGAGGATCCTGTGATTCACATCTCTTAGTACTGACCGTAAGAATTAGCAGTAAATAAAAAGGCACCTATTTTTGGAAGCATATGGCAGATTTTTTTAAAAAAATGGATCATTATGGTTTTTATTTTTTTAATTTGCCATACAATTGCAGAGATATTGGCCTTTTTATTTGGTCCTTTTTTATGTTTTTTATAAGAGGGTGTTGTTCATAGGATAATAATGCAGAAGAGCATAAAGACACGCCCCCGAGGATCTTGTGTGCCACACCCCTTAAAAAAGACTATAAGAATTAGTAATTAATAAAAAGACTCATATCTATGGAACCATCTGGCTGATTTAAATAAAATAAAAAAAACCCTCAGTTTAGCAGTGACAATATAATAAGAGCATAAACTGGCCACTTCTGACCTGGTGACAGGTCCTTCTGAAATATAATGCAATTTAAATTTGCTCTCTCCAATCCCAAACTACTATAGCTTTCACTATACTTCTGAAAAAATGTTATAATTCTTGGACACTCAAACATGGACATAATTTTTAAAAGTTCATAAGAGATGATAATATTACAATGCTCGCTACTTGTAAAATGAATCCGAATATTCCAATAGCTCTTCCCATGACCTGACATCTGCTGAGCATAATGTGGCTTGTCCATAACTATGTTCCAGAAATGACATCTGATTAGCATTTTGTGGCACTTAGGGGTCACAGTGCTAAAGAAGGGTAGTTAAAGAGTATATACATATAGAGCCAAACAGCAGCATATCGTTATTTGCTTGGTGCAAAATGACCAAGAGCATTCATTCACTAGCTGTGGTAGTCGTACATATAGTGACCTGGAAAATGCACACGTATGCTTAAATCATGTATGCTTATCCACTGTATTTTTAAATAACCAGTGACGAATCGCAAATTTCATGTATAACACTGATACATGCAGAAAATGTACATGATAGGTTTTTACAAAATATGTGCAAGAGCTATGCATTGCGCAGGCTCGGTTGTACAATTTTAGTGCAGGGGTAGGCAGATTCAATATTCCAGCAGTTGCACCATCCTTGGGTATTATAGTAGATCAGCAAGAGAACTAAAATGAATGCTACAATCAAAACACACAATGTAAGAATTTACCTGAAAAGGCCAATGGCTCATTGCCATAAGATTAGGCCACCATGTTTATTTTTGTATCTAGTAAAAATGTACTGTGGCAGAAAAAGATATGCATCGGGAACCGGACTCAACTCTTAAACACCATAACCGTCACCACCTCATGAACACAAACCCATCACAAGATGTCCAAATAAATCGTATGTACTTCAACAACATAGATGTAGTAAAAAAGGATTTTTTTTTTCATTTTATATATCTATATATATATATATATGTATATATCACAGTTTTGTCTCCAAAAATAAAAAAAAATATTTAAAAAATCCTTACAACTAATAGGTATTATTAGATATAGTTGATATTTTACATTAAAAATTCTGTTCTGAAGCTAAGAAGCACATTGCAGCCAAAGGCTTTCGTTGTTTTGGCTGAGTAATAACAGTGGAAAAAAAGAAAGTTTATCTAGGAATACTATAGCTAAATAATTATTTAAGTATACTAATGTTACCTAATCACAATTAATTATGTATCTATTGCAGTGTGCTTAAAAGTGTTACAAATGTCTAAATAAGCCCTTAACATTTCCTCAAATGTAAAAGCAGAAGAGGAGAGTCTAATAAAATGATGTCCATTTATCGACTTCTCAATTTTTCTCCACCTCTTACACTTCTACGAACCAAATCAATGTCCCCATAACACCAAATAACCAGATTGTAGACGTTAAATATTGGAACCTCTGACATGACCTCTATAGGTTGAACCTCCCATCCTTTGCCTTCAATGACTTGATTACAAATGGGTCATTCTGCTGGTCCAGCCAGTAGGTAATAAGTGTAAGCTCTTCTCAAAACATTAACCAGTCAATGCAAAGCTGCAACAGTATAACAGAAAAATATCCTTGGTATTTACTTGGTAAATCTGGATATTAAGACTCGTAGTCTAATATGGCCCATGTAAGACAAACGTTTTTCACGACTGTAGCCGAGTTTACATTAAGTTTTGGTTTCAACTCATATAGAACAAATTTCCAATTACTAAACATTGGTGGCCTTGAAATAGGTTGGTTTCCTCTGGTCATACCTCGGACTCCAAACTAGAGAAGTGTGCGGATCCCCTTCTTTTATAAAGGGTTCCACTATGACTTGACCTAGGTTGACATTCTGGTGAAAAGATGTGTCTATGACATCTCAAATGGCATCTGCTTAGGTCCTCCAAACTACGGGAGGTAGGATGTATGGGAGCTAAGTCACAAGAGTGATGATGATGGTGGAGAAAAGAACAGTGACCTCCACGTAGGTGATCCCAGTCCATTCTTTTCTCTAATTTTTCATCAGAGCAGCTGAAGTATCTTGGCTCCTTATGGCAGTGAGGCTGTAGCATTTCTAAGCTACTACAATAACAAGTACCATGGCATGTATTCGGAAGGTACTCCTTGCTTAATTGTCGATATTTGCCTAGTTTGTCTACTGACCAATATCTCATAGGTTTGCGAGGTGCAGACGATGTTGTGCGCTCTCTTTCTCTCGATGGGTATGTGCAGAAATAGTTTGGTGAGTACCAACAGTTATGACCCACTTCTGATTTTACACATGGAGGCTCTCTCTCACACACATCAGAATCAGAATCTGAAAGGTCAGCATATTTACTTTGATTGCTGCTCATAACTAGAGGGTGAGAATGGCTCCTGCACATGTGAGAACGATTGGACTTTTTGTGAAGCAAAGGCTGCGATTCCATGTCCATGTCTTCCCGGCGATGGTGGCAATCTCTCCCACAACTTCGCTCATCTTCATATGTAAACCTTGTGTGACCACCATAATGTGAACCATCGCATACTTCCACATTGGCCTTGCTTGGGCGGTTTGTGCTAGGATTTGGTCCACCACCACTATAAACCTCACATTCCATCTCACATGTACTCTTTGTTTGGTAACTACTGCCTAAATGGTCAAATTTTTTAGCTGCTGTTTCAGGTGTACGACTTCCTCGAGCTCCTCCACCTGATTTTGGAGTCCGTTCCTTACCACCTTGGTAATTTTCATAGAGGCCTCTTGAAATTTTCGATTGCCAGCCAGCCGGTTCTGGAGCATCCTTTTCTCGTACAATTGCAAAATAAGAGGGTGGATTTTCTAGGAAGTGTTCTCTTTGAGATGGTGGTGACATTTGACAAGGAGATAATTTTTTATCTTTGCTGTAAGCTTGCCCTGATTCTACTAGATGATCTGAAAGTCCTTCAGGCTCAATAGGACCATAGTATCTATGAAAGCCATCAGAAAATGCGTTCTTATGAGAATGGCGAGGAGCAGCGACTTTGCTGTTGGGATCGTGGACAGTGCGTGTTGGAGTATACATATCTTTATAACAATTAGGACTCCTGGCATGACGCCATCTTTCTACTATTCGTCTTTCTCGGGGCAAAAAGTTGGAACATGGTAAAGGAGCAGATGGTGGTGGGGGTGGTGGTACGGAATTTGATAGTGCTGGAATTCTTTGAGGTGGATAACAATGATTTAATGTAGGAAGCTGCTGGTCTATAGCCTTTGGATCTTCACCACTGCAACAGCTGTACATGCCCTGCAGGTAAAACAGAAATGTATAGTCATTATTAAGCCTTTGAAGATGGAAGGTTAAAAAAAATGATTAAATATTCAGCGTTGACAATTCCTTGTAAATATAATCCTAATGAAATTATTATTTTATGATCGCTCTTATCATATTCACAAAATGCAATCTGAAAAAATCTAATTCTAAATCCAATTGGCGACAAATGTTAATCGTAGTATATACAATATATATACAATCCACTTCAGTGGATTATAAATTATCTATCACTTTGTCTTTTATATATAAACACACACATATATTTCCAAAATATATTTATATTTCCATAATTCTCTGACTTCTTCTTGGTGCTGAAAGTTCAGTGTTGAGGTTTATACTTTGACTACAATCTAAATAACATATTTATCTTGCTACCTTGTATTTTTCTTCTAATTCATCTTAAGCCATTTAGTGACATAAGCAGAATAAAAATAGCTTGAAAGCAGCTTGCGGTATTGACGTGATATTGATGTGCGTTATGGATGGACGTGCTTTCCTTGCGTAAAATTCAATGCAACAAGCCTTATTCGAATCTGTTCAAATATCTTGAATATTTATACAGGTAAAAAGCTATAAAACCATGAACAGATATTGTCCCCTTTTCAGATGTCCATATTATTGTTTATTGAAGGTGCCTAATGCTTTTGATCCTCCAATAAATTATAATGTTACATAAAGGGAACATGAGGAAACACATGAGTATTACTATGTTTAAAGGAATATTTTCAGAATTGAAGGTTTTGCTTTATCCATAGGATAGTGCTTGGCTATTTCCAATAGTCCCATAGACAATCAATAAACACGAGGTTAAAGAGGTGGTTTTCTACTCAGCACGGTGGCCACACATTGCTGTAAGCCTCATAGAGAAGGCTTTTTTCAAATACCTTGTTTAGTAAAAACTGCCTCTAAGCGGAGCTATTGCGGTCCGCTCATCCCCATCATATGACCCCCGGGCTTCATGACCTCTGAGATCCAGTGATGTCACATCAACTTTCAGTTGACACAAGATCATCGAAGCGGTCCCATTCTCCCTGAGTAACTGGGCTGTGGAAGGCATTTCAACGCTCATCACAGCACAGCATCTTGCACGCTCTCTCCTTTGTTGCAGAGCCCCCAAAAGCAGAAGCGATGCTGGGCTGTGATAAGGGGGGGGTCACACGACGGGGATTAGCGGACCACAATAGTGACACTCAGAGGCAGAATGTACTAAACAAGGTATTTTAAAAAAGCCTCTATGAGGCTTACAGCAATGTGTGGCCACTAATGCTGAGTAGTGAACCACCTCTTTAAGATTTCACAACTACAATTCCTTCAGGACAAGAAGCTCTGTAGATGTTCTACAAATCACAATCGCTTTGTCTAAAACTGAACACATGGAAAAAGCTGAAAGTACAGCGCTTCATGGGATAACATCTTAAATAATGGTAATGGTAAGATGCAGTAGAGGTAGGGATCTCTCCTGGTAAAGTTAGGCCATGAGCATAACATCCAAAATTTTGGGCAATAAATAAGCAGGTGGCAGCTGGACCTGTCCTCTCTGATTTTTTAGGGCGGGTTCGGTGGATAGACTTTACAGTAATGTACAAAATCCTTGGACAGATTTTTGTCAGTGTAACAGGATGGCGGCCATTTTATTTCTATAGAGATTTCCTCCATAGACAATCAATAAAATTATCCCATCACCAGAAACAGTTTGGGTTTTTTTTTTGTCCAGGCGCAACCCACAGTATTCTTCAACGTTGACTTTTAGAACTATACAGTTGTTTTTTGTTTTGGGAAGTAATCACTATAGAATTAAATTGGCAGCCATCCTTTATCACTGACATAAATCTGTTCAATAACATTGGGACAGGAGGAGTCTCTGAGAATTTGCATTAGAAAGCACCACTGTAGTGACTTAGAAATAACCTATAGTGTGTAATGCCCTTAATGGTGGACAACAGTGAGAGTTGTCTCTTCTTATCTCAGCTCCTTGGTATCTCCAATATTACATCAGATAGACAAGGTGAACAGCAAGGTGAACAGATTTTTCTAGTCTCAGCACCCCTGTATCTCCAGTATTAGATCAGATAGATATGGTGGACAGCAGTGTGAGCAGCCTCTTCTTATCACAGCACTCCGGGTATCTCTAGTATTAGATCAGATAGATAAGGTGGAAAGTAGTGTAAACAGCATCTTCTTACCTCAGCACCTCTGATATCTCAAGTATTAGTTCAGATAAACATGGTGGATATCAGTGTGATCAGCCTCTTCTTACCTCAGTGCTTCCGGTATCTCTAATATTAGATAAGATACACAGGGTAGACAGCAGTGTGAGCAGCCACCTATTACCTCCACACCTCTAGTACCACCAGTATAGATAAGACAGATATGGAGAACATCTGTGTGAGTAGCCTTTTCTTACTTCAGCACTGATGGTATCTCCAGAATTACATAAGACAGTTATGGCAGACAACAGTGTGAGTGGCCTCTTCTTATCTCAGCATCTATGTTATATCCATTATTTGATCAGATAGACAGGGTGGACATCTGTGTGAGCAGTGTCTTCTTACCTCAGCATCCCTGATATCTCCAGTATTTAAGCATATAGACAGAATGGGCAGCAGTGTGAGTGGCATATCCTTACCTCAGCATCTCTGGTATCTTCAATATTAGTTCAAAAAGTCCCATGTGAGCATGTCTTCCTAAACTTGAAGGAAGGTACATAGTCCCTGCACTTCTGGTCATGCGCACTATGAAGTCGAGTGTACACGTCCCGGCTTCAGAGAGGTCTAGTGTGCATGACCGGAAGTGCCAGGACTTTTTCTAAAGATCTCTTTATCTATGCTACTAGATGCTGGGACAGTTAGGCAGGAATTAGCAATATGCACCCAGAACTGCTGGTGGTTCTGGGCGCATAGACCTGACTGATTCACTTGAAGCCTTAAAATTTTCCACAGGAGACAATGCTAATTTGCTCAGTAATGGAAATGGGATGGAACGAACCCTACTGTTGTGAGAATAGGGAGTTCAATCAGTAGTGTTCAGACAAAAATTAGTATATCGAGTCCCCAATGGCTACTCAAGCCTATAATCAGCCTGTGTTATTTAGCGTATGAAAAATAGGACATGTATTCTGTCATTTTCTACTTCAATATTACTTTTTAATTAAGTGTGGGCCGGACAATCATCTGTCATCCCGCTATTCTTATGGAGTAATGCAGTAATGTTCTCCAGGCTGCAAAATAATTCTGCCTTCACGTTTTGTAAATAGTAAAACTGACTTGGAATGGTAACATTATCAAACTGTTTATTCATAGGAGTCCTTTCTTTCGGAAGCAAATTAAAATTTCTTTTTATGAGGTTTGGATGAAAGGACTTCAAGAAACTTCATGGGTATAATGAATCAGCTCTGAGACCACAAAAGTCTTCACAAAGAGGATGTTTCTGTAGAACGAGCTTTGACTGTCTCAAAGCTCATGTATTACAGAACCTGTGCATGACTCGGTAAATACTTCATAGCTTATGTAATGCATAGCTTACAATAAAACAGCTCTGCGAAATCCATAGCCCTTATGCGCTGTTTTAAAAGAGGAATGCATAATATTTAGTAAATAGATAGTAATAGCATAAAATAATCTTAAAGGGAAAATAAATTGAATTCATACCCAAAGATTAATATTCATAACATAAATCAAATTTATTTTCCCTATTATAACAGATTTAAAAAATATATGTGGTGACAAATATATTGTCCAATTGTAATGCAGCTTTAAAGAGACGTTGTTAGTACTACTAATGATACTAATGATAATGTGTACGGTATTGACCTTCCATTGGATACTACTAAAATGGCTAAAGCAAGAGAAGAAGGGGTTAAGTCCATGCTGCAATATATAGTAATGAAGGATCCAGGAACAATCAGTATTGTGATTTTTTTGTTCTATGCGTTTCAGAGTCTTGATCCTTCTTCAGGACAAAAGTACCGTCCCGGGGCTCGGCCGCAGCCGAGCCGCTCGGATCCGTGCTCGTCGGTGGGTGGCTCGAGCGCCTCCAGACCCTGGGGTCACGTCGCTCTGAAGGGAGGCTGGCGCTACGTGAGGGGTTTTGGTGGGGAAGTTCACAGCCGGAGCCGCGGTTTTGGATTTAAGTTCGTGACGCCACCCACGGGTCGTGGTGAGTGTGGACACCACCGCTGCTGTTGACTAGGCTCCCGGGGATGGTGTTACACAGCCAGGTGTTGACCACTCTGTGGGTAGGGGGGTTGATGGTCCCGGGGCCCGGTTGTTGGGGATTGGATGTGGGAGTGCGGGTGTGTTGGCGTGATGCAGGGCGGTGCGCGGCCCGAGGGCACTGTTGTACTCACTATGACAGATACACCGGAGTCTCTGGTAAACCAAAAAGATGGTGGTCGTTGCCCGCAGCCGGCTACCTCTGGTCCCCCACCCGATTTGGTGGTCCCCGCCTTTCTCCTGCACCTCGTTTTGTACATTTTCACTGCCTGCGCTTTCTCGATGGGAGTCCGCTCCCCGGCTTTGTGTGTGTGTCGGGAAAGCCCACTTGCCCGCAGACGCTGACCCGTGGGATCTTTCTGCCTGAGCGGTGGCTTTCTATCGCTCTCGTTGGGCTGTTGTTTTCAGTCGGGACTTGGGTGGGAAAGAACCTAAGGTCCAGACCCCAATCAGTGAATTTGACTTGGTCCAGTGGTTTCTGGGCCTCGTTCTGGGTCTGAGTACCTTTCCTGGTGCTCCAGTTTCCAGTTGGTTCCCCGGTTCGGTACCAGCGGGCCACTACCCTGTCCCGATCCCTTACGGTTCCACCAGCCGTCTTCCCGGCTCCTGGAGGCGGCAACCACCGTCTGCCTCCTGGCCACAGGGTGTCCAGGCTACGACCCAGTTCCCCAACAGACGTTTTCTCCTTCTCGACTACTTTCCTCTCCTCCCTAACTTCATCCACTTGCTTTTCCCACCTCAGGCTATCCGAACTCCTCGGTGGGCGTGGCCAACCGCCTGGCTCTGCCCTCGGGTGTGAGTGTCAAAGCCTGAGAGGGGTGACTCAGGGTTTTTAGGTTGGCTGTTGTTACCTTTTTAGGGGACTGGTGTTTGTTCAAGGGCCTGTCTGTGACTACCTGGCTAGTCCAGGTCGTCACATTCCCCCTTGGTTTAATGCAGACCGTCCGTGGGCTGCCCGACCACCACCGGATTATTTTTGTTTGCTTTTGAACTGAAAAGATAAACGGGAAAAACATTTACAAGTATAATAAACTTTTTACATTCAAGTAAGCTGGTTAAGTTGAATCATCCCGTACGGGAGGTTCATTCTTAAACGTTGCAAACATATAAAATCAACATTTTTATTAACGGGAAACGGGACCGGGTCCTTCCGCTTGCCCACCCAAGCAAACCTAAACCTTGATGCTGCCTCTAAAACTAGGTCAGCACCCCTTTTCCCCAGTCCAGGAACGGGTCAAGGTCCGGGTATTGCCCATACGGGCCAGGTAAAAAGTTCCTTACCCAGCAGTCTCTCAGATGTCCCACATCCAGGGGACCCCTGACCCGGAGGGTAGTCACCGGTTGCCATGGTGACAGGGCCTAGGCCTCCTCTGCCGCAGGCCCTTCCTCCAACTAGCCTCTCCGGAGACTGTAGGACCTGAAGGGTGGTCCAGGAATTATTTACAAACCCAATAGTTTTTGGGTGGCCTGCAAGTCCTCGGCCGTGTCTATTGTAAAACGGGCCAAACGGGATTCAACAGGGTCCCAACGGGTGCCAACGAACGGGGTAGCTGGAGCCGCTACCTTTTTTCAACAGTCCATTCTCCACCGTGGGCCTCCAGTACCACCTTCACATGGTACACTGCTCTGGACCCCGATGGTAGCTCGCTGCAGGTGATCTTTCTCCATATACATGCGGGCATGCACATCCGCTTTGCACCCCTCTCGGGCAATGATCTCCCTGCGCAGCTGCTGTCGCTGCCGCTCACAATACGGAGCACTGGCTGCCTGCTCCGGGTCAGCCTGTTTCGGGGACGGGCCCAGTCGGAGTCCCTCCTTGCCGGCTACGACCGGCACCTTCGGCAATGAGGGAACCCGCTGTGACGTGGCCTGCTTTGCCGCTTGGCAGCTACATCCCCGCTGTGCCTCAGCCGAGGCCGGGTGTCTGGGAGCGGTCAATGTGAGTTGCGGTGCTGGCTTCTGGTCGAGGATCGCCTCCGTTGCGGCCGGGTGGACTGCCGGAGCCATCGTCATCTCTGTTGCGGCCATGCTTGGGGCCGGATGGGATGTTGTCGGCGGTGCTGGAGCGATGGTGACGGTAAGGCCTGAGGGCCCAGTAGCTGGGTCCTCGCCCGTAGGTGGTACGGGCTCCGCTGCCACGAACTGAAGCAGCGGGTCGGTCGGGGCGGTGACTGCAGACACGGGCGATGAGGGAGACAGTGTGGTGGACGGGAGCAGGCCGGGTCCCTCAGCCGAGACGGCCGGTTCCTGGGGAACATAGGAGCGTGGGTCACTGCTTACCCGCTCTTCCGAGATCATCTCCACTTGGGGCGCCCGGACGGCTGCAGCCATGCCCTTCATCTCCGATGACCACTTCGCCAGCATGAAGTGGGCTTGGGCCTGGATACTCCGACACATCCTGCCGCGTTGGTGTCCAGGAAAGGGTTTCTACAGAGTTCTGGCGTCCCTGCACTTATCAGCCGTGGTTACATCAGCTCTTCCCGCTTCTCCCCCTTGGTCTTTTCACGGCACTCGGTGCTCTTTTTGCACAGTTTCACTTTTCAGCTGCATGCTTTCCTGCACCGCTCTGTTCCCAGGGGGCGGGGCTTCACTCTCCCGCTCTTTCTGCGGGGAAGAAGACTCTGCGGGAATCTTCGCGCCAAAAGATGGCGGATATTCTGCAATCTTTCAACGGTCACCGCTGACTTCTACTTCAAGGCACACTTCCACTGGTAGGTGGATAGGTTCAATCCTGTTCGTGACGTCAGAAGAGTCGATGTGCACCGCCCGGAGCTCGGCCGCAGCCAAGCTGCTTGGATCCGGGCTCGTCGGTGGGTGGCTCGAGTGCCTCTGGACCCTGGGGTCCCGTCGCTCTGAAGGGAGGCTGGCACTACATGAGGGATTTTGGTAGGGAGGTTCACGGCCGGAGCCGCGGTTTTGGGTTTACGTTCGTGACGCCACCCATGGGTCGTGGTGAGTGTGGACACCACTGCTGCCGTTGACTAGGCTCTCGGGAACGATGTTGCGCAGCCAGGTGTTGACCCCTCCGTGAGTAGGGGGGTTGATGGTCCCGGGGCCCAGTTGTTGGGGATTAGATGTGGGTGTGCGGGCGTGTTGGCGTGATGCGGGGCGGTGCGCGGCCCGAGGGCACTGTTGTACTCACTATGACAGATACACCGGAGTCTCTGGTAAACCAAAAAGATGGTGGTCGGTGCCCGCAGCAGGCTACATCTGGTCTCCCACCCAATTTGGTGGTCCCCGCCTTTCTCCTGCACCACGTTTTGTACATTTTGACTGCCTGCACTTCCTCGACGGGAGTCCGCTCCCCGGCTTTGTGTGTGTGTTCGGAGAGCCCATTTGCCCGCAGACGCTGGCCCGGGGATATCTTTGCCTGAGTGGTGGTTTTCTATCCCCCTCGTTGGGCTGTTGTTTTCAGTCGCGTCTTGGGTGGGAAAAAACCTAAGGTCCAGACCCCAATCAGTGAATTTGACTCTTTCCAGTGGTTTCTGGGCCTTGTTCTGGGTCTGAGTACCCCTCCAGGTGCTCCGGTTTCCAGTTGGTTCCCCGGTTCGGTACTGGTGGGCCACTACCCTGTCCCGGTCCCTTACGGTTCCACCAGCCGTTTTCCCGGCTCCTGCAGGCGGCAACCACTTTCTGCCTCCTGGCCACAGGGTATCCGGGCTATGACCCAGATCCCCGACAGACGTTTTCTCCTTCTCGACTACTCTCCTCTCCTCCCTAACTTCATCCACTTCCTTTTCCCGCCTGAGGCTATCCGAACTCCGCAGTGGGCGTGCCAACCACTTGGCTCCTCCCCTGGGTGTGAACATCAAAGCCTGAGAGGGGTGACTCAGGGTTTTTAGGTTGGCTGCTATTACTTTTTTAGGGGACTGATGTTTGTGCAAGGGCCTATCTGTGACTACCTGGCTGGTCCAGGGCGTCACACAAAAATCACTGATGTGCTTCCTTTTTGTCCTGAAGAAGGAGCAAAACTCTGAAACGTGTAGAACAATAAAATCACAATGCTGATCGCTCCTGGATTTTTCTTTACTGGACAAGGCAGAGCAAATTTAACCAATTCTTCTTGTGCTTTATCCATTTTGAGATTGCACGGGGTCTGCAGCAGCCAACACACAACTATATACCTTACATAGTAGTTGTGACTTACACAGCTACCCCAGGTGAGCAATTTTTTGTACTTTCTATCTCATTCCACGGGGATTAGACCCTATATTGCACCGTTTTATCTCTCCAGCATCTACCACTATTGGATACTAGGTGCAGAGCGGCACAAACCAAGTGTGGACATAGGCAGGTGATCACTAAATATTAGGGATCTTACCCAACTGCTGACAGATCACTGACAATCCATACATGTGATATACAATAACATGTGAAACATAGTTTATATATATGTATGATCGAGAGGTCAGCAGTCCTCCAGGAAGGACAGAAAAACTCCTAAGCATCAATGTACTGGGGTCCCAATCTACACAAATTACCTCCTGTGAGGATCATGGCAACCATATGTGATGCATATTAAATATTGGCATTATAAAAAGGTTGCACAATGTGTAAGGTGCAGGGGTGAGAAAGGGACCCTGGCGCCCCAAACGCCAGAAGAGACAAAACCAATTCAAATTGTCATTATTACCTGGAGAGATGCAGTGATCAAGCAGAGCCTATGTACAACCCGACGGCCGTTTCGGCGATGAAGCCTTCGTCCCTTTCTCACACCTGCACCTTACACATTGTGCAACCTTTTATAATGCCAATATTTAATATGCATCACATATGGTTGCCATGATCCTCACAGGAGGTAATTTGTGTAGATTGGGACCCCAGTACATTGATGCTTAGGAGTTTTTCTGTCCTTCCTGGAGGACTGCTGACCTCTCGATCATACATATATATAAACTATGTTTCACATGTTAGTGTATATCACATGTATGGATTGTCAATGATCTGTCAGCAGTTGGGTAAGATCCCTAATATTTACTGATCAGTTGCCTATGTCCACACTTGGTTTGTGCCGCTCTGCACCTATCCACCAAATAAAGTTTTGTCACTTTTTGTACCTTGGACTTTGGTCGTAATTTCTCTTGTTTGTACCTATGTTTAACGACTTGTCCTAGTCCCCATCCAGTCATTATGATCATTATGCTTTTTCTATATTGCTACATAATTTTCTGGTAAATTATGGTGTGGCTGTGGCTCCTTTTGAACACTATTGGATACTACTAGAGTTTTTATTTTCGGAGTGGGGATAGCTATGGGGTATCTACATGAGTTAAAAAAAATTCTGACTATAAACTTATTATACTGTGCCAGTAAAATGATTCTAAAAGATTGGATAACCAAAACCCTTCAAACAAAACAAAGATGAATATTGAATGCAATAGAATGAGACAAATTGCAACAACATGTGGAAACTGCAACACTAAGAAGGACAAGCCTTTAAGTGGTATTTCCAATATAAAAGATACATTTAAAGGGAACCTGTCAGTCTGTGTGTACCTTTCTAAATTCCCTTTCTAGTGGTGTGTAGCACCCAGGGGGCAGAGGGTCCAGGTCGGGTCTCAAACCTGTTTTACTCATCACCGGGTTGGTGCGGAGGGTCTGGGATGTCGCAGTGGCCTGCCCGGTTTCATGCACCAAGGTGTACACCAATAAAAGGGCATAAGAGGCGAAAATTTGTCGTGACGCCACCTGTGGTACATGGCCAGGGAATTAGCCGCTGCTGTCGCTGTCCTCCGAGGCGGATGGAATAGCAACCATAATGGTGTCGCTCCCCACCTGTGGAGCGGGCCCCGGGGAGGATGAAGAGGGGAGTAGTAGTGATGTTGGATGGTGGCGCCGATGCCGGTAATAAGAGTCCAAGTTGGCTTCTGCGGTTCCAAGTGTCTTTACTCACAGTTCTTTAAGAAGCCCTTTCGCTGCCGCAGTAGCACTGGTCACCGCTGTGATGAGTGCCGTCCACTTCGGAAAAGTTAGAAGAAGCCATCGGTGTTTGAAAAATATTCTTTGTAAGGGTTGCCACTCCAGTAGTGGGGAACCCGGGCTGAGCGTTCTGCTCCAAGCCGCAGACCCCGTGAAAGAAAAAGATGAAGAGAAGGTGGTGGTGTCGTGTTGCCAGAACTGATGTCCCGGAAACACTGACTGAAGATTGTGTGAGTTGCTCTTTCTTCTACCCCAAGTGGAACCCGTCCCCCAGGTGTCTGTCCTAGTGACTGGGAAAGTCTCTGCTTCGTGCTGGCCAACTCCGCTGCCTACCCTAGCACAGCTTCTCAGTGATCTGGCTCCTAAGCTGTATGTAAGTGTGAATGTGGAACACCGGTGATTAACCCCCTCCTTACCCGAGGTAATTACCGCACCCTAATCGAGGTGCAATACTCTGTGGTGACTGGAGCTGCAGGGGCGCCACAGGTGCGTGTCCACGATCAGTGTTTGCATCGTTTTGGATGCAGAGTGTTTTCGCTGTGTCCAAAACGCTGCATTGTACATTGTAAGCACAGTGCATGGGATTTATAGAAATCCCATACCCACTGTGCTTTGTTTTTTCGCAAACAGACATGCGGCATGGCTTCCGAGCTGCAGCATGTCAATTGATGCTTGTGGAGGTGCAAGTTTTCTCAGCGAGGAGAACACAATGAAACTTAGCAGCACCCAAAATCCTGATCGTGGGCACGCACACTGCATTCTCCTGTGGCGAACACTCATCTCTCCACAGGAGGGATGACACTGCATCTAACTACCTTGCTTATGCTGCTGCAGCCCAGCCACTGCATTGCCAAATTTACTGTCTTGAGGGTGCACAAACAGAAAACAGCTTTCAAAATAGGGCCAATTTTTGCAAAGGCTTGGAGACAATAATCAATAGCTTCTTCACTGTGAAAGCAAATAGTCCTATTTCATTTCCAAAAGAAAAGGTAAAAAATTGTTTAAAAGAACTGAAGTCCTCAGTGGTTGATGCCTTTTAATGGCTAACTGAAAAGATGATAATAATAACAAGCTTTCCAGACTACGCAGGTCTCTTCATCAGGCTCAGTATAACACAAAATCTGAAGAGTCACATATTTATACACAATATAATATAATATACATATAATATCATATACATATATGTTGTGTATAAATATGTGACTCTTCAGATTTTGTGTTATACCATGCCTGATGAAGAGACCTGCGTAGTCTGGAAAGCTGCTATTATTACCATCTTTTCAGTTAGCCATTAAAAGGTATCAACCACTGAGGACTTCAGTTCTTTTAAACATTTTTTTATTTCTACTGGCTAACACGGTACAAAGATATATTTTACCTGTATCAAAAGAAAAGGATCATTTTTGGATGGTTTGAGAAAAAGCCTTTGTAATTGCCTAATCATTTTGTCATTAACAAATTATCTGCACACCCCAAAAAAGGGGTAATCATTAATGCGAGTTGAGAAATAACTGCTTCAGGTTGACAAAAAAATAAACCTATTCTGCCTCCACAATTAATGGTAGAATTTTTGGATCGCTTGAGAAAAAGCTATTACTTATTCATTTTTTCAAAATGCTATTTTCTTGATACTCCCCAAAAGGGATAATTGTTGCACTCAACTGTGTGAAAGTGCCATAACGTCTGTATGTACTGGAGCCTGTGATTAAACAACAGTAAGGAATGCATCTGCCCCAAAAGTGGTTAATTATTGGACCATTTAAACATTATAATTAACAAGAAACTGAAATTGCTGTGTGTGGTTGAATAGGCTGTTTGTTACCATCTCTTACCATATGCTTTCTCATAGTAAGGCCTCCTTCACACGTCAGTGATTCTGGTACGTATGTTGCTGTTTTTATATGTAACGGAATCATGGACATACACAAACCTATTAAAATCAATGGGTCTGCGCACACATCAGTAATTTCTCACTTATCGTGTTTTTCTACGGCATCACAGATGTCACACGGACCACAAAATAATGCCAGTGAAAACACGTATTTTTAAAATAAAATAATTTTATACTCATCTTCTCCAGCGCTGCTGTCTTCATCTGCTGCTGTCTCCTGCTTCCAGGCCGGCTAATTATGCTCATGAATATTCACTGCACCATGACCCGGAAGTAACAGCAGCGGTGAGCCAGCAGCGGCCAGAGACAGCAGAGTCAGAGACATCAGCACCAGGGACAGCAGTGGCATGGACAGGTGAGTATAGAAGTACCTGATCTCCATGTGCTATCACGAAAAGCACACAGAGAACACACGTGTGCCAAAATCACGGCACACGGAGGGTTATATGCGTATTTAACATGTCAGTGAAAGACGTGCGTTTTTGACTGACGTGTGAAAGAGGCCTAGGAGAGGTTGTGGTCACATGGACATTAAAAAGACTAATGCAGAGCTCAAAACAGGTTCAATAGACTCTAAAGGCCCCGTCACACGCAATGATGGATCTAACGATATATCGCAGGGGTCACAGATTCCGTGACGCACATCCGGCATCGTTAGCGACGTTGTTGCGTGTGACAGCAAGGAACGACCGTTAACAATGGAAAATACTCATCTTGTCGTCCATCGTTGACACGTCGTTCCTTTTTAAAATATCGTTGATTGTAGAGGACGCAGGTTGTTCGTTGTTCCCGAGGCAGCACACATCGCTACGTGTGACACCTCGAGAACGACGACCTGCAGCTTACCTGAGGCCTCCGGCACTGAGGAAGGAAGGAGGTGGGCGGGATGTTACGTCCCGCTCATCTCCGCCCCTCCGCTTCTATTGGGCTGCCGCTGTGACGCCGAACGTCCAACCCCCTTCAGGAAGAGGATGTTTGCTGCAACAGCAACAAATTGCCTGTGACGCACAAACGACGGGGGCAGGTGCGATCGCTCATGCGATCGCATGATATATCATCGTGTGTGACGCCACCTTAAGTTGGTTTCAGAGAGCTATACACAGGTTTTTCAGGCAATTAAAGGCTTTTATAGACATACTGCTAGATAATTTGGAGAAAATTTGTTGAAGCAAATCCCTTCCCTAAATTACACCAACATAAAGTTTTAATCCCATATTGCCTAGGCTGTGTATGTGGAATCCAGATTACTACATATGCTCAATTTATACCTTTTCTTGCAACTGCTTACAATTTACAGCTCAGTTTATGTCTGAAATCACCAGACGTTAGAGAATAGTAAACTTAAGATGTAAAAATTGTAAAAAAAAAATTCTCACCCCCTCTTTCCTCTCCACCTGCGCCTGCTGCTCTCATCCCGCTATTTGTTTTTTATTTTAACCTTTTGTCAGTCCTCTACTATTCAACAAGATGGCAGATGCAGCTTGCTGACATTTTACTGAATTCACGAGTAGTTATAAGAAATGCAAGATCTAGATGCAGCACACAGAGAAGGAAGGCACAGTGGTGACGCAACAAAATTTATTAATCCACCAGCAGGGGTAACTTGGAAAATACAAGGCTTGCTTATCCCAAGGGAAGAATTATACAGTATTCTTAGTTTTCAACAACAGCAATCAATAAACTCTCAGTATACCAGACTTCAGGGAAGTAATATCTCTTCTACTAACATGTGGCCCACGTTACCCACTATGGGAAAGGATCTGGACCAGTCAGGGTCTATGTCCATAGTCCCTAGCCACTAACCCTATGTCTCTGTGGCTTACAGTCACTGAGTTGCACTGGATGCTAAGCTCAAACCACTATCATCACAATCCCCATATTAAGTACCCCACGGCTGAGCAGAAGGTAGCAAACCGGTGCATACGGGTCACCCACGGCTGGCTATCTTGCCTGGCGACTACTGCAGCTTTCCCATGTAGCTTGGAGGGGGGTCTTGACCAGCATAGCGGGGGTCTGGGTCCTTACTGGCATGGCGGGGGTCTTGACTGGCGTAGTGGGGGTCTCACTGGATGGTGTGAGGGTATTGAGGATCTTGACTGGCGTACCGGAGGTCTTGATCTGCGTAGCGGTGGTCTTGGGGATCATGACCTGTGTAGCGGGGGTCTCGGGGATCTTGACCGGTGTAGCTGAGGTCTCGCTGGACAGTTTGTGGGCCTGGAGGGTCTTGCATTCAACATGCTCCAGCCAGCTCAGGAACCTGCCTGCTGCCACACCAGTCTCCTGCAGGGGAGGTTTTCTTTTCCCCTCTGTCTGCACATTCTCTTGTTGCTGCTCTGCTTCGCGCTTCTGCTCCTCTTCTGGTCCCTCCACCGGCTCTTTCCACCTCCTCCTATCTTCTCGCTTTCTGAACTCGTCCCTCTCTCTAAAGCTTCCTCCCGGGAACCAATCCTCATGTTTTCAATTCCTAGGCTGCTATGTGTCTTCTGGTGGCTATTATTTCTTTGGCCAGCAGAGGGCAATGAAAAATCATTAATCTTACAAGGCTGCGCAGATCTTCATGCCCATATTCCTACATAGTAACTTACAAAAAAATCAGTGTTCTCCACAATAAATATTTTTTAAAAATTCAAATTCACTCAAATAATTTCACACATTTCTAACCATAACCACAACAGGCACACCTACAACCCTATAACTGTGTTCACATGAAGCGTATATGCCTTTATTCTGTTGCTTTTTATTTTTTTGCTTTTAGAATATGTCCGCACCATAACATGCAATAACATTCATTTTCCCATTTGTTGGATACATATTTGGAGCAGCTATGAAGCTTTTTTGTGTCCATTTCTACTCCCTCATTCTCCTACCCTACCTCACTCCATAGACTTCTATGGTCTGCAACTGTAGCTCAATTTAATCTCTGCTTCTCTAATGGATTTTTTCAATGAATGATCAATTCAGTAAGGGAGGGCTGGAGGTAAAGAAGGAGTAGAGTCTAATAATTTTGTAAAGGTAATTTTCTCTATCAAAACATATCAACATTTCTAATCTTTGAAATATTGTATTAATTTATTTTTTTTTATAACATGAAGTACACGTTATCATAACATACCTTACATATTTTTCTAATTTTAGTGAAAACAATAGCCTCAATGGTTAAAGCCGCTGGATCATTTCCGTACCTGTACGCAATGTTTATGCAGTATTTATTGATGTATTTGAATTCTCTCTCCGTCTCTCTTATCTGATCTGTTTTTACTCTCTTTCCTAGAATGATCTGTTATGTCTTTCTGTTTGTCCTTGTTTTAGGTCATTAATTTTTGAGAAATGGTAACAAGGCGAGGCAAACAGAGAGGGAGGGGGGAGGAAAAGATTAAAACAGACTGAGGCGGTATAAATTGCCAAGAAACACCTAAGAAACCATGTTGCGATAAAAAGACGCATTATTCAAGCAGTTGTTAATGTGTCTAGCATGTTAATTATATGGGTGCGCTTGTTTCAATGGAGACTATGGAATATATCAACAATGTGTGCAAGAAGATAATAGGTATGTAATAAAGCAAAAATATGAAAGGGTTACAGTACATATGTATACAGTTAGGTCCAGAAATATTTGGACAGTGACACAATTTTCGCGAGTTGGGCTCTGCATGCCACCACATTGGATTTGAAATGAAACCTCTACAACAGAATTCAAGTGCAGATTGTAATGTTTAATTTGAAGGTTTGAACAAAAATATCTGATAGAAATTGTAGGAATTGTACACATTTCTTTACAAACACTCCACATTTTAGGAGGTCAAAAGTAATTGGACAAATAAACCAAACCCCAAAAAAATATTTTTATTTTCAATATTTTGTTGCGAATCCTTTGGAGGCAATCACTGCCTTAAGTCTGGAACCCATGGACATCACCAAACGCTGGGTTTCCTCCTTCTTAATGCTTTGCCAGGCCTTGACAGCCGCAGCCTTCAGGTCTTGCTTGTTTGTGGGTCTTTCCGTCTTAAGTCTGGATTTGAGCAAGTGAAATGCATGCTCAATTGGGTTAAGATCTGGTGATTGACTTGGCCATTGCAGAATGTTCCACTTTTTTGCACTCATGAACTCCTGGGTAGCTTTGGCTGTATGCTTGGGGTCATTGTCCATCTGTACTATGAAGCGCCGTCCGATCAACTTTGCGGCATTTGGCTGAATCTGGGCTGAAAGTATATCCCGGTACACTTCAGAATTCATCCGGCTACTCTTGTCTGCTGTTATGTCATCAATAAACACAAGTGACCCAGTGCCATTGAAAGCCATGCATGCCCATGCCATCACGTTGCCTCCACCATGTTTTACAGAGGATGTGGTGTGCCTTGGATCATGTGCCGTTCCCTTTCTTCTTCAAACTTTTTTCTTCCCATCATTCTGGTACAGGTTGATCTTGGTCTCATCTGTCCATAGAATACTTTTCCAGAACTGAGCTGGCTTCATGAGGTGTTTTTCAGCAAATTTAACTCTGGCCTGTCTATTTTTGGAATTGATGAATGGTTTGCATCTAGATGTGAACCCTTTGTATTTACTTTCATGGAGTCTTCTCTTTACTGTTGACTTAGAGACAGATACACCTACTTCACTGAGAGTGTTCTGGACTTCAGTTGATGTTGTGAACGGGTTCTTCTTCACCAAAGAAAGTATGCGGAGATCATCCACCACTGTTGTCATCCGTGGACGCCCAGGCCTTTTTGAGTTCCCAAGCTCACCAGTAAATTCCTTTTTTCTCAGAATGTACCCGACTGTTGATTTTGCTACTCCAAGCATGTCTGCTATCTCTCTGATGGATTTTTTCTTTTTTTTCAGCCTCAGGATGTTCTGCTTCACCTCAATTGAGAGTTCCTTAGACCGCATGTTGTCTGGTCACAGCAACAGCTTCCAAATGCAAAACCACACACCTGTAATCAACCCCAGACCTTTGAACTACTTCATTGATTACAGGTTAACGAGGGAGATGCCTTCAGAGTTAATTGCAGCCCTTAGAGTCCCTTGTCCAATTACTTTTGGTCCCTTGAAAAAGAGGAGGCTATGCATTACAGAGCTATGATTCCTAAACCCTTTCTCCGATTTGGATGTGAAAACTCTCATATTGCAGCTGGGAGTGTGCACTTTCAGCCCATATTATATATATAATTGTATTTCTGAACATTTTTTTTGTAAATAGCTAAAATAACAAAACTTGTGTCACTGTCCAAATATTTCTGGACCTAACTGTATATATATATATATATATATATATATATATATATATATATATACACAGTGCCTACAAGTAGTATTCACCCCCCTGCAGATTTAGCAGGTTTACACATTCGGAATTAACTTGGCATTGTGACATTTGGACTGTAGATCAGCCTGGAAGTGTGAAATGCACTGCAGAAAAAAAGAATGTTATTTCTTTTTTTATTTATTTTTTTTTTTTTAAATTGTGAAAAGTTTATTCAGAGGGTCATTTATTATTCAACCCCTCAAACCACAAGAATTCTGTTTGGTTCCCCTAAAGTATTAAGAAGTATTTCAGGCACAAAGAACAATGAGCTTCACATGTTTGGATTAATTATCTCTTTTTCCAGCCTTTTTTGACTAATTAAGACCCTCCCCAAACTTGTGAACAGCACTCATACTTGGTCAACATGGGAAAGACAAAGGAGCATTCCAATGCCATCAGAGACAAGATTGTGGAGGGTCACAAGGCTGGCAAGGGGTACAAAACACTTTCCAAGGAGTTGGGCCTACCTGTCTCCACTGTTGGGAGCATCATCCGGAAGTGGAAGGCTTATGGAACTACTGTTAGCCTTCCACGGCCTGGACAGCCTTTGAAAGTTTCCACCCGTGCCGAGGCCAGGCTTGTCTGAAGAGTCAAGACTAACCCAAGGACAACAAGGAAGGAGCTCCGGGAAGATCTCATGGCAGTGGGGACATTGGTTTCAGTCAATACCATAAGTAACGTACTCCACCGCAATGGTCTCCGTTCCAGACGAGCCCGTAAGGTACCTTTACTTTCAAAGCGTCATCTCAAGGCTCGTCTACAGTTTGCTCATGATCACTTGGAGGACTCTGAGACAGACTGGTTCAAGGTTCTCTGGTCTGATGAGACCAAAATCGAGATCTTTGGTGCCAACCACACACGTGACGTTTGGAGACTGGATGGCACTGCATACGACCCCAAGAATACCATCCCTACAGTCAAGCATGGTGGTGGCAGCATCATGCTGTGGGGCTGTTTCTCAGCCAAGGGGCCTGGCCATCTGGTCCGCATCCATGGGAAGATGGATAGTACGGCCTACCTGGAGATTTTGGCCAAGAACCTCCGCTCCTCCATCAAGGATCTTAAGATGGGTCGTCATTTCATCTTCCAGCAAGACAACGACCCAAAGCACACAGCCAAGAAAACCAAGGCCTGGTTCAAGAGGGAAAAAATCAAGGTGTTGCAGTGGCCTAGTCAGTCTCCTGACCTTAACCCAATTGAAAACTTGTGGAAGGAGCTCAAGATTAAAGTCCACATGAGACACCCAAAGAACCTAGATAACTTGGAGAAGATCTGCATGGAGGAGTGGGCCAAGATAACTCTAGAGACCTGTGCCGGCTTGATCAGGTCTTATAAAAGACGATTATTAGCTGTAATTGCAAACAAGGGTTATTCCACAAAATATTAAACCTAGGGGTTGAATAATAATTGACCCACACTTTTATGTTGAAAATTTATTAAAATTTAACTGAGCAACATAACTTGTTGGTTTGTAAGATTTATGCATCTGTTAATAAATCCTGCTCTTGTTTGAAGTTTGCAGGCTCTTATTTGCATCTTATCAAACCTGCTAAATCTGCAGGGGGTTGAATACTACTTGTAGGCACTGTATATACTAACTGTACTACCTGGCTTCGCCCGGGTTAATAACTGCTGTTAACAAAATAGAATGTATTAACAAAAATGTATTATGCACACCAAAACCACAAAACAAATAGATAGAAATGTAATTATTAAAGGGCAAAAACTAAGCTAATAGAAGCATTTCACAACATATATTTCAACACCACAGATATTCCACACAGATTTAACATCCTATGACCTCACACATACTGAGAATGTCCTTTGTTGCCTATATTAACCAATCAGAGCTCAGATTAATTAACTGTAGCAAAATAGAAGCTAAGCTGTGATTGGTTGCTATTGGCAGCCTGATAAATCTCCAGGCAACAGAAAGCCCTCCCCCTTACAGTATATATTAGCTCACACATACACATAATAGACAGGTCATGTGACTGACAGCTGCGTATTTCCTATGTGGCACATTTGTTGTTCTTGTAGTTTGGCTGCTTATTAATCAGATTTTTATTTTTGAAGGATAATACCAGACTTGTGTGTGTTTTAGGGCGATTATGTGGTGAGGTTGGTGTATGTGTGGTGAGATGTGTGCTGAGGGTGGTATATGTGTTCAAGCACGTGGTAGTATGTGGCGCATTTTTTGTGTGTTTTCATATCCCAGAGTGTGGTGAATATCCCATGTCTGGGCCCCACCTTAGCAACTGTACGGTATATACTCTTTGGCGCCATCGCTCTCATTCTTTAAGTCCCCCTTGTTCACATCTGGCAGCTGTCAATTTGCCCCCAACACTTTTCGTTTCACTTTTCCCCCATTATGTAGATAGGGGCAAAATTGATTGGTAAATTGGAATGCGCGGGGTTAAAATTTCGCCTCACAACATAGCACCCGGCGCTGCCCGGGATAGTAACTGTCTCTATGTTTCTCTCCCATTCTCTGTCTGTCTCTCCCTCTGTATATATCTCTCTGTCTCTCTCTCTCTATCTCTTTGTCTGTATGTCTCTTTCCCTGTCTGTCTCTTTCTCCGTCTGTCTCAATCTCTTTCCCTGTCTATCTATCTCTTTCCCTGTCTATCTATCTCTTTCCCTGTCTATCTATCTCTTTCCCTGTCTATCTATCTCTTTCCCTGTCTATCTATCTCTTTCCCTGTCTATCTATCTCTTTCCCTGTCTGTCACTTTCCCTGTCTGTCACTTTCCCTGTCTGTCACTTTCCCTGTCTGTCACTCCCCGCCTGTCACTCCCTGTCTGTCACTTTCCCTCTCTTTCCCTGTCTGTCTCTTTCCCTGTCAGTCTGTCTCTTTGTCTGTGTCTGTCTCTTTATGTCTGTCTCTTACCCTGTCTATGTCTGTTTCTTACCCTGTCTGTGTCTGCCTCTTTCCCTGTCTGTGTCTGTCTCTTTTCCTGGCTGCATTGTGACACGCCAACATTTCATATAAGAGTGTGGCTGCGCATTCTTCTGAAGTTCTGGCTGCACTGTGGCTTCCAGCTCCATTTGCTTTAATGGAGGCAGGTTTTTTGGCGAATAACTAAAGAGCGGGGTTAAAATGTCCCCTCGAAACATAGCCTATGACGCTCTCGGGGTCCAGAAGTGTGTGTGCAAAATTTTGTGGCTGTAGCGGCGACGATGCGGATGCCAATCCCGGACACACACACACACACACACACACACACACACACATACACACACACATTCAGCTTTATATATATTATATATATATATATATATATATATATATATAAACAATCTTCAGAGCAGCTAATAAAAATAAATTGGGTGTAAAATCCTTCACAATAGCATCCTACCATCCCTTCAATATTTCAAAAAAAAATCAGATGGCAGCACTCCACTTCTCTTTCAAATAAAAGCTTCTTTAATGGCCCATATCACAGGACATTTCGGTCAAAGGCTAACCTTTTTCCAAGGTTATAAAAAGGTTAGCATTTGACCAAAACGTCCTGTGATATGGGCCATTAAAGAAGATTTTATTTGAAAGAGAAGTGGAGTGCTGCCTTCTGATTTTTTGGAAATATATATATATAACAATACAGAGCATGACAAGCTAATTCTGATAAAAATATGAGAAAGATGTAATAGTAATTAATGTGATTGACTCTTTGTTAAGTGTTAAAGCTAATAAATTGTGTAACATTCTCAAAAAATAGGAGATTTTTTTTAGAGGGCTTACCACATCAAGGCTGTTCCTGAATCCTTACTAGGGATGAGTGAACCTGCGGATATTCGGGTTTGCCAAACCAGCATGGATTAAAAAAAATTCTGGTTCGGCAGCCGAACTTGACCATGAACTTGACCTTGGAAAGCAAACCCCATACAAGTTAATGGTAACGAGAAATTCTGGGCTGTAAAATGGCTGTAGTAAGCGCTAGAGGGCTACAAATGGAAGTTAAATGGTAGAAAGACCAGGATAGTTATATATACTGTTTCTATCACTGACAGCTGAGGGGGACCCAGCTGTGAGCAGGTGATGTCATTCAGTTCCCCTGATGTCACCCCCGAATTCCCAACCAGTGTGACCTCAGGTGACCTGTCAGACACGATCAGGACCCGCATTCTGACTGTCCGGCAGTCAGCTCACCTGAGGTCACACTGGGGGCTCCCATGCTGCCCTCAGTGAAAGTTGAAGCTGGGCTGTGTGATTGTGGGTCATGGCCATGTCCCCCAGTTCAACAATCCAGCAGCACTTTCACTGAGGGAAGTGGGAAATCCCCCTGTGTGACCTCAGGTGACCTGACTGCCAGACTAGATTGCGGTTTCCTTTGTACGACATCCAGCGGTCAGGTCAACTGAGGTCACACTGGGGGCTCCCACGCTGCCCTCTATGAAAGTTGAAAACAGACTGTGGGATTGTGGGTCACGGTTATGTCCACCGATTCGCCAATCTGGCTGCACTTTCACTGATTGCAGCGGGGAAGCCCCCAGTGTTACCTCAGGTGACCTGACTGCCAGCCTGGATTGCAGGTCCCTTTGTATGACAGTCTGGCAGTCAGGTCACCTGAGGTCACACTGCGGGAACCTGGGTGTGAAATCTGGTGAACTGGTTGGCAGTCTTTCCCAAAGCCTGCAGAGAGTGGACATTTTTTTCCCTCTCTGCAGCCTCTGGATGTAGCAGAGCTGAGGATCATTGTGGGACTTCGTATGGATTATGTTGGATCTGCAAAATTGTTTGGGGGTTAATAAAGGGGTGAAAGAGGGTGTGCATTTTATTTTAAATAAAGGATGTTTTTGGTATTTGTGTTTTATGTCTTTTCATTTACAGGATTAATAATGGGGGTGTCTTAAAGACCACTCCCTTTACTAACCCAGGGATTGTTGACATCTGTCATTTTTTGACAAATCACAGCTGTCATCACAGGTGCCACCGCACTGGGGCAATGAAGATGAACTGAGTAAAGCCCCAAGATTGGCACATCTAATGTGATGTGCCAATTAAGGGAAGCTGTAGGCTGGTATTTTTATGCTGGGGGGTTATATCTATGGCTCCTCCCATTCTTTTAATACCAGCTTCCACCTATCTGCTTTACTGAGGTTAGTTATCAAAAATGGGGGCGACCCTATGCCTTTTTTTTATGTATTTAAATATTTTTTATTTTTTTTTTAAAAAAAGAGCAGTGGGATCCTCTCTATTTTCATATCTTGCCACAGCATGTGGGGACTGCAGGCTTTAGTTGTTGTTTTACCCACGCTGGCTTTCAAAATATGAAGGCAGCCAACAACATTTTTTTTAATTATTTATATATTTTTACATTACCATACAGCAAACTGACTGCAACCATTCCCAGACATGGACACGGGGTGAGGGGCATGTATAGCAATCTGCAACCAATCAGAGACACTGGCATAGAGTGTGGGCAGGAGAAGCAGTTAATATTGATGAACCTTAATTAGTGGGCCCGGAAAACAGTCTGACTGTAGTGTCATCCTCTGGGAAACACCGGGAAACATGGTATGTATAACTATCCTGCTCTTGCTACCATTTAAGTTCCATTTGTAGACCACAAATTTTTTTTCTGTTTTTTTACAGTGATTTACCTTGCCAATTACAGCCATGCCAATACTTAGCATGACTGCAATGGCTCCGGAAGTGCTCACAGATTTAAAACTTGTTAATTGGCTGCTCTGCAACCTTTCAACAAACTTTATTTGGGTGACAAGCCTGAACAGGAACCATACATACAGTAAAAAGTCTGTGTTCGGGGTTCATCACCGGACACAAGGTGTCTGGTATGTAGCTGAACAGTGGCGTAACTACCGCGGTCGCAGCGGTTGCCATCGCGACCGGGCCGGGGCGGTTTGGGGCCCGCGGGGACCCGGCAGATCAGCAGCCACCTCCTCAGTGAGAGAGAAGCTGCGTTGATCTGTCACAGTGCACGCGCCCACTATATCACCCGCTGCCGCCCCCGACACCGGGCTCTCCTGCCCGATGTCAGCGGCGGCACCGGGGCCCCCCTCCCCCATCACCACGCACAGTAATAATGAAGCATAGAGCGGCCGGCGCCGCTCTGCATCATCATTCTCCCCCTGTGCCTGCGCGGTGACGTCACTCCTGTGCGACTGCTGTGCTGAGTGCACAGAGCGCAGGGAGGAAGGACGCCGACCGCAGCATCGGGAGAACGAGGAGAGGGGAGGATGAGCAGCAGTGGAAGGAGGAGAGCAGGGAGTACAGCAGCAGTGGAACAAGGAGACGTCAGGACAGAGCAGCAGTGAAAGGAGGAGAGCGGTGAGTACTTGTTTTTTTTTTATATATATATAAGTGAGTACACGGTGGTCAGAGGCCTGGAGTGGGGAGGCTGCATTATACTGTACATGGAGGCCTGGGGTGGGAAGGCTGCCTGATACTGTACATGGAGGCCTGGGGTGGGGAGGCTGCATGATACTGTACATGGAGGCCTGGGGTGGGGAGGCTGCATTATACTGTACATGGAGGCCTGGGGTGGGGAGGCTGCCTGATACTGTACATGGAGGCCTGGGGTGGGGAGGCTGCATGATACTGTACATGGAGGCCTGGGGTGGGGAGGCTGCCTGATACTGTGCATGGAGGCCTGGGGTGGGGAGCTGCATGATACTGTACATGGAGGCCTGGGGTGGGGAGGCTGCATGATACTGTACATGGAGGCCTGGGGTGGGGAGGCTGCATGATACTGTACATGGAGGCCTGGGGTGGGGAGGCTGCATGATACTGTACATGGAGGCCTGGGGTGGGGAAGCTGCATGATACTGTACATGGAAGCCTGGGGTGGGGAGGCTGCATGATACTGTACATGGAGGCCTGGGGAGGCTGGCAGCATTATTATAGATGGAGGCCTGGGGAGGCTGGCAGCATTATTATACATGAGGCCTGGGGAGGCTGGCAGCATTATTATACATGGAGGCCTGGGGAGGCTGGCTGCATTATTATACATGAGGCCTGGGGAGGCTGGCTGCATTATTATACATGGAGGCCTGGGGAGGCTGGCTGCATTATTATACATGGAGGCCTGGGGAGGCTGGCAGCATTATTATACATGGAGGCCTGGGGAGGCTGGCTGCATTATTATACATGAGGCTTGGGGAGGCTGGCTGCATTATTATACATGGAGGCCTGGGGAGGCTGGCTGCATTATTATACATGGAGGCCTGGGGAGGCTGGCTGCATTATTATACATGAAGGCCTGGGGAGGCTGGCTGCATTATTATACATGGAGGCCTGGGGAGGCTGGCTGCATTATTATACATGGAGGCCTGGGGAGGCTGGCAGCATTATTATACATGGAGGCCTGGGGAGGCTGGCTGCATTATTATACATGAGGCCTGGGGAGGCTGGCTGCATTATTATACATGGAGGCCTGGGGAGGCTGGCTGCATTATTATACATGGAGGCCTGGGGAGGCTGGCTGCATTATTATACATGGAGGTCTGGGGAGGCTGGCTGCATTATTATACATGGAGGCCTGGGGAGGCTGGCTGCATTATTATACATGGAGGCCTGGGGAGGCTGGCTGCATTATTATACATGGAGGCCTGGGGAGGCTGGCTGCATTATTATACATGGAGGTCTGGGGAGGCTGGCTGCATTATTATACATGGAGGCCTGGGGAGGCTAGCTGCATTATTATACATGGAGGTCTGGGGAGGCTGGCTGCATTATTATACATGGAGGTCTGGGGAGGCTGGCTGCTATATTATACATGGAGGCCTGGGAGGCTGGCTGCTATATTATACATGGAGGCCTGGGGAGGCTGGCTGCTATATTATACATGGAGGCCTGGGAGGCTGGCTGCTATATTATACATGGAGGCCTGGAGAGGTTGGCTGCATTATTATATATGGAGGCCTGGTGAGGCTGCATAATAAACATGAAGGACACCTTATACATTGAATATAGAGGTGTAATATACATAGAGGTCTATGAGGCTGCATTATACTGGAGGTCTATAGGGCTGCATTAAAATGGAGGTCGGGGGGGCTGTATAATACAAAATGAAGGGACACCTTATACATGGAATATAGGGGTGAATTATACATGGAGGAGTATGGGGCTGCATAATACCATCTGAAGTTTTATGGGGTTGTGTTATAATACATATAGGACTATGGGGGCTACATTATAATATATGGAGGACTATGGAGGCTACCTTATACACGGACTATGGAAGTGCATTATAAAACATGGAGGACTATGTGGTGCAGTATAATATATGGAGAACTATGGGGTGAATTTTAATACATGGAGAACTATGTGAAATGCATTATAATTGAAGGGCTACTTTATACATGGAGGATTATGGGGGTGCATTATAATATATGGAGGGCTATGTATCTGCATTCTAATATATGAAGGGTTATGTGGGACCCTTTATACAATTATTTGGAAGGCTATGTGGGGGCTGTTATAGTATTTTGAGAACTTTATACAGGGGGGACAAAGATACAAGTATGGGATGGAAATGTTTTGTGCTGAGGGAAAAAGGCTCTTTCCCATGCTCTGCTATACATCTCTCAGCACCCAGCTTTCCCATGTTCTGATATACATCTCTCAGCACCCAGCTTTCTCATGCTCTGATATGGGAAAGCTGGGTGCTGAGGACAAGATAAATATCAGAACATAGGAAAGCTGGGTGCTGATAGAGGGATTTCAGGGTGCTGTGGGTGAGAGCCAAGTGTCAGCGTCATTATCCTGTACCCCGAGTGTCAGTGTCATTATCCCCTACCCCAAGTGTCTGTGTATGTGAAGGGGGGGTCCAGGTCTAAACTTTGCACCGGGGCCCATCCAACTCTAGTTACGCCACTGTAGCTGAACTTTAGATTTCGGGCTTGCTCATCCCTAATCCTGACTTTAAATATGTGTGTCAGTACTCTGACATACTGTCTACTTCACAAATATACAAAAAAAAGTTTGGCAGATCCATGAAATAAAATTATGATATCTTCTTTATTGCATAACAAAAATTCATAAAAACCTTGCAGTATGTTTAGTTCACTTGATAGTGATGAACAACTGGCATATTTCTTGTATTTGTGATGAAACAATAACGCCCTTACTCAAAGTACAGTCGAAACAATAACACAATAATGTCCCTACTCATAGACCAGACTAAAGCCCGCTTTACACGCTACAATAAATCTTACGATGTATGGGCGGGGTCACGTCGTAAGTGACGCACATCCGGCATCGTAAGGTACATTGTAGTGTGACAGGTACGTGCGATTGCGATTGAACGTTAAAACGTTCATCGCATACACGTCGTTGAATCCTGATGAATTGCACGTCGGGTTGTTCAATGTTCCCGAGGAAGCACACATCGCAGTGTGTGACACTCCGGGAACATTGAACAGATCTTACCTGCGTCCCGTGGCTCCAGCCAGCAATGTGGAAGGAAAGAAGTGGGCGGGATGTTTACGTCCCGCTCATCTCCGCCCCTCTGCTTCTATTGGCCGGCTGCCGCGTGACGTCGATGTGACGCCGAACGTCCCTCCCACTCCAGGAAGTGGACGTTCGCCGCCCATATCAAGGTCGTATGGACGGGTAAGTACGTGTGACGGGGGTTAATCGTTTGTGTGGCACATTCAACAAATTGAACGTGCCACACATACGATGGGGGCGGTGCAAATCGCATATGATACCGTATGAGAAATTGCAACGTGTAAATCAGGCTTTAAGGGTGCTTTACATGAGACGAGCTATCGTGCGATGCATCGTTGGGGTCACGGTTTTCGTGACGCACATCCGGCATCGTACACGATGTCGTCTTGTGTGACACCTCCTAGCGACGCAGTATCGCTCACAAATTGTGAGTCGTGTACTCGTTGCTAGGTTTCATAATATTGTTTAATTAAAATGGCGCCAGTTGTTCATCGTTTCCGTGGCATCACACGTTGCTCCGTGTGACACCATGGGAACGATGAACACAGCTTACCTGCGTCCCGCGGCACCCGCCGGCTATGTGGAAGGAAGGAGGTGGGCGGGATGTTTACATCCCGCTCATCTCCGTCCCTCCGCTTCTATTAGCCGGCTGCCGTGTGACGTCGCTGTGACACCGAACGTCCTTCTCACTTCAGGAAGTTGACGTTCGTCGCCCACAGCAAGGTCGTCCGGAAGGTAAATGCGTGTGACGGGGGTTAAACGATTTTGTGCGCCACGGGCAGCGATTTGCCTGTGACGCAAAAACGATGGGGGCAAGTACGATCGCTCGTGCTATCACACGATAGATCGACTTGTGTAAAGCAGACATTAGAGTAAGGGCATTATTTTTTTTATTTTATTTTATTTGATGCATCAGCAGTAGTGATGGGCACACTCACAGATACCTGAGATAGGCGGTTCCAACAGTTTTTTTAAAAAAAAAAACGGTACTTGCCCAAAATTGATCCTGGATATCTGCCAGGACATCAGTCCCCATATGAGTCTATGGAGACCAGAATCCTTTGCTTTAACATGTTGGTAGAAATGATAGGGGATTAGAGCAAGAGCGCTTTACCTACCAGTCTCCTGCGCAGATGTAATGTTACTTCTGAGGGCCACTCATTATCCTTCATGCATTTTCACTGCTTCCCCACCCACTGGCATATCCGGCGTCTCTTACTGGTTGCAGTCAGAATGGTGGCAAATTTGACTGCAATCAATCAGAAAAGCCAAGACTGCTGGTGGGCGGCGGAAGCAGTGCATATGCATGAGGGATAATGAGCAACCCTGGAAGTAGTGTGATTCGCCCCAGAAGTAGTGTGAGTGGCCTTGGAAGCAGCGTTGTGGCCACGTGGGACACTGGTAAGTATATCAAGCTTTCTTGTCCCTTTTTTAATTTTTCCTTTATTTTTTTAATTACCTGGGTGGCCTGATCTTGATCAGTACCTGGAGTTCCCTGAGAAATCCTGGCTCGGGGTCGGTGCATGGGTACTCTGGAATCCACGCAGATCCGGACTTTTACAGTTGGGTCTGCCCATCACTAGTCAGCTGTCATGGCTATCATTAAAACCATACAAAAACCAAGTCTTTGAAATTGACTTAATGCCTATTGACCCAGATGGCACTAATATATATTACATGCAACCAAATTTCCAAATGAATTTGACCAGAGGAAATAGATGTACTATAAATCCCTAAAGAATAAAACATAAATGTATTAACACATATTTAAGCCAAATATCAATATTAAAATACAAGCTTTATAGAAAATACCCAGAGAAAAAGCAAATGATCTACAGATATAAGGATGGACTAAAAGTAATATCTCAAAAATCCTGTAGACTAGAGTAACTCTACCAAAAACAGTGCTCAACAGAATGAAAATATATAGCAAAAAGTAGTGTAAATATGGCTGAGGAGTAATAATAACAATATAGTTAACAAATGTAATTGTGATTTTATTCTATGAAAGTGCCACTCGTTCTTTGTGTATTTTAAAATGTTTACATATATAAATAAATACAAGGATAAACACTAGGGATGATCGAATACCTCAAATATTCGGCTTCACGAATATTTTCCGAATGCCTCGCCGCTATTCGACTATTCAATGCACAATGTAAGTCTATGGGAAGCCCGAATAGTACCGAATAGTTGTTATTCTAGTTTCTCATAGACTTACATTGCACATTGAATATTCGCGAATAGTCGAATAGCGGTGAGGTATTCGGAAAATATTCGCGAAGCCGAATAATCGAAGTATTCGATCATCCCTAATAAACACATAAGTTTCTCTTGTTACTTGTCTTTATTTTCACCCATCTGCATTAAAATAATAAAAACAGTAATAATTATCTACACTTGCCACGGTCTTTGGGACTCCGCTGAGTTTTTATTGCTAATAATAACATATACCCAAAATTACAAAGAGAACATGCCTGAAGTACATTTATATATTCACTTTAGAGCCCACCTTATGGTAATGTCTCTGCATTAAACAAATACATATTAATTAAATCTTCCGAGAAAATATCATTTCAAGTAAAGTGGTTCTGCGCTATCCTTGGCCATCTTTTTTTGTGCCGCTTTAGTTGATTTCCAGGTTTCACAAATTGGAGAAGGGCGCCCTTCTCCAGTGTCTAAGACGCTCTGCTATACCGCACCAACACTTCTATACAATACAGCAGTCTGATTTATCTAGAAATCTCATAGTAATTATTGACATTATCACTATTTTAAAGGCATATCCCTGCACAAGAATCTATTGCATCTGATGAAGAGCCAATAGAGGTAGAAACAATACATTTTTGGGGGGATTGCCTGTACAATAAAGTCCTTTTATTCATTTTTGGTGTGCTGAGGTCTCCTCATATCTTACAAAAAAGCTGCTCAGTACAGAAAAAAAATCAACCCCTTCACTCCTGGGCTATTTTCTGTGTTCATTTTTTCACACCCATCTTAAAAGAGCCATACATTTTTATTTTTCTTATACAAGGGGCTGCTGATAAGATTTTGGCGTTACCCAGAAAAAAACGAGATAGGATGATGAAATTTTACATTTATTCCATACACTCTCCACTGATGTCATCAGATTACTTACAATGGTATTCCAAGTTCAGTATGCCTAGCAAAAAGAAGGATTTTCATCGTGCCTCAAACCAGGCATCCGTAGCAGCCATGGCATCAGGAATGGTTTGAAATTTGGTACCCTTGAGGTGTTTGTTCAGGTTTGGAAACACAGAGGGAGCTACATTGGTTGCTTGTGCAGTGTGATCACAGGCGTTGTCTTGCAGGAACAAGGTTCCTTTGGACAGCTTACCATGCCTTTTGGCCTTCAGGGCTGCCTTTTAATTGGTCCAAATGTTTAATGTAATATCTTGAATTGATGGTGGAACCCTTTTGAAGGTAGTCCACTAGCAGCATGCCCTCCTTATCCCAGAACACAGACGCCATCACCTTAGTTGCTGATTTTTGCACCCTGAACTTCTTTGGACAAGGAGAACCACTGTGCCTCCACTCTTTTGACTGCTTCTTGTTTTAAGGGTCATGCAATAAATCCAGGTCTCATTCATAGTGACCAGTTGATCCAGGCAGTTCTTATCAGTCTGTAAATGCTGACAAATGGACTGGGAAGTTGTCACTCGCATGCTTCTTTGATCTGTTGTCAAACATTTGAGGATCCACTTTGCAGATTGCTTCCTCATATCCAAATGTTCATGGATATAACACAAACACATTCACGAGAAATCCCCATGATGTCTGCTATTGCTTTAGCTGAAATGCGTCAATTCTCCAGTATGAGGTTGTGCACAGCATCGACGATGTCCGGAACAACAACCACTATCGGTCGTCCAGGACGTTCCTCATCATTGGTGCTGAAGTGGCCCATTTTTAATTTGGCAACCCAGTTCTTAATTGTGGAATATGAAGAGCATTGATCCCCCAATGTCTGCAACATATCACCATGAATATCCTTCGTGGACTTTTTTTTGCAGAAACAAGAATTTTATCGCTCCTCTGCTCTCAGTTGCTGTGGATATTGCATTAGACTCAACCATGTTGTTTTCCCACGTACGTAGAACACTGTTGCCATAAGCAACAAACACAAAATCTTGAAAACATATATTACACATAAGGCTTTCATGTGATGTAACATTCGATACCATAGAAACAAAAACAGATCACAAAGCCAAATACTTATCAGCAGCCCCTCGTACTTGTTACGAGTATAGCGATTATGAATATTATGTTACTCACTCATCTCTAGCGGTGACCCAAAAGATGTAATTCTGGAGTTTTCATTTTTTTTCTCTTTATGCCGCTTACCAATTGGATCAATTTATTTTATATCTTGTTAGATCGGTGGTACCAAATATATTTATTTTTGTTTTTTTAATTGTTTTATTTTTTATGGGGCAAAAGATTGGGTGATTTTGATTTTACATTTTTAAAACTTTTTTTTAACTTTTTACTGTATTTAATAGTCTACCTAGAGGACTTAAAGATACGATCATCTTTTCACCTGTGCTATACACAGCAGTGTTGATGCACTGCTATGTATAGTTTAAATCACTATCTCCTATGAATGATGGATCACAGATTTTGTTCACAGGAGGATCATAATGACAGGCACAGGGATCATCACCAGACCTTTTGCTGTCAAAACAACCAGTCGGCACCCCTCAATCACGTCTCAGGCAAACAGATTGGCAGGACAAATGAGACGGCTCTCAGCGATGTGTGTTAAATGATGTTGTCAGAGACTGACAATGTGATTTAACTGGTTAACACCCACAGGTGGATCTAAAATCCACCCTTTGTACGTAAAGGCACTTGATGGCTGAGTAACCCCTTAACGACCCACAACATGCTATGTAAGTCAAAGATTGCCTCCCTTCATTTGATGTGAGCTAAAATGCATTAAATAAAACATTATAAGTATGTTCAAAATGTATTGATTTACAAATCAGTAGAAATACAAAAAGCCAAGCAGTCTATGAGCTTTTTATTACCGTGATGTCTTAAAAATGTATGTTTTACATTGCATTCTAGGTTAAAAAGTATTTTGTAAGTAAGTAAGGTACAAAAGCCATAGATAGTCATGACACAAGCTGAAATCTATCAGTAATTAGAAAGAAATTCCTCCACTTTGTAAAACATAGAATCAGCTGGTACAACTGATGTCCTATAAAAAGATGTCTACTTACCAAGGCAACACACAAGAAACATCTTATGATAAGTAAAACCAGTGAGCTGTCTCAAGACCTTAACAACTTTATGGTTGCAAAACATACTAGTGAAATTGGTTACAGTGTTGGGGCCATAATCCTGAAGTGGAAAGAACATCATCCATATATATACCGTATATTTCGCTTTATAAGACGCACTTTTGTTCCCTCAAATTTTGCGGGAAAGTAGGGGGTGCGTCTTATAAACCGAATATACTGGTTTTTTTTTATATATATATATATATATATATATATATATATACTGCAGGGTCCGCACTGGAGCGGTGCTGGGAGCTGGTGAAGCTGCGGCGGCAGCCTTTGATCTCCTGCTCCCGCTCATATAATATTCACAGCCGCTGTCCATCAGCAGCGTGGTGTTGAAATCGCATCGCGCTGAGGGGCTGGGGCAGCGGGGCATATTATATGTGCCTGTGCTCCCTTTGATCGCACATTATCCCCCCCGTGTTAGATATGGCCCCCATGCTGCTGCTGCCCATTGAAAATAAAAAAGCTTTACTTACCTCCAGGGCTGATCTCCGGTCTCCTGCTGCTGCTGTCTGTGATAAGGCACGCAGAGATGATATCACTCTGCTGTGCCGATCACATGACCAGCAGCAAGAACCAGGAAGTAGAGGAAGCCGGAGCTCAACTGCGAGGAGGGAAACAGAGGAGGGACAGTGCTGAGAAGGTAAGAAAAGAGTGTTTTATTTTATTATGGGCAGCAGCATGGGGGCGATATCTAACACAGGGGAGATGTGCCATCTATAGGTGCCATGGGCAGCTGTATGGGGGCCATATCTAACAGGGGAGATGTGCCATCTATAGGGGCCATGGGCAGCACACATGGGGGCCATATCTAACACAGGGGAGGTGTGCCATCTATAGGGGCATGGGCAGCTGTATGGGGGACATATCAAGCACAGGGGAGATGTGCCACCTATAGGGGCCATGGGCAGCTGTATGGGGGCCATATCAAACACAGGGGAGATGTGCCATCTATAGGGGCCATGGGCAGCTGTATGGGGGCCATATCAAGCACAGGGGAGATGTGCCATCTATAGGGGCCATGGGCAGCTGTATGGGGGCCATATCAAACCCCCATTAACATTAAAAAAAAAAAAATCTCTTTTCCTTCACCAAATTTGGGGGTGCGTCTTATAATCAGGTGCGTCTTATAAAGCGAAAAATACGGTAATTGCCTTATTCTGTCTGTCTTGCTCCAAAATTATGTCGTTACAGTGACAACTGTCGCATTGGCCACTCGCCTCGGCTCCGCCCCCCCACACGGATTGGCCGCTTGGCCAGGCTCCGCCCCCCGTGCATGGATTGGCTGCTCGCCCCGGCCCCCTGCACGCATTGGCCGCTCGCCCTGGCCCCGCCCCCGCATGCATTTCCCGAACCCACACGGAGCCCCGACTCCCAGGTGACTGCTGCACCCCCGGAAGCCCACACCGGCAAGACAAAGTGGAGAAAAGCCGGATGTGTGAAACCATTAGCGTGTGCCGGAGCCGGCGTAGGCTGGTAACCATGGTACACATCAGGTAACTATAGAAACCGCTTTCCTTAGTTACCCAATGTGTAACATGGTTACTAGCTTACCCCGGCTCCTGGCACACGTCAGCACTGTCGCTTTGAATAGTTACTTACCTTTTCTCCACTTTGTCGGATCCGGCACGGTCCGATCACGTGTTGTCATGTGACCGGCGCATGTGACCAGGAAGTTGCGACGCGGCCACTGTACTGTACATAGTGTATGGCTGCTTTCAGATGTCCGTGTTTAATCAGGTACCAGTCACACGCATGGTTATGGTCATACGTGTGACAGGTACTGGAGAAATCACGGGTCTTTGAAATAAAAATATTTTTCATATTTACCTGCTTTCTCCGGCTCTGCTGCCTCCAACTCTTGACCGCCTATCAACACACACACACACACACACGGAGCACATATACACACATAGCAGACACACATGGATACACCGAGCGCATACACACATAGCGCACATGCATGTACACACACACACATACATTGAGCACATATACACACTGAGCACACACACACTGAGCACACACATATAGCAGACAGACACACACACACACATAGAAGACACACATGGATGCACCAAGCGCATACACACATAGGGCACATGCATGTATACACACACCCACACACTGAGCACATATACACAAATAGCAGACACACATGGATACACCAAGCGCATACACACATAGCGCACATGCATGTACACACACACACACACACATACACACTCTGCTGTATACTCACCCAGCGATGCGGTCCCCAGCACTGAAGTCCCCAGCGCTGTTCCCGCTTCCAGCTCCACAGGGCACTGAATATTCAGTGAGTATAATGAGCGGCGATAAGGAGCGGGAGGCAGCAGAGCCGGAGACAGCATCGCTGGAGAGAAGTAAATATAGAAAATATTTTTATTAAAAAGACCCATATTTTCTCCGGTATGTTTTACACTGATGTCACACGGATCACATCAGTGTGCGATCCGTGTGTCATCCGTGCTGCCGGAGATGCATGCGTGTGTGCGTGAGGGTTCATGAAAAGTCACACGGTCCATGTGCAAACGGATGTGTGAGGCACATCATAGAATAACATGGGTACATGTGACATCCGTGTTAAAAACGGATATCACACGTACCTAAAACACGGACGTCTGAAACCAGCCTACGGCAGCGCGCCGGATCCGACAAAGTGGAGAAAAGCCGGATGTGTGAAAGCACTTGCTTACCCCGGCTCCCGGCACACGTGTGCCGAAGCCGGCGTAGGCTGGTAACCATGGTACACATCGGGTAACTATAGAAACCGCTTTGCTTAGTTACCCAATGTGTAACATGGTTACTAGCTTACCCCGGCTCTTGGCACACGTGTGCCGGAGCCGGCGTACGCTGTTAACCAGCATGCACATCGGGTAACTATGGAAACCGCTTTGCATAGTTACCCGATGTGTACCATGGTTACTAGCTTACCCCGGTTCCCTGCCCATTCAGATCGTTGGTCTCCCACTGTCAAACATGCCGATGCGTGCTGCACAGCAGGAGACCAACGTGCAAAAAATGAACCATCCTTATTCAAGACTTACTGATTATATTATTATTCAATCTGCTAACTTACATACACATTCTAGACTACCCGATACGTTAGAATCGGGCCACCTTCTAGTTTCATTTTAAACCGGCCACGACCACATGCGCCCAGCAAAAAATCACACAGACAAAAAGATATGTCAGAAATGTTGTCCAAGAGCCAATGACCACCTGGAAAGAGCTACAGAAAAAACTGGAATTAGCAGGTAAAATTGTTTCAAAGACAATAATGAGTAATGCACTCAACCTCCATGGCTTGTATGTACTCTCATCATGAAGACTCCATTGTTGAACAAAAAGCATATTCAAGCACATTGAAATTTGGCAAAACAACATTAAGACAAGCCTGGAAAATCCTGGGAGAATATAGTCTGGCCAGATGACACCAAAATTGAACTCTTTGGATGCAATAACACACCATGTTTGGAAGCCAAAAGGCACTGCACATCACCTCAAAAACACAATACCAACAGTGAAGTGTGGAGGTGGGAACACCATAGCGTGGGGCTGTATTTCAGCATACAACACTGGCAAACTTCATATAACTGAATGAAGTATGAATGGAAAAATATACCGAAACATTCTTGATAAAAATCTCTTGCCATTTACCTGAATGATGAAGATGAAACAAGGTGGACATTTCAGCATGACAATGATCAGAAATACACAACCATGGAAATTCTCAATTGCTTTCGGAGAAAGAAAACAAAGCTGCTAGGGTGGCCCTGCCAATCATCTGACCTGAATCCAATCAAAAATGTATGGATGGATTAAAAGCTTAGAGTTCATACAAGGAGCCCACGGACGCTTCAGGATGTGAAGAGTGTTTTGCAGAAGAATAGGCCAAAGCCATACCTGAGCAATACATGCAACTAGTTTCTTCATACAGGAGGCGTATTGAAGATTCATCATCAATAAAGGCTTTTGTGCAAAGTATTAAGTACATTTTATCAAGCATGTTCAATACTTGTTCCCTGTATCATTTCTCATTATTACACATAATTCATGGACATCTATGGTTTGGTTTCCTCGTCCGCAGAAAACTGGTGACTTGTTCAATGCTTATTTCACCGAATCTATATATAAATATATATTGAAATGAGGTTTATTGTACTAACAGAAAATGTGCAATCTGCATTTAAACTAAATTTGACAGGTGCATAAGTATGGGCACCTCAACATAAAAGTGACATTAATATTTTGTAGATCCTCCTTTTGCAAATATAACAGCCTCTAGTCGCTAACTGTAGCTTTTAATGAGTTCATGTATCCTGGATGAAGGTAGATTTGACCATTCCTGTTTACAAAACAATTCCAGTTCAGTTAAGTTTGATGGTCACCGAGCAAGGACAGCTCGCTTCAAATCATCCCATAGATGTTCAATGATATTCAGGTCTGGGGACTGGGATGGCCATTCCAGAACATTGTAATTGTTCCTCTGCATGAATGCTTGAGTAGATTTGGAGCGGTGTTTTGAATCATTGTCTTGCTGAAATATCCATCCCCTGCGTAACTTCAACTTCGTCAGATTCTTGCACATTATTGTCAAGAATCTGCTGATACTGAGTTGAATCCATGCAACCCTCAACTTTAACAAGGTTCCCGGCTTTTCTTGGAATGCCGTGTTTTTTTGCCTCCATGCATAACGCCTTTTTGTATAACCAAACAACTCAATCTTTGTTTCATCAGTCCATAGGACCTTCGTCCAAAATGTAACTGGCTTGTTCAAATGTGCTTTTGCATACCTCAGGCGACTCTGTTTGTGGCGTGCTTGCAGAAACGGCTTCTTTTGTATTACTCTCCCATACAGCTTCTCCTTGTGCAACGTGCGCTGTATTGTTGACCGATGCACAGTGACACCCTCTGCAGCAAGATGATGCTGCAGGTCTTTGGAGGTGGTCTATGGATTGTCCTTGACTGTTCTCATCATTCTTCTTATCTGCCTTTCTGATATTTTTCTTGGTCTGCCACTTCTGGGCTTAACAAGAACTGTACCTGTGTTCTTCCATTTCCTTACTATGTTCCTCACAGTGGAAACTGACAGTTTAAATCTCTGAGACAAATTTTTGTATCCTTGCCCTGAACAACTATGTTGAATCATCTTTGTTTTCAGATCATTTGAGAGTTGTTTTGAGGAGCCCATGATGCCACTCTTCATAGGAGATTCAAATAGGAGAACAACTTGCAAGTGGCCACCTTAAATACCTTTTCTCATGATTGGATACACCTGCCTATGAAGTTCAAAGCTCAATGAGGTTACAAAACCAATTTAGTGCTTCACTAAGTCTGCAAAAAGTAGTTAGGAGTGTTCAAAATAAGAAATTGATAAGGGTGCCCATACTTATGCACATGTGAAATTTAGTTTAAATGCAGATTGCACATTTTCTGTTAGTACAATAAACCTCATTTCAATTCAGAAATATTACTCAGTCCATCAGTTATTAGATATATGAAACAGAAATAGCTGTTGCAAAAACCCAAATTGTTATAAAGAAAAAGGTTAACATTAATAGTGGTGCCCAAACGTTTTCATATGACTGTATATATATATATATATATATATATATATATATATATATGGATTGCTCTCTGTGTCCTCCCATAGCCAGCAGGCTTTAACAAACAATGAAGAATATTGGGCTTGGGTTTGTGTGAATAGTTTGGGTCTTTATTGTTAATCGAGGGGAATCCTGGCAGTGTGCACACTGCCCACTGTCAGGATTCTGCACTTTTCAGCTGCATGAGTTCTGACAGTTACCATTCTGAATGTATTCATTATTGAAAGACACTTTCAAGTAGAAGTAGCCATTGCCCCATTTATGTTCGTCTCTAGGATATTCTCAGTCAATAAAGCCCAGGAAATAAAAAATACATTCAAATTGTCAATATTTTAAACCTTTGTTTACGTAGGAGATAAAATGAAATGATTTCAATGCGTGAAAAAAGCAGTGTGACAAATGACGTATATGGATGTAATCAGTCACCATAATAATATTTGATAAAGTATTCATAAACAACATATACCACTAAAAATGATCGTATAACTTTATAATCAAAACCAGCATCTTATAGTAGAAATTCTGAGTAATTCTCTTAAAATTTTATCATCCTCATATCACAAGGCAATGATAAAACTTAAGGGTCAAATTTATTTTTTTATCTGAATTTATAGTAAGATTAATGTTCTCATTCTGTCAAGGACTAATTAAAAAAAAAGAACAGAAATTACAAAATCACCACAATCATTTTTGTTTGAAGCTACAAATTATGTGGATTAAGACAGAAAGATAATTGATAATATATTTACCCTGCTAAATGCCAATAAAAAGTCCAGCCTCCCGGAATGCCTCATGCAGTGCCGCAACTTCCAGTAAATGAGATGTTCCCATGCAAACACCAGCAAACTTAATCCCATTGCAACTAGAAGCATGTAGAAGACCCCCGCCATGTTGTCTATGTCCAGTTTGCTGCTCATAACTTCAATTTTGTCATTGTGACAAATCCCTGATAGCCACAGTCTTTCCAGCATCTCAATCTCATCTGTAGAGAGAAATGCATAATATATAAGAATAGGTTTTATATGCACTGGAAATTAAGAAATGGTCAAATCCTTATTAAAACATTAAAAAAAAATCCTCCACAAATTCATCATTTGAAATGACACAATAATGTCCACAGGTGACCTTATACCATATACCTTTATGCATGGAAACGTTTAGCTGTGGTCTCCTACCTGATAATTGACATCTTTGTCCTCCACTCTTGACATGATAATTGTATATGAGCCCAGGGGGACACAGGTGCCCCAGAATTTGTTTTGTAATTTTTTGCAAACGTTATGAGTAGTGATGGGCGGACTCGCTGATACTCGGGATCGGCGGTTCCAGCCGGGTTAAAAGAAAACCTGGTTCGGGTTCAAAATTGATTTCGGATATATGGATGGACGCCGGTCCCCATACTAGTTTATGGAGACCAGAATTTTGTGCTTTAAAATGGTGGTAGACAGGATAGGGGGATTGGAACACGTGCGTTATACTTACTGAGTCTCCACTCAGCTCTAATGCTACTTATGGAGCTACTCATTATCCTTCATACATATTCACTGCTTCACCCTCCCACGGCAGTCCTCGCATCTCTTATTGGTTGCAGTCAGATGTGCCCTCACCCTGTGTGACAGCGTGTCACAATAATAATAGTATAATAATATTTATTCATTTATATAGCGCTATTAATTCCACAGCTCTTTACATACATTGGCAACACTGCCCCATTAGGGCTCACAATCTAGAGTCCCTAACTGTATGTCTTTGGAGTACCGCAACAAATCAGAGGCTCTGTGTGTGCATCTATTGCTGTAAAAAAATAAAATAAATAAAAAAATTGGATTGATACTCAGCCATGATAAAGCTGACAGCTGGGAGCTGGTATTCTCAGCCTGGGAAGACCAATGCTTATTGGACCCCCCCAGCGAAAAAATAGCAACCTGCAGCTGCCCAGGATTGTCATATCCATTAGATGCAACAATCCTTGAAGTTTACCCAGCTCATCATGATTGCCGTGGTGCGGTGGCAATCCTGGTAATAATGGGTTAATAACAGCTCACAGCTAACAATAAAGCCCTAGATTAGTAATGGAAGGTGTCTATGAGACACTCCCCTTACTAATCTGTAAGTGAAAAGAAATCCCCGGGGTTTAGTTGCCAGGCATTCAAAGGTGCTTGCATGGGTAGAACCCTCCCTCCCTAGCAAACACAGAAGCCTGAACTTTGCGACAGGAAACTCATGGATTTCAGTACTGCCAACATTGATTTAAAGATGCTATGAGGACTAGTTGGGTGGCAGTGAGGAGCAGAGAGGTCGGGGAGATGAGTGTAAGGATTTTTGTATCTCTTACGTATCACAGTTATTATGTTTGAGGGTGTAGAAAGACTCAAAACCATAGTCAATGACATTAAATTTGTGAAGAATAACCTCCACAAATTGAATTTCCTGACAAAAATTACGCGAACAGACTATTTTGAATATTTCATGATCTGCGAATCACTATACCACACACTACCTGTACACGTTGCGTTATGCTACTTCTGGAAAAAAGTAGATTATGATGTGCACAAAAAGAAACTTATCCTATTAAAGGATCAAGAAATGTACATGGAATTGCTCACCTAGATGGATAGTGAGTCACAACCACTGTAATAGAAGTCTTGGTTTTTACTTCAACCCCCTACTTTTCAGGCAATACTATTACTAGTTATAATTAATGAATGCAAATTAGCTTATTTTCAGCTTCGTTAATAGAAAATTATAATATCTTTAATTAGCATAGGAAGCCAGAATGTATATTAGATACGAGTGCGAAACATTTTCAAGTGCTTGTAATAAAGATTATTGAATGTAGTGCCAAGATAAGATATTGGAACTAAATTATATTAACCAACTCTCTCAAATATTAAAGAAACTCTACAGGAAGGTAATTAAAAATGCATTTTTCCTTTCTATGGACTGACTTCCCAAGTACCAGCCTCACAACATTGATGAGCTTTCTTTGAACGATGGCGGATGTTAAACTACCCTGGATGGCCTGCATAGCTGGTGATCTGCAGTCATTTAGTAGCCAATTTAGACAGACCAACTTTATTTCCCATATGTACAAAGCCATCCGTAATAGATCCTTATCACTAGTGGACACAATTAGAATGGGGCCATGTGCAGTAATAATATACGGGCCCTTTGTAGCTCAAGAGGTCATCAAAACACACAATTCTCTTGAGCGGTCACACCGATTGCACCAATGATATGTCCACCCCTGATCGTTCTACACTGTTTTAGTTCTCGGCAGCACACGTTTTCTTCAAACAGGATGATGTGCTTCTCAGTAAAGAAAGCTTTAAATTATTTTTGCCTAATGAATGAGCCTTTAGCTCATTCGTCAGATGATTGGCAGTCTGTCCATATTGGCCTATTATCAAAAATGAATCTTCTTTGGAAGACAAATTTCTGATAATCAAACAGAAAGAAAAAACTGTGGATAAAAAGCAAAATAGGGTCTTATTGAAGTATACTTGAAGGCTAAAAAAAAGAGGCAAACCACTCACCTGATCGGTTTCTGTGACCCACAGCTAGTGTATATCGCATGTACAGCTGCAGCACAGACCACAAGCCGTAAAGGCTAAAGTGCAAAATCCAGGGGAAAAGGAATAAAAACCTTGTTAAAGGGAACTGGTCACCAGATTTGATGACTATAAGCTGCGGCCACCATCAGTGAGCGCTTTTATACCGCCCCATAGATGAGTATAATAAGTGTTTTTCCCATTATGCAGAGCAGCCTGGGCCTTTGCCAAAGAAGAAGTTAAGTTTACTCTGAAACGCGTTGAATAATATATCTTTCAATTTCAATTCTGCTTTTATATTTCATTCCTTCACCGACAGCAGCGCAGGATTAACCATGTTTTTATCCTTTTTTCCCCTTGATAATCTAACACTGTATAATTGTATATTCACCTACACTTTATATTGGGCTCTATAATTTAGAGATATGATGGCTTGTGACTTTTTAAGGTTGAGGGCATTCACAGCGCCAATAACTTGTGTGCACAAGTATTGGGCAATTTGTATTTTTCATGATTAGTTTTATTATTGAACAACTCCAGTGCTGTCAGACAATCCAACTGATTAATAAACCTTTCTGTGACCCACAGCTAGTGTATATCGCATGTACAGCTGCAGCACAGACCACAATCCGTAAAGGCTAAAGTGCAAAATCCAGGGGAAAAGGAATAAAAACCTTGTTAAAGGGAACTGGTCACCAGATTTGACGACTATAAGCTGCGGCCACCATCAGTGAGCGCTTTTATACAGTATTCTAAAATACTGTATATAAGAGCCCAGGCCGCTCTGCAGAATGTAAAAAACACTTCTATAATACTCACGAGGGGGGCGGTCCAGTCCGATAGTTGCCACTGCTCTCCAGTCCGGCGCCTCCTATCTACTGCGATCTCCGTCCTTCTTCTATCATGTCTCTGATCTCCGGTCCGGTTCCTCCTCTCTGCTGAAATCTCCATCCTCCTTCTATCCAGCCCAGACCAGCACTGTGGTCCTGCGCAGGTGCTATTTGATCTGCCCTGCTGAGGGCAGATCAAAAGTACTATAATGCGCAGCGCAAGGAAAGGTTAAAGACCGCCCGCGCATGTGCACTACAATACTTTGATCTGCCTTGAGCAGGGCAGATCAAAGTGTGCTTATACAGGACCTCAATACCGGCTAGTGTGGATGACAGAGGATGTGTCATGCACACTGACCTCAGAAGAAGGAAGACAGAGGTCACTGCAGAGAGGAGGCGCTAGACCAGAGAGCAGCAACACCCATTGGACCGGACCGCCCCATAGGTGAGTATAATAAGTGTTTTTCCCATTATGCAGAGCAGCCTGGGCCTTTGCCAAAGAAAAAGTTAAGTTTACTTTGAAACGCGTTGAATAATATATTTTTCAATTTCAATTCTGCTTTTATATTTCATTCCTTCACCGACAGCAGCGCAGGATTAACCATGTTTTTATCCTTTTTTCCCCTTGATAATCTAACACTGTATAATTGTATATTCACCTACACTTTATATTGGGCTCTATAATTTAGAGATATGATGGCTTGTGACTTTTTAAGGTTGAGGGCATTCACAGCGCCAATAACTTGTGTGCACAAGTATTGGGCAATTTGTATTTTTCATGATTAGTTTTATTATTGAACAACTCCAGTGCTGTCAGACAATCCAACTGATTAATAAACCTGAATATTTAATAAAGTTTTGTGTTTCTTAGGTGAAAATGTATATATATCAAAATGTGCAAAAATTATTTTCTGATATTTTAATAAAAAATCTCAGAAACAATATAGCTTCCATCCTTTTCAAGAAAAGTCATAAAGCTTCGATCCGTGGAGTCTATTAGCGTCTTAATCTGCTGATGATCAATTTTTTGGACAACGTTAACCACAGCCTCCTATGTAAACGCTGAGGACAAATAGTGTCTAACCAGATATTAAAAATGCGGTGTGCAAGAGAATACACTCAGCTTATAAGATTGTGTAAGTCACAACCAGAAAGGTAATGGCGGCTGCCATAGCCCCAAGTAGAGAGATCTTCAGTGCTGGAGAGAAGAAGTGGGATTAATGCTGCGCTGTCAACAAAAAGGATGAAAATTGTTGATTCAATAATAAAGTGTTTTATTTCATAGGTCAACACGTTTCAGAGATCGAGTCCCCTTATTCAGGACCAAAAAAGGAAAAATCAACAATATCTATTATTGATTTTTCCTTTTTTTGGTCCTGAAGAAGGGGACTCGATCTCTGAAACGCGTTGACCTATGAAATAAAACACTTTTATTTATGGAATCAACAATTTTCCTCCTTTTTGGCGACACGCAGCATTAACCCTACTTCTCCTCTCCAGCACTGAAAACCACAGCCTCCTAGAGAGCTGTTGTGTTTTCCTTCAACATACATCTTCCAGTTAAGAAGATCCCATAAGTTCTTAGAAGGTTTTAGCTCCAGTGAGGAAGGGGCCAGGTCATTATTTTTTCACCGTTAACCCCTTCACCCCCGGTGATTTTCCATTTTTTGTTTTTGTTTTTTTCTCCCCTTCTTCCAAGAGCCATAACTTTTTATTTTCCAATATAATAATAAAATGGAGATTTTTCATAAAGAGAAAAAGCTCACCAACCAGCGCTGAATAATTAGAATATTTGATATAATTAATTTTTTAATCGACAATATAATAACACTGCTACATAAGAAAAAAAACAAAAACGAAAAAATACAAACAAGAAAAAATATATCATAAATTGCACTGTCGTGGGGCCCCGGCCGGTGGCACCACGTATATTAATAAATGTGGGTAAACTAGAGATCCGAACAAATGAAAAGGATTTTTTCTAGAATATCCAAAAATAATGAATAGTTTAACTGCCCAAGGGGGAGGGGGGGGGGGGAATAACACGTTCGTGCTAGCCCGTATGTGAGAGCAAAGGTTCCTTCTGGCGAGTGTTAGTGCACAGGTAAATCCTTCAAAATTGATTGAATAGTGCTGACATCCACGCTGCAAGTTTTCACGGTCCCTGAAATAGAATTAAAAATGCCGCGCTCCTACCGCAGATTCTGGCAGGCAGAGGAATCAGTGCCTCAGGGACTCGTTACAAGTCTCGGTGTAGATTACCTGTGCACTAACACTCGCCAGAAGGAACCTTTGCTCTCACATACGGGCTAGCACGAACGTGTTATTCCCCCCCCCCCTCCCCCTTGGGCAGTTAAACTATTCATTATTTTTGGATATTCTAGAAAAAATCCTTTTCATTTGTTCGGATCTCTAGTTTACCCACATTTATTAATATACGTGGTGCCACCGGCCGGGGCCCCACGACAGTGCAATTTATGATATATTTTTTCTTGTTTGTATTTTTTCGTTTTTGTTTTTTTTCTTATGTAGCAGTGTTATTATATTGTCGATTAAAAAATTAATTATATCAAATATTCTAATTATTCAGCGCTGGTTGGTGAGCTTTTTCTCTTTATGAAAAATCTCCATTTTATTATTATTTGGTTGTATCCAGGCAATTTTGGGGTTTTTTTGCCTACAAACCAGCTGCAGAATCTTAAGTGAATGGTTGGATCTAGCGCTCACTTCTGTCCTTGGACAATCTATTAACTATTTTCCAATATAGCCATATGAGGGCTTTATTTTGGGGGAGGAGTTATATCTTTGCATGACGCCATTCATTCTGCCCCATACTGTACTGGAAAACAGGAAAAAAATTCCAAGTGCGATGAAATTGCAAAAAAAGTGCAATTGCATGATTTTTGTTTTTTATTTTATTTATCATGTTCACTCTTTGGTACAACTGACCTGATATTATGATTGCCCAGGGAAGTACGAGTTCATAGATACCAAACATGTATAGTTATATTTTTATCTAAATGGTAAAATATAAAATCTGAAATTTGTCCAAAAAAAGAATTGTGGTTTTGTAGTTTTTTTTCTGAGACCTGTAACATTCTCATTTTCAGGATCCCATCACAGTAGCTCTGGTTGTGGTGGAGAATGGTGACATCCCCGCCAGCGTGTGTTTGATCCCACTGTCAGTGTTTGACAAAGCTTTCTAACTAGTTAACAGGTGTGGGTGGATCTCCGATCCACCCCCGCCTGTTAGCTGCACATGCCTGCTGGTCAAATCAGCAGATGTGTGCAGGGAAAAATGTGGGCTCACCACACGAGCCCGCTTAAAGGGACATACACTAACAACATCATATAGGTACGTCCTTGAGCATAAAAAGGATAATACCCAACCACCTGGCCATCGTCAGAGCCAACATTAAAAGGCCTATGAAAAAGATGTGAGAAGAGTTTGCTGGTTCTCCTGAAAAGTATAACATGGATTACTACAAAAGGAGGCCCATCAATTTAAAGGAAACAACAGAATATTTACTCAAGAATTGGTATGTAGTGAAAACTGTTAAGGCCCCGTTACACGCAAAGACATCGATAACGAGATTTCGCTGGGGTCACGGAAATCGTGACGCACATCTGGAGTCGTTAGTGATGTCGTTGCGTGTGACACTTACGAACGTCCGTTAATGATCTCACTTACCTCAAATATCGTTGATCGTTGACACGTCGTTCATTTTCCAAATGTCGTTGAACTTCTGGGATGCAGGTTGTTCGTCGTTCCTGAGGCAGCACAGATTGCTACGTGTGACACCCCGGGAATGACAAACAACAACGTACCTGCGTCCTCCAGCAACGAAGTCGGAGTGACGTTAATGCGGCTGCTCTCCGCCCCTCCACTTCTATTGGTAGCCTGCTGTGTGACATCGCTGTGATGCCGCACAAACCGCCCCCTTAGAAAAGAGTTTGTTCGCCGGCCACAGCAACTTCGTTACTAAGGTGTGTGACGCGCACTACCGATATTGTCAGGCACGGGCAGCGATTTGCCTGTGACGCACAAATGACGGGGGCAGGAGCGATCGCTAGCGACATTGCTAGCAATGTCGCTGTATGTAAAGCAGCCTTTAGAATATATAATTGTTTTACAAATTATTGTACACTTTATTTGTAGAATTTTGAATTGTATTTGATCAGTACTCAAAGATCACAAGAAATAAAATGTATATTACTTTATATTTTGATCATAAACCATGTGTTATTGAAATTGTGTACAATAATACATTTTCATCATTTTTTTATTGTTTGACTTCTAAAATGGTTAGATTGATCTATCACAGAATACCCTGACGGACCAAGCTCCATATACAATAACAAGTCCAAGCCAGTACCAGTGAGGGTAGACCGTTAATCATATTGTTTGGGTATTTTGAAAATAATGTAATACTCATTATATGAAATAATAATGACTTCATGAACTGACCCCAAAATTAATTATTTTGGTTTGTTCAAATTAGAATTACTAGGCTTAAGACCCCCATAAATATTTGATAGCTTTCAAATGAAATGAAAGCTCATAAGGCTGACAACTTTTTCTCTCAACTTCCATCTACACAGGGACATTCGGCTTGGCCAAGCACTCCTGTGTTCCTTATGAAAGATTCACTTATTTCACTTATTGAAATTCAACATCATCTGCCTGGGAAAAGTCAGGAGATTCACATAAACATTAGACAGTCAGTTGATTCCACTGAAATCGGTGGGTGAGGCATACTTTTATCTAATGTGTATCTACCTTAGGCCCCATTCCAAGTCAGTGATTCCGGTACGTATCACAATTGTTTTCATACATACTGGAGACACGGACATACACAGACCCATTAAAATCAATGGATCTGCACACACCTCCGTGTTTTCACTTCGGACATGTGCTCCACATGGTGACATTTTCAATTTTCTCCGGCAGCACTGATATCACACGGACCACAAACTAATGTGATCCAAAGGATATCACTGTGACATGTACTGGAGAAAAGACGTGTCTTTGAAATAAAATAATTTTCTATACACATCTGTCTCCAGAACTGCTGTCTTCAGTGTTGCTGTCATTTGCTTCCTGGCTCGCACATTAAGCTCATGAATATTAACTGCACCACTGACCCAGAAACATCAGCGCTGAAGACATCAACACTGGGGACAGCACCACCGGGGACAAATGAGTAAAAAGTTCCTGCTCTCCGTGTGCTATCACAGATAGCACACAGTGAACACTAGTGTGCTAAAATCACGGCACGCGGATGGCCATATGCACCTTCAACATGGTCCGTGTAAAATGTCAGTGTTTTGCACAAACCTGTGAAAGAGGCCTTACACTGAAAAGAATTATGAAAGAATGTTCTTAAAAATATTCATGTTGCAATAATCTTTTAGTGTAAAAAGGTTGATGATCACCGGATGACTGAACAAACTGATCAACCATAACAAATTATTTTCCACGCAAAGCAAAAGATCATCAATGTCAGAGGTGCATCATCCTCTGTAAACAGACCGATGTGCTACACAACTATGGTAGCGCAAGAGCCTTGAGCAGTCTATTACAATTACTCATGCGCATAGTTTTCGCGAGTCTACTTGTATATATAGGTTATTACATTTTAAAGGTTTACCGATTGGCAGTCGTTTAGTACTTCTGGTCAGTCTGTGTAAATGGAATGGACCTTAAGGCCCCTTTACACACTGAGACTTTCAGCGATCCCACCAGCGATCCCAACCTGGCCGGGATCACTACAAAGTCTCTGGTGAGTCTCTGGTGAGCTGTCAAACAGGCAAACCTGGCCAATGATGCAACAGCGATCCGGACCTGCTGAACGACTTAGCTAGTCAAACACTGGAAACGAGTGATGTGTCACAATATCTGTCAATCACTATTCTCTGTCAGTCAGTCTCTCCCTCTCGTTCTCTATTCTCTCTCTGTCGGTCCATCACTATCTCTGTCCCTCTCTCACAGTCTGTCGGTCATTTTCCCCTCCTCTCTCATACTCACCGATCCCCGGCGCGGCACTGCACGGTATTCACACTGCTGCGGCGGCTTTTACTATTTTGAAAAAGCCGGCCGCTCATTAAACAATTTCGTATTCCCTACTTTCCCCGCCCACAGGCGCCTATGATTGGTTGCAGTGAGACACGCCCCCACGCTGAGTGACAGGTGTCTCACTGCACCCAATCACAGCAGCCGGTGGGCGGGTATATACTGTGCAGTGAAATAAATAATTAAATAATTAAAAAAACCGGCGTGCGGTCCCCCCCAATTTTAATACCAGCCAGATAAAGCCATACGGCTGAAGGCTGGTATTCTTAGAATGGGGAGCTCCACGTTATGGGGAGCCCCCCAGCCTAACAATATCAGTCAGCAGCCGCCCAGAATTGCCGCATACATTATATGCGACGGTTCTGGGACTGTACCCGGCTCTTCCCGATTTGCCCTGGTGCGTTGGCAAATCGGGGTAATAAGGAGTTATTGGCAGCCCATAGCTGCCAATAAGTCCTAGATTAATCATGTCAGGCGTCTCCCCGAGAAACCTTCCATGATTAATCTGTAAATTACAGTAAATAAACACACACAACTGAAAAAATCATTTATTAGAAATAAAAAACACAAACACATTCCCTCATCACCAATTTAATCAGCCCCAAAAACCCCTCCATGTCCGGCGTAATCCACGGACCTCCAGCGTCGCATCCAGCTCTGCTGCATGCAGGTGACAAGAGCAGCAGAAGACAGCGCCGCTCCTGTCACCTCCACGCAGCTAATGAAGACAGCCGTGCGATCAGCTGAGCTGTCCCTGAGGTTACCCGCTGTCACTGGATCCAGCGGTGGATCCAGCGGTGGCCGCGGGCAACCTCAGTGACAGCTCAGCTGATCGCGCTACTCACCTCAGTTGCTGCGTGGAGCTGACCGGAGCGATGGTGAGTAGCGCGATCAGCTGAGCTGTCACTGAGGTTACCCGCGGCCACCGCTGGATCCTCCGCTGGATCCAGTGACAGCGGGTAACCTCAGTGACAGCTCAGCCGATCGCACGGCTGTCTTCATTAGCTGCGTGGAGGTGACAGGAGCGGCGGTGTCTTCTGTAGCTCCTGTCACCTGCATGGAGCAGAGCTGGATGCGACGCTGGAGGTCCGTGGATTACGCCGGACAAGGAGTGCTTTTTGGGGCTGATTAAATTGGTGATGAGGGAATGTGTTTGTGTTTTTTATTTCTAATAAAGGATTTTTTCGGGTGTGTGTGTTTATTTACTGTAATTTACAAATTAATCATGGAAGGTATCTCATAGACGCCTGACATGATTAATCTAGGACTTATTGTCAGCTATGGGCTGCCAATAACTCCTTATTACCCCGATTTGCCAACGCACCAGGGCAAATCGGGAAGAGCCGGGTACAGTCCCAGAACTGTCGCATATAATGTATGCGGCAATTCTGGGCGGCTGCTGACTGATATTGTTAGGCTATGGGGCTCCCCATAATGTGGAGCTCCCCATCCTGAGAATACCAGCCTTCAGCCGTATGGCTTTATCTGGCTGGTATTAAAATTGGGGGGGACCGCACGCCGTTTTTTTAAATTATTTAATTATTTATTTCACTGCACAGTATAGACCCGCCCACCGGCTGCTGTGATTGGGTGCAGTGAGACACCTGTCACTCAGCGTGGGGGCGTGTCTCACTGCAACCAATCATAGGCGCCTGTGGGCGGGGAAAGTAGGGAATACAAAATTGTTTAATGAGCGTCCGGCTTTTTCAAAATAGTAAAAGCCGCCGCAGCAGTGTGAATGCCGTGCAGTGCCGCGCCGGGGATCGGGGATCGGGGATCGGTGAGTATGAGAGAGGAGGGGAAAATGACCGACAGACTGTGAGAGAGGGACAGAGATAGTGACGGACCGACAGAGAGAGAATAGAGACCGAGAGGGAGAGACCGACTGACAGAGAATAGTGATTGACAGATATTGTGACACATCACTTGTTTCCAGTGTTTTAAGTCCCCTTTACACACTGAGACTTTGCTGCACAGTGGGAAACAAAGGACCAAAGAATGGTCCTGAGAGATGTGTAGTGATCAGCAACTTCACAGCAGGGGCCAGGTCGCTGATGTGCTTCACACACTGCAATGTCGCTGGGGAGGTTGCTATTACGTCACAAAACCGGTGATGTTACAGTGATGTCATTTGAGATGTTGCAGTGTGTAAAGCCACCTTAAGTGAATCTAGAGATACAGCAAAGATTATCCTGACTCACAATGTACCAACTTGATGATGTGTCTGAAGGTTATCTGACTTAAGAGGATTAAGAGATCTTAACATTGAACAAGCCATCAATTAATGTTAAGTTAGGTGTCCAATTACACTAATTTTGTGCTGAGATATCTGAGTGCTGTGTTAGCTGTAACCTTTGTTATGTACTGTTGATGCAGATATTGTAGTACAGTATGTCTATTATATTTGCATAGGTGTTTATTTTGTAAGAAAGTGGTCACGCTACACAAATACAGTAGGTCCTGTGGCACAATATTTAAACAGTGTAGTGCACAATCGTTTAAAATTGCAATTGCTGCCTCTGTATAATAAATGGTGATGTTTTGACACCATTATATGTCACGCTCCCCGGTCCCCGTGCTGCGATACCTGGTCCCCGTGCTGCGATCCACGGTCCCCGTGCTGCGATCCCCGGTCCCTGTGCTGCGCCCCCCAGTTCCTGTGGCACGCTCCCTGGTTCCCGACGGCGAGCTCCGCTCACCACTTCCGCTCCCGGTCCTCCTGCTCCCTCTTTCCCGCCGGTATCCTCCAGGCGTCCCCGCTCTAGGAGTCCCTCCGCATCGCAGGACACCCTGTCCGACACTCCTGCTTCCTCGGCGCCCCTTCCTTCCCGGGTCTCAGGCACTCAGGCCTCGCGCATGCGCGTTAGGGCACGCGCGCGGTCATTGACCCTTTCTTAAAGGGCCAGCGTCCAGAAACAGGATATTGGCTTGCAGGTACAGGGTATAAGAGGATTCTTCTTCCAGGTGGGCGGGGCCTGTTCTACGTGGTTAGTGAGCTAGGAGTTCAGGTCCCTCTTTGCCTTGTCCAGTATGAACCCTTTTCTGTCTTGCAGAGCCCGTCCTGCCACGCCATCCGGTCCTAACCACGACTGCTGTGTAATTCCTGTCGGGGGCTGTCGGCTGAAGTGACCACCATCTTCTTCAGTCTGGACCCGGCTCCGATCCCCAACACCATGTGGTGACCTCCGTCCTCTCGTCCAGCTGAATCCGGTTCCACCTGTCATCTCCACCCGGCACCGGAACCAGAGCTTTGTTATTGGGACTACCATCTGGACCCTTGTGACCTCAGGGACATCTTCCTTCCTCCTTCCGGAACGGACTGTGCCCACACAGCTAGTGCTTTGGTTACCGTGCATCAAGACCCTCTGACGGGGTGACTGGACAGTCCCTGTATAGGGGTTAGCTCCGAGTTGCTCCGCTGGAGGAGTCCGGTGCACGGCCCAGCGTTTCCACCACCAGGACCTTACAGCATACAGTATACCCTATGTTTCCTCTTTAGCTACTCAATGCTTTTCTATGGCCAATATGGTTGTATATCTGTGTTTTTATGTGTTGGACCACAGAAAGTGTTTTAAGAACTGGAGGATCAGATCATTCTAGTAAAAAACTGGGCAAAATGTAACCCGCAGGAGAAATATGGCCCTTCCTTTGATTTCTCCTGTTGGCCCGCAGGCGATGACTGCCAAAGGGCAGTAGCATTCCGAGCCACATGGTGCCCCCCTGCCCATTGTCTCAACTCCATAAGTATCTGCATCCTCAAGATATAGATAATGATGAGTGCAATTTTGACACCCTGGCAAAACCAGGTTGTCACAGAGCCTGCACAAATCCACCAAAATGCAGGCCATTCTCCTCTTTGGCACCAATACAGTCCCCACACGGGTATACACCAGCCAATCAGGCCCTAGTCACACACCCCCTCATGACAATGGGAGGGAACAAGACAGGACAGTGAAGTGGAGGGACAGAGAACAGCAGTCTGTGTCAGAGCTGTAGTGAGTGGAGAGCTAAATGGAGGGAGTTGGAGCTCCCTGGAGAGAGTGGTAGTCGAGGTTGGAGCCCCGGACCACTGGACGACTGGACTAGCTACGCTGACTAAGTGGCAGTGAGTACCACAGGCGACGGAGATCCAGTCGCGGGGAACCTGAGGTAGACCTGTCTCGCCCTGGCCTATCAGGTCGTCACAGGATATTGTGCAACCTGCCCTTCTGCACAGTATCCGAATCCTCCCTGGTTACGAATGCCTGTCCTTTGGTGTTACTAAGATCGGAGCCAGTCAAAAACCTAGGAACACTTTGCATCACACCCACCAGATACACCATTTGGGGGGCCTGAAGGGAATAGGGCCACTTAATTGGGGGGTTGGTAGAGGAAGTGAGAAGTGAGAAGAGAAAGAGGGAGAGAGTAGAAGAAGGAGTGTGGAGTGGTGTCTCTCGAAGTGAGAGGTCACCATTGTGGAGCAGGGTCCTTGAGACTACTAGGTGGCAGACGTTGGTCTGGGCCTGGTAGGAGCTGGAACCCTGGTCGCAGGGGATTGTGTCAAGGGGCACAGATCTGCCGAGGAGGGCAGCCAGCGGACTTCAACCATCTCCGGTTCCGCTACCGCGTGGCATCCTGACAGTTGTTGGGGCCGCAAGAGTCCAGATAAAGCAGGGGCCAGATAGGGAGCTGAGGCCGGACACTGATGCCCACTACTGGAAACAACAGCAGTACCAGTTACAAGCGGAGATCGCAACCCGAGACCGGCGACGACGGTTGCTTGCCACCCGTGACAGAGCAGAAAGGGAGCAAGTGAGGAGCGCTGCTTCTCGAGTTAAAGGGCCATGGTACCGTGGCCTTTTGGAGCGGTTTGACCCCAAGCAAGGGTGGGATTTCATCCGCGAAGCAGGCCTCACAGCTGGGGTGTATGTGTCTGGATGGGATGTAGCGCAGCACCTCCCTTGGGGCCATCCTGAATGCAATCTTCAACCTGAGGAGATGGTTACCTACACCCGGCATTGCGGGGAGAGGGGCTGGTATGCCCTGGAGGTAACCAAACATGTGATGTTTGAGGAAGGGTTTGTGTCGGCGTCAGTAGCACGTAGTCGCAAAGAAGCAAGGCTATGGGACCCCGACGATTTACTGTTGAAAAATGTTATAATGCCAGTGGTTTTACGATGCCATGGAACTGTTAGGTATCGGTGTTTTCGTTTATTGTTTTTCAAAGTTTGTTGTTTTTCATATAGATATCAGCAGATGAAAGTTTGAGTAAATAATTGAGAAATGAACGAAGAAGTTACCTGATTAAGAACCAAATTCCTTTTCAGTATGTACACCCGGTACATGGACTCCATTATATTTTATAGGTATATATAAGTAAATATGGACCATGGTCACAGAACTGGCGTGACCAACACGATCTTGTGTATTGTACATAGTTGCACCTCCTGTGCCAACTTGAGTCGGCTAAAGACAACACCCAGGACCTTAACCTGGTCATGGACCCACAGATAGGTTTCCAGGGGGTCAGGTTGTTTGGGTAGCGGGTTATTGGGTCTGGAACATTGGGACTGGACTGTCACAGGAAGGGTCTGCAACAGAGTAGGTTGAGCCTCCGTTACCATTAAAACCGGTAGCGTCCCACTGTTGGACGATGAACTCTTATAAGTTAGTAAGGTTTAAGAAAAGTGCCTCCCCTGTGTGGGATGAACCTGTTAATAAATACTGTGCTAATGTTAAATTTACTTTTTTCTACAGTTAAAACAAACATAAACCTCTGGTGTCCTGTAGCTCAGGGACGAGCTACGTTTAACCAAGGGGAAATGTGACGCCCTGGCCTATCAGGTCGTCACAGGGTATTGTGCAACCTGCCCTTCTGCACAGTATCCGCATCCTCCTTGGTTACGGATCCCTGTTAGTGATGAGCGAGTACTAAAAAGCTTGGGTGCTCGAAGCTCGGGCCGAGCCTCCCAAGATACTCGTGTACTCGGCCCGAGCAACGAGCCCAATGTTATCCTATGGGAGACCCGAGTATTTTTGTGAAATGATCACCGGCAGCATGTAGAAACCCTAAAAATGGCACAAAAGTCTCCGAAGAGTGCTCAAATGACATGGCAACAGCATGGGGAAGACCCCTTGAAGCATTTATCACTCAAAAGTCACAGCTGTGAACAATTTAGTCCGCGTTTTACGCCATTTTTACGGACTCACCAGAAAACCTTCCAAAATGACACCAAAATGAATTTTCATGGCGGAAATGTTAAGGGCACATAACCAATAGTGAGATAGAGCTAATGTATGTTACTTTTTGAGATTACTACATGAAAGATTTTACGTAAAACATTGTGTGGCACTCCGATGTCCCTGAGAAGAGACGTACATAAAGGCCTCTGAGTCTAATGTGCCCATTTTGAGGAAGTGAGTCTTTGTAGTATTTTCCTTTGCCAGGGCAGTCCAAAATTGTGAGGTTCACCAATGCCCCTGCATACAGACGTGCATGATGGCCTGTAAACCTGAAGTGCCCATTGGAAGGAAGTGGGTCTATTGTAGTATAGCCCTTAGGCAGGACAGCCAAAAATTGGGAGGCTCCACGTTGTCCCTGTATAGAGACGTGCATGAGGGCCTGTAAACCTGAAGTGCCCATTGGAAGGAAGTGGGTCTATTGTAGTATAGCCCTTAGGCAGGGCAGCCAAAAATTGGGAGGCTCCACGTTGTCCCTGGATAGAGACGTGCATGAGGGCCTGTAAACCTGAAGTGCCCATTGGAAGGAAGTGGGTCTATTGTAGTATAGCCCTTAGGCAGGGCAGCCAAAAATTGGGAGGCTCCACGTTGTCCCTGGATAGAGACGTGCATGAGGGCCTGTAAACCTGAAGTGCCCATTGGAAGGAAGTGGGTCTATTGTAGTTTAGCCCTTAGGCAGGGCAGCCAAAAATTGGGAGGCTCCACGTTGTCCCTGGATAGAGACGTGCATGAGGGCCTGTAAACCTGAAGTGCCCATTGGAAGGAAGTGGGTCTATTGTAGTATAGCCCTTAGGCAGGGCAGCCAAAAATTGGGAGGCTCCACGTTGTCCCTGGATAGAGACGTGCATGAGGACCTGTAAACCTGAAGTGCCCATTGGAAGGAAGTGGGTCTATTGTAGTATAGCCCTTAGGCAGGGCAGCAAAAAATTGGGAGGCTCCACGTTGTCCCTGGATAGAGACGTGCATGAGGGCCTGTAAACCTGAAGTGCCCATTGGAAGGAAGTGGGTCTATTGTAGTATAGCCCTTAGGCAGGGCAGCCAAAAATTGGGAGGCTCCACGTTGTCCCTGGATAGAGACGTGCATGAGGGCCTGTAAACCTGAAGTGCCCATTGGAAGGAAGTGGGTCTATTGTAGTATAGCCCTTAGGCAGGGCAGCCAAAAATTGGGAGGCTCCACGTTGTCCCTGGATAGAGACGTGCATGAGGGCCTGTAAACCTGAAGTGCCCATTGGAAGGAAGTGGGTCTATTGTAGTATAGCCCTTAGGCAGGGCAGCCAAAAATTGGGAGGCTCCACGTTGTCCCTGGATAGAGACGTGCATGAGGGCCTCAAAACATTGTTCCCATTGCAAAGGAGCGGGTCTCCTGTCGTTGTAATGTCCATTCTGCAAAGAATGGGCGAAAAAATTTACCATTGGGGGTATACCTGAAACAAAGGCCTAACTTGTAACGGTCATCATGGTGGCGCATGAGGAGAAGGAGGAGCAGTCCAGCGATTATCCAAAGTCCAGAAGTGTGTACCCATGGGTGACTGGAGGTACATGGCAAATTCCCGTTACAAACTTTAAATTCCGCTCTCATTTGCTGGTGGTGTGGTGAAGTCTGGCCCAATCCAACCCTTGTTCATCTTGATCAGAGTCAGCCTGTCAGCATTTTCAGTTGACAGGCGGGTGCGTTTATCTGTAATGATTCCACCTGCGGCACTAAAAACACGCTCTGACAAAACGCTAGCGGCAGGGCAGGCCAGGACTTCCAAGGCGTAGAGAGCCAATTCATGCCACGTGTCCACCTTGGATACCCAATAATTGTAAGGCACAGAGGAATGTCGGAGTACAGTTGTTCGATCTGCAAGGTACTCCTTGAGCATCTGGGCAAACTTAGGATTTCTTGTGGCACTACCCCGCACCTCAGGGGCTGTGGTACGTGAGGGGCTGAGAAAACTGTCCAACATCTTAAAGACTGTTCCCCTACCTCTGGCGGATTGGACTTGTGCCTCTCTCGGCTGTACGCCTTGGTTGTCCACTGATTCCTGACCTATGCCGCTAGCGTTTTGTGAGGGGAATGCTTTGCCTACTTCCGTGACTATGGCCTTCCGGAACTGCTGCATTTTGGTTGACCTCTCCGCCTCGGGAATAAGAGACATAAAGTTCTCCTTGTAGCGTGGGTCTAACAGTGTTACCAACCAGTAATGATTGTCGGCCAAGATGTTCTTAACGCGAGGGTCACGAGACAGGCAGCTTACCATAAAGTCAGCCATGTGCGCCAGACTCTTAACAGCCAGGACTTCAGTAGCCTGACCAACACGTTGACTGAACATGCTGTCCTCCTCCTCCTCCTCCTCCTCCTCCTCCTCATCTACCCTGTCCTCTGGCCAGCCACGCTGAACCGAGGATATGACTGGTGTGCATGTCATATCCTCAATTTGGCCGGAGATTTGCTCCATGTCTTCATCCTCCTCCTCGTCATAGTCCTCCACTGCACGTTGTGATGAGATGAGGCTGGGCTGTGTGTTATCACCCACACCCACTACTGTTTCTTGCTGCAACTCATCGCGCTCCGCCTGCAATGCATCATGTTTGGTTTTGAGCAGAGACCGTTTTAGAAGGCAGAGTAGCGGTATGGTGACGCTAATAATGGCGTCATCACCACTCACCATCTTGGTGGAGTCCTCAAAGTTTTGGCGGATGGTACATAGGTCGGACATCCATCTCCACTCCTCAGGTGTTATGTGTGGAGTTTGACCCATTTCCCGACGGTTTAGGTGATGCAGGTACTCAATAACTGCCCTCTTCTGCTCACATATCCTGACCAACATGTGCAGAGTTGAATTCCAACGCGTGGGGACATCACACACCAGTCTGTGAGCCGGAAGATGCAAACTGCGCTGAAAGCCGGCAAGGCCGGCTGAAGCAGTAGGTGACTTTCGAAAATCTGCAGACAGGCGGCGAACTTTTACCAGCAGATCAGACAGCTCTGGGTATGACTTTAGAAACCGCTGAACCACGAGGTTGAGCACATGGGCCACGCATGGAACATGTGTCAGCTGGCCTCGCCTCAAAGCCGCCACCAGGTTCCGGCCATTGTCACACACGACCTTTCCTGGCTTTAGGTTCAGAGGTGTGAGCCAGTGATCTGCCTGCTGTTTCAGAGCTGTCCACAGCTCTTCTGCATTGTGGGGTTTGTCACCTATGCAGATTAGCTTCAGCACAGCCTGTTGCCGCTTCGCCGAGGCAGTGCTGCAGTGCTTCCAGCTTGGGACTGGTGTGGAGGGTACAGTGGATGAGGATGCGCAGGAGGAGGAGGAGGCTGAAGAGCATGACATTCCGGAGCTGTAGAGTGTGGGTGAAACACTGACTGAGGTAGGGCCTGCAAACCTTGGTGTGGGAAGGACGTGTTCCGTCCCTCGCTCAGACTGGGTCCCAGCTTCCACAATATTAACCCAGTGTGCCGTCAACGAGATGTAGCGGCCTTGCCCACAAGCACTTGTCCACGTGTCTGTGGTTAGGTGGACTTTGGGTGAACAGCGTTGTTCAGGGCACGTGTGATGTTTTGTGACACGTGGTTATGCAACGCGGGGACGGCACACCGGGAGAAATAGTGGCGGCTGGGGACCGAGTAACGTGGGACAGCTGCCGCCATCAGGTCGCGGAATGCTTCTGTCTCCACCAGCCTAAAAGGCAACATTTCCAGCGCAAGCAGTCGCGAAATGTTAGCATTTAGAACTGTGGCATGTGGGGTGTTGGCAGTGTATTTGCGCCTGCGTTCAAAGGTTTGCTGAATGGATAACTGAACGCTGCGCTGGGACAAGGACGTGCTTGATGATGGTGTTATTTCTGCGTAGGCAACTGCAGGTGCAGGACCGGAGGAGGCTTGTTCGCAGGCAGCATGGACAGGGGATTGGCTCGCATGCACAACCAGCGAAGACGTAGCAGTGACATTAGCAAGCACTGCTCCTCGACTCTGTTGTACTTCCCACAAAGTCGGGTGCTTGGCTGACATGTGCCTGATCATGCTGGTGGTGGTCAGGCTGCTAGTTTTGGTACCCCTGCTGATGCTGGCACGGCAGGTGTTGCAAATGGCCTTTTTAGAATCATCTGGATCCAACTTAAAAAACTGCCAGACTCGGGAAGACCTAACATTTGTACAGGCACCTTGTGTCGTGTTGTTGTTCCGGGGAACGGTTGCCTGACTTCTGCCTGGAGCCACCACCCTGCTTCTTACTGCCTGTTGGGATGCTACGCCTCCCTCCCCCTGTGCACTGCTGTCCTCGCTCTGCATATCCTCCTGCCAGGTTGGGTCAGTTACTGGATCATCCACCACGTCGTCTTCCTCTTCTGCACCCTGCTCCTCCTCCTGACTTCCTGACAATTGTGTCTCATCATCGTCCACCCCTTGTTGAGACACGTTGCCAACTTCGTGAGAACGTGGCTGCTCAAATATTTGGCCATCTGTACATACGATCTCCTCATGACCCACTTCAACATGAGCTGGCGAGAGGCCAGAATGTGCGAATGGAAACGTGAACAGCTCTTCCGAGTGTCCAAGTGTGGGATCATTAATGTCCGAGGACGTGTACTCAGCCTTGTGGTAGGAAGGAGGATCAGGTTCTGAAATGTGCGGTGCAGTATCACGGCTACTGACACTTGACCGTGTGGAAGACAGAGTGTTTGTGGTGGTGCCAATCTGACTGGAAGCATTATCCGCTATCCAACTAACAACCTGTTGACACTGGTCTTGGTTCAAGAGCGGTGTACTGCTGCGGTCCCCAAGAATTTGGGACAGGACGTGCGAGCGACTAGATGTGGCCCTTTGTTGTGGCAAAATTAGAGCTTGCCCAGGACTCGGCCTCTGCCTGCACCACCATCACGTCCACTTCCTTGTTCCTTGCCAACGCCCTTGCGCATTTTGCAATGCTGTGCTGACGTGTATTCACTAGACTTGGGCGTTATATCAAAGTTTGTGCAAATCGTGCACCTGTACGCTGCCACCGACAGGCACACACGTGCGGTTTTTAAATGCAAGCACGGACGCACTAAGAACCTAACACAGGTTTTAGGAGAAAAAATTAATGACGAGAACTCTGACACTATCAGCCACTGCTGACTGACGTGTATTATACACTACACTTGTGCGTTATATAATAGTTTGGTAAAAACGCACACAAGTGCACCTGTACGCTGCCACCGACAGGCACACACGTGCGGTTTTTAAATGCAAGCACGGACGCACTAGGAACCTAACACAGGTTTTAGGAGAAACAATTAATGACGAGAACTCTGACACTATCAGCCACTGCTGACTGACGTGTATTATACACTACACTTGTGCGTTATATAATAGTTTGGTAAAAACGCACACAAGTGCACCTGTACGCTGCCACCTACAGGCACACACGTGCGGTTTTTAAATGCAAGCACGGACGCACTAGGAACCTAACACAGGTTTTAGGAGAAAAAATTTATGACGAGAACTCTGACACTATCAGCCACTGCTGACTGACGTGTATTATACACTACACTTGTGCGTTATATAATAGTTTGGTAAAAACGCACACAAGTGCACCTGTACGCTGCCACCGACAGGCACACACGTGCGGTTTTTAAATGCAAGCACAGACGCACTAAGAACCTAACAGGTTTTTAGGAGCGACAATTGCTGAGAAGTCTGACACTATCAGGACTGTTTTAGACTGTGTACACCAGCCCCAGATATGATGAAGGCTGGTATACGGTCACCACTAGGAATGGCTATATACCCTGCCTGCCTGCCTGCCTGCCTGTATACTGCTACAATAGTCCTGACAAGGACTCTTTTGGTCACTAGCCTGTATTCCAACCTGGCTATACCCTGCCTGTATACAGCAACAATAGTCCTGAGAAGGACTCTGCTACTGTACTCCGACCTGGCTATACCCTGCCTGCCTGTATACAACTAGAATAGTCCTGAGAAGGACTTTTGGTCACACTGTTTGCAGCCCTGCTACGGAAATAGCTATAAAGGGCCGCAAACCTTTCCCTGAAGCAGCGACACTCTCCCTGCACTGACTGTCTGGATAGCTGTGAGCAGAGCACAGCGCGCCCGCCGGTATAAAGGCTCGGTCACGCTGTCCAGGCCGGCCAATCACTGCAATTCCACAACTAACAGGGCTGTGGCATTGCAGTGGTCTGCCAGCCAATCCCTGCATGAGGGCTGGCTCTCAAAAGAGCGCCAACATGCAGAAATGAAGACCACGAGTACAGCACGAGTATCGCGAGATTACTCGGTCCCCGCCGAGTAGACCGAGTACAGTGATACTCGTGCGAGTACCGAGTAGTAACAAGCATGCTCGCTCATCACTAATCCCTGTCCTTTGGTGTTGCTAAGATCAGAGCCAGTCAAAACCCTAGGAACACTTTGCACACAGCCACCAGACACACCATTGGCGGGCCTGAAGGGAATAGGGCCACCCAATTGGGGGGTTGGTAGGGGAAGTTAGAAGTGAGAAGAGAAAGAAGGGGAGTTTAGGAGGAGTGTGGAGTGGTGTCTCTCGAAGTGAGAGGTCACCGTTGTGGAGCAAGGCTCCTTGAGACTACTAGGTGGCAGACGTTGGTCTGCGCCTGGTAGGAGCTGGAAACCCGGTTGCAGGGGATCGTGTCAAGGGGCATGGATCTGCCGAGGAGTGCAGCCGGCAGCCTTGAGCCATCTCCGAGCAGGGGCCAGGGCACGACGGGTTAAGTGGACCCTAGGCCGGGAAGTAGCTTCAAGCGTCCTGGTAATTTACCCGACAGGGGTGAAGTCTTCAAGATTCATCCCTCACCCGCTTCAAAATCGGGGTACTAGTGCAATGAGGGGATAGGACTTTCCCACAACACAGTCCAGAAAATCCCAAGCGTGAACCCTGAGAGCAAGCTCACTCCGTTAGCCATACGGGTGAGCGGGACCCGACTAGTACCACACTACAGGGTCCAAATAGTGAAGAAGGTGCCACGGAAGAGGTCACAAGCAACACCAAGGGCACAGATCCAAGCAAGCTCCCTCCTTGCTGCAGCGGTTCTCAGAATTCTGGTTTACAAGCTGTCAGTGTCAGTATTCTTGGACTGAGTGAGTACTCAGGAACCCTTTCCTCTCCCAACAGCACCCCTTCGCTACTCATCACCGGGCCCCGGGGCAAACCCCCTACCCACAGAGGGGTCAAACACTTTGCTGCCATACCTCCGCCACTGGGTGCTCCCAACAGCAGCGGTGGTACTCCATCTTACCACGCACCGTGGGTGGCGTCACAAACTCCTCACTCCCCCGTACATATCCCTCTTTTACATTAGGGTGTCCGTGCGACCGCCCTCGGGTCTAAAGACCCCTTGAGCCACCGCGGCTTCGGATCCGAGCGGCTTGGCTGCTTACACAGGGGCGGTACACACTGGGGCAGGGTTGTAGCCCGCTGGTGCCGAGAGAGGAGATCTGGTCCGGAGGCCGTTACAAGACGACTAGTTCAAACAAGAGGGAGACAGACAGAAAGTGCAGGAGAAAGAGGCCCTGGCTGTATATCTGCATGCAGGATCCAGCACACCCCTCCAGAGGCTCCCGGCATCCGGCCTTGGTTTACAACATGGACTCTGTGTGTTTACTGATCATCCAAATCATCAGCAGCTCATCCAGCACCACAACAACCGAACTGCGTTTCCTGCTCCCTGAAATCCCTCACGGCGGTGTCACCATCCCTCACCGCAACCCACGGGTGGCGTCACTGACAAAGACTCTATCCAATGTAAATAACCCCTTTTCACTCGTGGGCGACAGACGGCTGCACGAGCCCCGGATCCGGCTGCCACTCGAGCTACAGCAACCGTCCGGATACGAGCGCCTCGAGCGGCCCCCCTGTTGTGGTCTGTTCCCTGCCCGTGACACAGTGATGGAACAAGAAGCCTTCCAGTCTCTCTTTCATCATGTAGCCTGTGTATGTGAGAACTCAGCATTAGAGATTAGAGATGAGCGAACTGGCCGTGGTTCGGCTCGAGTTCGGTTCGCCGAACGGAGGTCTCGTTCGAGTTCGGTTCGTCGAACGTTCGACGAACCGAACTCGAACCAATAGGATATAATGGGAGGCAATCACAAAAACATAAAAATGCATGATAAATGTACACAAACAGTTAATAAACATTGCCATAACACTTACCGGTCCCCGCGATCCCTCCTGCACTCTGTCTCCTGCCGCTATTCCATCCGATGATCGCTGAATCCTCCCGGTGACCAGCACTGCCAGCAGAGATGCAGGACCTATCGTGACGTCAAAATAGCCATGTGACCAGTCACGTGGCTATTATCTCATTGGCTACAGACTGGTCACATGACTATGACGCATCATGTAGGACCTGCGAGTGCATCTCTCCGGTACACGGTGCACATTTGTGTATCACCGTGTACCGGCGACATGCTCTAGCACACGGTCGACTCCCCGTTCCGTTAGGGACCGGCTGACACAGCCGGTCATTAACGGAGATCACCGTTGCCATAGCAACGCAGTTAGCGGTGACGTCACCGCTAACCGCGGCTCCGGGAGCACCGTTGCTATGGTATCGCGTCTGTCAGCGTTACCGCTGACAGCCAGCAGCACTGATCACTCACGGAGTGAAGGCTGCACGGGGAGCAGCAGCGTCTTTCCCCATGCAGCAGTGATGGAGCAGAGCTGCATTTGTTGAACGAGGAAGACAGAAGACCATGGATCGTGGAGGGCTGACAGGGGGTAATAAAGATGGAGTCTCTAATGTGGCTGTGTATTTATTTCTATTAAAGTATTTTTTCTCTGTGTGGTGTCTTTTTTTAACCCTTTATTGGGGATTCTTAATGGCCGGGTCAAACGTGCCTGACATTAAGAATCTCTGGCTTAATACTAGCTAGTAAAACAAAGGTAGTATTAACTCATTATTACCCAACAAGCCACCCGGCTTCAGGGCTGTTGGAAGAGTTGGATACAGCGCCAGATGATGGCGCTTCTATGAAAGCGCCATTTTCTGGGGCGGTTGCGGACTGCAATTCGCAGCAGAGGCGCCCTGAAACCTCGGGCTAACCTGTGCTGCGGATTCCAATCAACAGCTGCCTAGTTGTACCCGGCTGGACACAAAAATGGGGCGAAGCCCACGTCATTTGTTTTTTAATTATTTCATGAAATAAGTGAAATAATTAAAAAAAACGGGCTTCCCTATATTTTTGGTTCCAAGCCGGGTACAAATAGGCAACTGAGGGTTGGAGGCAGCCCGTGGCTGCCTGCTGTACCTGGCTAGCATACAAATTTATGGCGAAGCCCACGTCATTTTTTTGGTGGGCAAAAAAATTCTGCATACAGTCCTGGATGGTAGTATGCTGAGCCTTGTAGTTCTGCAGCTGCTGTCTGCTCTTCTCCATACAGACAGACAGCAGCTGCAGAACTACAAGGCTGAAGTTTTTTGCCCCCTGAAAAAATTATGTGGGCTTCGCCATATTTTTGTATGCTAGCCAGGTACAGCAGGCAGTTACGGCTGCCCCCAACCCCCAGTTGACTATTTGTACCCGGCTGGGAACCAAAAATAAAGGGAAGCCCTTTTTTTATTATTTCATGAATTTCATGAAATAATTAGAAAACAAATGACGTAGGCTTCGCCCCATTTTTGTGTCCAGCCAGGTACAACTAGGCAGCTGGGGATTGGAATCCGCAGCACAGGTTGGCCTGAGCTTTCTGGGCCCCACTGCTGCGAATTGCAGTCTGCAGCCACCTCAGAAAATGGCACTTTCATAGAAGCGCCATCTTCTGGCGCTGTATCCAACTCTTCCAGCACCTGCCTGCTATACCTGGCTAGCATACAAAAATATGGCGAAGCTCACGTCCTTTTTTTGTAGTTTTTTGGCAAAAAAAAAAAAAAATGCTTCCCTGGATTTTCCATGGCCAGTGAAGGTAACACCAAGCAGTGGGGGTTAGCAGCCAGTAGCTGCTTGGATTGCCCTTAGCTAGCAATACAAAAAATGCAGCGGGAACCCATATATATTTTTTTTAATTATTTATTTAAATAACTAAAAACAAAATGGGCTTCCCTGTATTTTGATTGCTGGACATCACAGTGCTGTAAAAATAAATCTTTAAAAAAAATGACGTAGCGCTCCGCGGTATTTTTGATTCTCAGCGCAGATAAAGCAGACAGCTATGGGTTGCCACCCCCATCTGCCTGCCGTTACCTTGGTTGGCAATCAAAATACAGGGAAGCCCATTAATTTTTTCTATTTAAAAAATAGTTAAAAAAAAAATGACGTTGGGTCCCCCCCATTTTTGATAGCCAGCTAGGGTAAAGCAGACGGCTGTAGCCTGAAAACCACAGCTGGCAGCTTTACCGTGGTTGGGGATCCAATGTGGAGGTCCCCCCAGTCTCTTTTTTTAAAATTATTTTATAAATATTAATAATTACACAAAAAAAGTAGGGTCCTCCCCAAATTGGATCACCAGCCAAGGTAAAACGGACAGCTGTGGTCTGGTATTCTCAGGGTGGGAAGGTCCATAGTTATTGGGCCTTCACAGCCTAAAAATAGCAGGCCGCAGGCACCCCAGACGTGGCGCATCCACTAGATGCGCCAATCCTGGCGCTTCACCCCAGCTCATCCCGTGCCCTGCTGCAGTGGCAAACGGGGTAATAAATCGGGTTGATACTAGCTGTAAAGTCACCTGAGATCAAGCCCAGCAGTTTGTGATGTCATGGCGTCTATTAGATACCCAACATCATAAACTGTCAGTACTAACAAAAAAAAAATCAACAAAAGAAATTTATTTGAAAAAACAGTCCCCAAAACATTTTCTCTTTCACCAATTTATTATAAGAAAAAAAATAAAGGGGTCCTACGACGACTCTGGACCGTCTAGAATATGGGGGGGAGACACTCAGGGAACGTATCCCCCATTTTCTAGGAGTGCAGACCCTTCATGTGAGGAGTGTGGGTGCAATGAATCTGCACTCACTCTCCCTGGGTCCACAGCAGCAGAGTCCATGTCGTAATAGTTGCTACCAAAGCTGCAATGCCCTGCTCATGAGGTAAGGGCATGCCTAATCAGGAGAACTATTCTACATTTCCAAATATTGGTATTTGCTGATATTATTGCTATTCCACCTACTATATATTGGGGATAGGATCTTGGAGATGGAATACCCCTTTAAGTCCAGTTATCCAGCTGAATGAATACTTAACAACAGAGCTCGCTATTTAGATGTGTTTTCTTGTGGCGTATAACGGACTCTCATGTTTGGTAGTCGTTCAGCAGGGAAACTATAAAAGCAAATCCCTCCATTTGGAAATGTAGTATATAGCTCTCCTGATCAATTATGTTCCTTACCTCATGAGCAGGACAATAGAGTAATAATAATAATTTATTCATTTATATAGCGTTATTAATTCCATAGCGCTGTATGTCTTTGGAGTGTGGGAGGAAACCCACGCAAACACGGGGAGAACATACAAACTCCTTGCAGATGGTGTCCTTGGTGAGAATTGAACCCAGGACCTCAGCGCTGCAAGACTGCAGTGCTAACCACTGAGCCACCGTGCCGCCCATTTAGCTTACAGATGCATAACCACCACTCACTGTGTCTGAACACAGGAAGCTGAGCTGACAGCCGCTCTGTGCATGCGGCTGCGTCTATTGTGAAGGAGAAGGCCGTGGGGGGATCAACGCTGCACAGGTACCGTGGGACACCGGGGTACACCGGTGGGGTTATAGGGGGTTACCTGGCAGGGCCTGGGGAGGAGTTTTCTGTCGCATGTGTCATGGCACATGCGACAGAAATCAGAGGAGTAGGGTGAATGCGGCCGGCGCGTTGCTGTGCGCGGCCATCTTGGATTTCTGGGAGGGCATCAGGGGGGGCACTTTGGCGACACCGGGGGACCGGGGAGGAGATTTATCATGTTTGTTCATGCCAGATGGGAGATAAATAATTTTTTACCGGCGCTGTCATTTACTGTAACGTGATCATCGGTGTACGGTGTATACCTGTGATCACGTGAGCGGGGACCGGAAAAACCATCCTGAATCATGATCTCCAGGGTCTCAGCTAGCCCTGAAACCCCGGAGATTTTCTGACGCTGGGGGGCGTTATTCACTTATTTCTGCCTGCTGTTTATAAACGGCAGATCAGAATAAGGCTACATTAACACGACCGATCCATTTTTGCGGTCTGCAAAAAACAGTTCGTTTTTTTTCACGGGTGCATTCGTGTGGCATCCGTTTCCGTTCCGTAGACGGTCCGTATGTCATCTGTTTGTCATCCATGTGCATTCCGTTTTTTTTGTGTACTGCAAAAAAACTGAAGGAGGGTAAATGCATAAATTTACCCAGGATCCATAGCTTCATCCTACATGAGGCGGTCACATGTTCACTCCAGTGCCATTTTCTACTGCTTTTCACAGCGTAGAGCGCTCTGGTGATTTTCTTGTGCTTTTACACTTCATATCAGTCTTTTCTGTCATTATAATGGCAGAAAGACACATAATGTCCCACTCTCCTGCATTTTGTAATTTTGCACCCTTTGGTGCCTTTCATGTGGCACTAAGGGGTGCTTAGCTTTGTATTTAGCCAAAAAAATGAAAAAAAAAAATGACGTAGGATTCCCCCTAATTTTGTAGCCAGCTAGGGTAAAGCAGACGGCTGCAGCCTACAGACCACAGCTGGCAACCTCACCTTGGCTGGTAATCCAAAACTGAGGGCACCCCACGCTGTTATTTTAAATTAAATAAATAATTAAAAAAAAAAAAAAACAGCTGGGGTCTGATGTTCTCAGACTAGGGAGGTCCATGGTTATTGGACTCTCCCCAGCCTAAAAATAGCAGGCCGCAGCCGCCCCAGAAGTGGCGCATCCATTAGATGTGCCAATCCTGGTGCTTCGCCCCAGCTCATCCCGCGCCCTGGTGCGGTGGCAAACGGGGTAATATATGGGGTTAATACCAGATGTGTAATGTCACCTGTTATCAAGCCCTGGGGTTGGTGAGGTCAGGCGTCTATCAGATACCCGACATCACCAACCCAGTCAGTAATAAAAAAAAATAGACGACAAACACATTTTTATTTGAAAAAATACTCCCCAATACATTCCCTCTTTAACCAATTTATTAGAAAGAAAAACAAATCCAGGTCTGCTGTAATCCAAGGGGTTGCCATGACGATCCACACTGAGCCAGTCAATGAAGAGCAGAATGTTCCCCATTGGCTGGGAGAGCAGTGCAGTGACCTGAGCTAACATCAATGGGTCAGCCCAGGTCACTGCAGGGGATGACAAGTGCTGCTGTCAGCGAGGTACATTACCTGCGCTGATCTCCTGCACTGCTGACAGCACCTGTCACTGAGTTCAATGACCGCTGCCTTCACAGCCAAGTATCGCGAGAGGCCCGTGACGTCACCGCTAGTCAGTCTCGGGTCGGAAGCGAGAGAAGATGATGTGACAAGCGGCGGCCATGGACGACAGTGACAGCGCTGAGGTCGGGACTTCATCACCGCAGGTAAGCCGAACGGGACCATGTGTGCAGAGTGCCAGGATGACGGACGTGTGTGTGTGTGTGTGTACATGCCGCATGCAGGAGGGGGCGGAGCGAGCTGAGCGGGGAAGTGTGGGCTTCCTGCACGTAACTAGGATAAACATCGGGTTACTAACCAAAGCGCTTTGCTTGGATACCCGATGTTTATCTTGGTTACCAGCTTCTGGCAAGCTGCCAGCGATGGCTCCTGCACACTGTAACTGTAAAAAGCCCTGCTTTTTGCTGCTAGAACCGTTCTCGAACGTATCTAGAACTATCGAGCTTTAGCAAAAAAGCTCGGGTTCTAGTTCTATCTAGAACACCCCCCAAAATCACTCGAACCGCGAACTGGAGAACCACGAACCACGAACCGCGCTCAACTCTATTAGCGACGTCGTCACTGCATCATGACTGCTTCTCAGATCCTCAGTGCACTGCAAAAAACTGAAGCAGTAGAAGAAAAGTGTTTCTTGAGTAGTCTTATTTTTCATTTTTTTAATAGTCACTATTGTGGGAAACTGATGGAGCAGGTTGGGTGCTTTGTGAGGACATCATACTGTGTGGGAGGCAGTGCAGGTCCATCAAACTGTGTGAGGGGAATTGTGAGGCCATCATACCTCATGTCTTGCTGTGTTGGGACATTGCACTGGGTGAAAGGTTTTGTGGGGGACATTATATTGCATGGGGGGCTATGTGACATCAAATTGCATGGGTGGGTTTGTGTGGACATCATAATTTGTAGGGGACTCTGTGGGGACACCATACTGTGTGAGAGGCTTTGTGGGGATATCCTACTGTATAGGGAAGACATCAAGCTGCATGAGTGGTTTTGTGGGTGACATAATAACGCATGAGGGCTGTGAAGAGATATCGTACTGTGTGAGCGGCTGTGTGGGGACTTTATATTGTGTTAGTAGGCATTATACTGTGTAAGGGCTTAGTGGGGATTTTATATTGCATGTTGAGCTTTGTGATTACATCATATTGGGTTAGGCAACTGTGTCGCCCAAGGCTATGGGGTACTCAGTCCCGGGCCGTATATGTACGGGGATGCTGTGTCACGGTTGTGTAATGGCCGATGCCCGGTTCCGTGACCCTGGGGATGCTTTTCAAATTTTTCAAAAGGGATTATATACGGGGGAAATCAAAGAGTTTGTATCGTGACTCCACTTGCGGTTTGCAGTTATGGTGATGGAACCGCCACTGCACAGTCTGTTACCACTGGGGCTCATGGTGGTGGCAGCCTGGATGTTAGGCCTTCCGCAAGTAGGTCCGGGCCCCAGGGAGTGAATGGTGGGATTGGGCGCAAAAAGAAGGGAGACCACACGATGGGGATACAGTGCAACTTCTGTTTTACTCACAGTGGTGTTGAGCTGTGTCACTGAGGACAGCTGGTTCAGACCCCTGGTCCCTTTTGTCCCAGTGTCAGTGTGGCGACCTGGTAGTCTCTTTCCCTGGCACCTCTCACCGGTTGGTGGGACCCCGTAGCCTTGAGCGTGTGTGGGTCCCCTACTGTCTGTCGGCAGTCTCTCGTCTGTACGGTGGGCAGTGCGAACCCTGTAGGGTCGGTGTTCTGTTCTGGTCCCTGGCTCAATCTTTACTGCTGGTGCCCCCGAATTCTTGGGTCAGTGAGGTCCTTGAAGGTCACCTCACTGTGCAGGTATTTGTCAGGTTGCCTGAAGCTGTCGCTTGACCTAGGGGCCTGTGCCCCATCGGTGCTCTGATTCCAGAGGTACCTAGCTGTTCCATCCCTGGCAACCACTCCCCTGTGCCTGTGCCACATGGGTCAATGCTACACGACCGCGTGTGGAGTCATGTCCGTCCCCTTTAACTGTCACTTCCGGACTCCTCTGACGTTCTCTCTGTCCACTCCCACTGGGCTGTCTAGTGGACTGGACTGGCTCCACCTCTGGGCGGCCATCCATCGGGTCCCCTACTTGGGAGAGGGAAACTGGGAATATTATGTGTTTTGGTGGTACCGGCACTAGTCTTCTAGGTCCCTGGGGGTAGGCCCTGCATCTTTGTTAGGATGCAGTACCTAGTAGTGCCCTGATGGGTTCAAGGGCGCTACACAACATCACACTCAGTGTTGAGGGCTGTATAGAAACATTATACTGTGTAACAGGTTTTTGTGGGAACATTATGCTGTGTTGGGGGCTATGTTTAGACATTATTCTGTATAGGACAGTATGGGGACATCATACTGCATGGGGCTGTGTGGGGACATTATACTGCATGAGAGGATTTGTGAGAATATACTTCTCAAAGAGCTTTTTGGGGACATTATATAGTGTAAAGGGCTTTGTGAACGTCATACTTTGCGGCAAGCTCTGCAGTAACAACATACTCTCTGGAGTCTCTGTGGTGACATACTGTGTGGCAACATCATACTGTGGGGAGAACAGCCTACTTTGTAAGGGGCTTGACGTGGACATTATACTATGTGGAGGGATTTGAGTGGACATCAACTTTTCAATGTCATAATGAACTATCTTCAGGGTAAAGAAGAACAAGAAGTCCTGGAAGTCATGATCTGGCCCCCACAGTGCCCTCATCTCATCATCTTTGCTTCGCTACATGAAGAGAATGAAGGATTTGTGCCAATCTACATCCAAAGAAGATTTGTAGTTAGTTCTCCAAGATGTTTGGAACAAACTCCCTGCGATATTTCTTTTAACACTGTGTACAAGTTATACCTTGAATAATTAATACTGTTTTGAAAGCAATAGTTCTTCACACCAAATATTGATTTAAATTTAAATTTCTCTATAATTCATTCACTTTGACTTTTGTTAGTAGATAAAAGTAAACTATTAAAAATTCTGTTTCTGACAGCATTCCCAATTTGCACCATTTTTTCCATAACTGTCTAAAACATTTTAACAGTAATTTCGATTTCAATGTAGCTGTAGTACCCCTCATTGCCCAGGATAGTAACTTAGTGTATCTCTGTCTTTCTCCCTCTCTCGCTCTCTCTCACTCTCCCTCTCTCTCTGTCTCTCTCTCTCTGTCACTGCCCGAATCTCTCTCAATGTCTTTGCGTGTCTCTGTCTGTGTCTGTGTATATCTCCATGTGTGTGTATCTCTGTGTGTGTATGTGTCTCTGTGCGTCTCTGTCTCTGTGCGTCTCTGACTCTGTGTGTGTCTGTTTGTGTGTCTCTGTGTCTGTGTGTCTCTATCTCTGTGTTTGTCTCTTTGTGTCTCTGTCTCTTTGTGTGTCTGTCGCTGTGTTTTTGAGTATCTCTGTCTCTGTGTGTTTCTGTGTCTGTCTCTGTATCTGTCTCTGTGAATCTCTCTGTGTCTATGTCCCTGTGTTTGTCTCTGTGTGTCTTTGTTTCTATGTGTCTCTTTGTCTGTGTGTCTCTTTGTCTATGTCTCCGTGTCTCTGTGTGTGTCTCTGTGTCTGTATCCTTAAGTGTCTCTGTATTAGTCTCTGTGTATGTGTCTGTGTGTGAATTTATCTCTGTGTGTCTCTGTCTCTGTATCAGTATCTGTGTGTCTGTCTCTGTGTGTGTATCTGTGCATGTCTCTGTCTATGTGTCTCTGTCTCTGTGTGACTGTCTCTGTGTGTCTCTGTTTGTGTCTCTGTCTATGTGTGACTGTCTCTGTGTCTCTGTTTGTGTGTCTCTTTCTCTGTGTGTCTCTGTATCAGTCTCTGTCTGTGTGTGTGTCTGTGTGTCTTTTTGTGTTCTCTGCATTCTCTTCTAATTGAGTTTAGTCTATTATCCATATTGTTTTGTCTTAATCTTTTCTAAATAGTTTGGCAAAATTATGCTAGTATATTTTTGTATGTTCATATCTAATAATATTTAGATATTTGATAAGATGTGGGCAATATAAGTCATATCCTATTCCATGTTCTATTCCCTTGTTGCTGTGTCTGTAATATTGTTTTCTCAGCTAAGTCCGTCCACTATGATTTTGTAGAAATACACAACACTTCCCTCCTGTTTAACATCAGTTACATGACGGTGTGATTAATGTCCTTGTACTGGCTCGGTTAAATACGCTTTGGATGGCGCAGACCCTGGAAGTTGAGGGAAGCCCTCCAGAAGCGGATGTAGGATGCAGAAGTGTACTCACCTTAATTCAAAGCCATCTGGTAAGATACGGTTGATTGGCATAGAGACCCTTAAATTATGAGCGCTGCTGTAATGATGCCACTTCCATTCTATTTTATAGTTGCCACTGATTGATAGGTTTAATGCATTATATTTTATGCATTAAACTTTTATTTGATACAGACACTTGTGGTATATGTGATTTTGGTTACGATCATGTAATATTGGTTATTGCACTATATTTGCACATCATCACTGTATGGATCCGATATAGACTGTGGAAACATACAGTATAAAGTACATTATATACTACAAATATTTATTACTGGAATTAACATGTACACGCAACTTCTTTTTATAGGTGAAACACTAGAATATATTTTATACTCATGTAGTCCAACTCATGTAAATGCTTCGAAGTGTTCTACTTTGATCCTTAAAAGACATGCATTGCATTTACTACAATTGTGTTTTATATATTTGAATTCCTTTTTGTTATTGCTTATATAATGGTTCAAAACTGATATAATTTTGTTGGTCGATTTGGGTTTGCAATGACTATGTTGCAGTGGAGGTTCTACCTTTTTACCTAAATTCCTTTATTTCCCTTCAAATGTCCCTGTTGCACCAAGATATGTGCCATATTGTGTTTTATTACACCTGCTGCAGTATGCTATGAGTAGGTCATATTAAGTCCTTTTCCGTTAGGTATGCACTGTAATCAGGGGTGGATATATCATTGGTGGAACCTGTACAGGGCTCAGTTCCAGCTGCAAAGCAAAGGAATTGTGCATTACGATGAGTTAATGAAGTGAAAAAGGCCCAGAAATTGTTCTTGGACAGGGGCTCTTTTGTCTGTATCCACCACTAACTAATGTCATGCTATTGTTTACTTCGTGCTTTTTGTTATGTGGATGTAACACTCATGGACTTGGGGAAGGTGCAGTGTGGGGCGAGACACACAACAAACAGAGGTTTCACCACAAGAAGCAAGAGGTACACCAGAGACACTTAAACAATGGTGGGCCCTGGTGCTAGGGAGAGGGATGATGGGACACCTCCTGCACTCACCTGCAGCTGCACCCTGCACTTCTAACCAGTCCCTATACAGGTTTGGCACCTGCCATCGAACAGGATACTTGAAGCCCTGAGAGACTCTGTAATAACACTGGCTAGTAAGCTGGTAGGTGAGGATCGCTAGTCCCATCGCTGCACTGATACAACAAGAAGTGAAGGTACAAGAGTCGGGAATCAACAAAGGATTAAGCTCAACTTCACGGCTTCAGTCAGACACCAGGACTGCAGCCTACACCGCTTTACTGCAACAGGGGCTCCAGCAGCTCCTTCCATCTCAAGGCCTAGCTTCAGAATGAATAAGAAAAAGTGGCACCTTCTACTGGGAGATGTGACCATATATAGAGAAGGGAGTGGTCACCAATTGGAAGCACCTGAGATCAGAAATCAGAACTTTCTGGAACGCAAAACTGACATTAACCATTTCAGCACCAAAGGAAAGGAAAATATGTTTAATGTGAGGAGTCTCAGATGGCAAAGATAGATTCTTGTCCATATCCTGTGATAAGTCTCTAGATGCAGAGGGACGGAGGTGACAATGTGCTGCAAATACATTGAAAAAGATGCGTAAGTAAAAGTATGTTGAATGTTGCATGATTGATGTAAGGGGATGGTCGCTATGGGAACGAGTCCATGGGTATAGCCAGCCTGGTGGGAAGGGTCAGGGAGTCTGAGAGGAGTCAAGAGTCCGGAGCACACAGAAGAGGTGTGTGGACGTGTCGGAGCTGGGTCTGTGTAACGGTGAACCCGGGGGCACAGGAGAGAGGTCGCCAGGACAGGTACTGAGATACCACTGGGACCAGAGCACGCATGGGGCACAGGGCACAGGGCCCTAGGTCAAGCGCAAGTTTTAGACTGTTTGGCATCTTCACGGACTTCACCGAACCAAATAATCTAGGGGCATCAGCAGTAAACTAGGATCGGGGTTCAAACACTTACCTCCCCGCAGGGTCCAAACTGCCCGCCGTACGGAGGAGACTGTACCCCAAAAGAGACAGTCGGGGTCCCCAAACGCTCCACGCTATGGGGACTCAATCTACAGAGAGTGCCGGGGACAGAGAAACCTGGGTCTCTGGTCCTCCTGGGACCTGAACCAGCAACCTCTGGGTCCACAGTGAGTAGAGACTGTTAAAGACAACCCAGTGTGGTCTCCGTTATTGCCCCTCTACATCTCCCAGGTACAGCCCTTTCTGTGGAGGGCCTACCATTACAGTTGCCACTACCACCAGCCCTGGAAGTACCCACATTGAGCAATGGCAGTTCTCCATCATTAACCGCAACCCCCAGGTGGTGTCACATGACAAAAACTGTTATCTCCCCTGTAAATACCCCCCATTATCAAAGGGGGCCCAGAGCACGGGACCGGGCAACGGCCAACAGAGTAACATTCCGATTTGTCACCACCCGAGACCGAGTACCCCCTTCTCTGGGCGCTACACATAAGAGATTCCATTATTATTTTCTACTTTTCTAACTTTTCTAAAACTTTTTTTCACCTTGACAGCAATATCTGCACATCAAAGAGAATTCTTGTGAAAAGATTTTTTTGTCAGGGACATTCCAGTACTAAGCAAATGAAAATGATGAGCTGGTAAATGTAGCGAGCATCAACGAGGCAGGCTTCACTGTCTGTATCCGACACTTATATAACTCTTAGAAGGTTGTTGCAATTACACATCTGAGCTAATTCCACTCATTTTCCTTATTTTTTAAACAGAATTTCGATACTCATCACGTCCTATACCCTGATTTAGCAAGAAATCATTCAAAATGTGTTGAAAGAAATATTTTGTAAACTTTTCAATCTAATGTTGTTTATTATATCTTTAGGGAGCTGAGGTCTCACTCTTAGGATTGATCATTGCATTAAAAAACATGAGAAAGCTCTCAGACTTCATAAAAATAGAAGATGCGGTAAGAAAACATAAGCTTTTTGTATTTCTCGGAGGAAACATGTTACTACTGCTAGTCTGACACATATAGTTAATAACTAGAATCATATGCACTGCACCTTTACAAAGACAGAGCAGAGGACAGACACAAAAACTTTTCTTATGTGGTCACCTTGAGGCCCAGATAACAAAAACGAAGGCAATGTATATAATGATCACATGTTTTGAAGGTCGCTTTGCCAATTTCATGGAAATCTTCTCAAAAGTTTGATTAGAATGGAATCGATTCTCCATAAATTGCAACAATCTGTGAGGAATCTACTTTTACAGAGCAGAGAACAGACACAAAAACTTTCTTATGTGGTCACCTTGAGGGCCAGATTACAGACCACAAGGCAATGTGCATAATCATCAGATCTTTTGAAGGTGGCTTGGCCAACCTCATTTAAATCTTCTCAAAAGCTTGATTTGAAGTGAATAGATTCTCCATAAATTGCAACAATCTGTAAGGAATCTACTTTTACAGAAAAGAGGATAGATGCAAAAACTTTTCTTATGTGGTCACCTTGAGGCCCAGATTACAAAACCCAAGGCAATGTATACAATGATCATGTGTTTTGAAGGTGGCTTTGCCAGCTACATGGAAATCTTCTCAAAAGTTTGATTCTAATTGAATCAATTCTCCATAAATTGCAACAATCTGCAAAGAATCTACATTTACAGAGCAGAGAACAGACACAAAAACTTTCTTATGTGGTCACCGTGAGGCCCAGATTGCAAAACCCAAGGCAATGCATATAATCATCAGATCTTTTGAAGGTGGCTTGGCCAACTTCATTGAAATCTTCTCAAAAGTTTGATTTGAAGTGAGTCGTTTCTCCATAAATTGCAACAATCTGCAAGGAATCTACTTTTACAGAGCAGAGGACAGACACAAAAACGATTCTTATGTGGTCATCTTGAGGTACAAATTCCAAATGCAGGAATCATGTAAATACTATAGAGATGATCAAATCTTTTTAATTCCAGTTTGCAAACTTTATAAAAATTTTCTCTAAAGTTTGATGTGCAGTGAATTGATTCTCTTTAAATCTGAATAATTTGCGAATAATCTTCTGAGCATTTAATTGTCCAAAAACATGACTAACATTCTGAAGTCTCATAGGTTTGTATAGTCTTAAAAACATCAAAGTGAGCTCAACATATCTTGATGGTAATCAGCAGCCTGTTTGGTGACTCACAGTTCAGACCAATTTTTTCTGCTTTATACAATGTTAAAAAGTCCAAAAATTATTACTGTTAGTGTTTTGTCATCTGGCACCTCATTCTGTCATTGCTTGTAAGTCCACAGGAATGAATTGCATTTGCTGTTTGGGGCCATCTCAGAATTCACTTGGTTAGACCACTGGTCCATGCCCAATGCAACACTTACGGGAACCTAGGAACTAGCTAGCAGACTGAAGATTGACTAACAAAAGGCATTGCACAGGGACCTCCTGTAATGGGAGGGTGCCTTAAATACATAGTGCCTCTCAGCAATAGGCTGAAAGATATTTCTGGCACATGTTGCTCCAGCCTTTTAAGAGGAGTGCTGGTGTGTATGTGCGCTCCCTAAGCACACTCCCAGGAGACCTGGACTGCATGAGCAAACCCCAGAAGGAGAAGGAGACGGCAGAACACGTGGGCAGCCTGGGGAGGGCAGGGTAGGACACTGGTGCAATGAGTAAGTCGATGTCCCTGCAGGGACGCCAGCGCTGCACCCAACCTTGTTGACCATGTATTTTATAAGTGATAAACCCAAGCTCCGTGACTTGATTGGACTTCATAACAGCCATTTGTTTTTATGGCAATAACATTGTTTCTGTGTGCGTTATGAACTTTGGATGGTACCTTTCATGGGTAACATGGTATAGAGAACACAGAAACTGAGAATCAAGGTTCTATTCCCTCGTCATCAATATAACTTAATGCAAACAAATGATACCAGCAAATAAAGAACATGAATTGGATAACTGATGTTGAAACTGAAGACCTGGCACAATAGGTATTCTATCACCAGAAGCATTAGCCATAAATGTAAAATACATTTTGCTGGACCTGAAACCCATGAAAAAATTATGTCTTCTCATATCTTGAAAATGTATTTGACAGCATTCAGCAAAATCTGTCTGTCTTCTAAAGTAGCTATTTGTGTCATAGTAAATGCAAGGATTATGACACTACCAGAGCCTTTTATGTTCCTAATATGGGCTAAACTCCAGTCCTCTAGAGCAGTAGTGTAATTGAGGTCCCGTGAGCTCCGGGGCAAAATTCGGACATTCCTCCCCAACCCTCCAACCAGCATGATCCTTAAGGATACTTTACACGCTGCGATATCGGTACCGATATCGCTAGCGAGCATACCCGCCCCCGTCGGTTGTGCGTCATGGGCAAATCGCTGTCTGTTGCGCACAACATCGCTAACATCTGGCACACAGACTTACTTTCCCTGCGACGTCGCTCTGGCTGGCGATCCGCCTCCTTTCTAAGGGGGCGGTTCATGCGGCGTCACAACGACGTCACACGGCAGCCGTCCAATAGCAGAGGAGGGGCGGAGATGAGTGGCCGGAATATCTCGCACACCTCCTGCCTTCCTTATTGCCAGTGGACGCAGGTAAGGAGATGTTCGTTGTTCCTGCGGTGTCACACATAGCGATGTGTGCTGCCGCAGGAATGACAAACAACAACGTACCTGCATCAGCAACGATATTTGGAAAAGGAGCGACGTGTCAACGAGCAAAGATTTTTCATGTTTTTGCGCTCGTTGATCATTGCTCCTTGTTTAACGAGGCGCCGGATGTGCGTTACTAACGACGTGACCACGACGATATATCGTTAGCAATGTCACAGCGTGTAAAGCACCCTTTAGATACATGGGCCTTAGTGGCATTACAAGAGCCTCTAAAGACATATGAGGTCACAGCTCGAAAAGAAAAACACATATAAAATATATACATTTTTATAGAAAATGGAAATAGGTTATTTTCTAAATTATTTTTCTTCATACTTCAGTCATAGTTATCAAATCAAAAATATTGTTGCCATACTGTTATTGAGAAAAGCCCACCATATCAAGACAATTAGTGTCTGAAAATTGTCACCATCTTGTGACTTAACAAAGTCCACAAGACAAAAATACCAATGACATCTTTATACAAGAGACAGATAATACCGCCACATAACACAATGACTACATATTACTAGCATATACTCTGGTGATCACTGTAATACCACCATACTGATCATTAATAGTGATGAGCGAGTACTAAAAAGCTCGGGTGCTCGAAGCTCGGGCCGAGCCTCCCAAGATACTCGTGTACTCGGCCCGAGCACCGAGCCCAATGTTATCCTATGGGAGACCCGAGTATTTTTGTGAAATGACCACCGGCAGCATGTAGAAACCCTAAAAATGGCACAAAAGTCTCCGAAGAGTGCTCAAATGACATGGCAACAGCATGGGGAAGACCCCTTGAAGCATTTATCACTCAAAAGTCACAGCTGTGAACAATTTTGTCCGCGTTTTACGCCATTTTTACGGACTCACCAGAAAACTTTCCAAAATGACACCAAAATGATTTTTCATGGCGGAAATGATAAGGGCACATACCCAATAGTGAGATAGAGCTAATGTATGTTACTTTTTGAGATCAATACATGAAAGATTTTACGTAAAACATTGTGTGGCACTCCGATGTCCCTGAGAAGAGACGTACATAAAGGCCTCTGAGTCTAATGTGCCCATTTTGAGGAACTGAGTCTTTGTAGTATTTTCCTTTGCCAGGGCAGTCCAAAATTGTGAGGTTCACCAATGCCCCTGCATACAGACGTGCATGATGGCCTGTAAACCTGAAGTGCCCATTGGAAGGAAGTGGGTCTATTGTAGTATAGCCCTTAGGCAGGGCAGCCAAAAATTGGGAGGCTCCACGTTGTCCCTGGATAGAGACGTGCATGAGGGCCTCAAAACATTAGGTGTCCATTGTCAGGAAGTGGGTGTATTATAGTATAGCCCTTAGGCAGGGCAGCCAAAAATTGGGAGGCTCCACGTTGACCCTGGATAGAGACGTGCATGAGGGCCTGTAAACCTGAAGTGCCCATTGGAAGGAAGTGGGTCTTTTGTAGTATAGCCCTTTGGCAGGGCAGCCAAAAATTGGGAGGCTCCACGTTGTCCCTGGATAGAGACGTGCATGAGGGCCTCAAAACATTAAGTGTCCATTGTCAGGAAGTGGGTGTATTATAGTATAGCCCTTAGGCAGGGCAGCCAAAAATTGGGAGGCTCCACGTTGTCCCTGGATAGAGACGTGCATGAGGGCCTCAAAACATTAAGTGTCCATTGTCAGGAAGTGGGTGTATTATAGTATAGCCCTTAGGCAGGGCAGCCAAAAATTGGGAGGCTCCACGTTGTCCCTGGATAGAGACGTGCATGAGGGCCTCAAAACATTAAGTGTCCATTGTCAGGAAGTGGGTGTATTATAGTATAGCCCTTAGGCAGGGCAGCCAAAAATTGGGAGGCTCCACGTTGTCCCTGGATAGAGACGTGCATGAGGGCCTCAAAACATTAAGTGTCCATTGTCAGGAAGTGGGTGTATTATAGTATAGCCCTTAGGCAGGGCAGCCAAAAATTGGGAGGCTCCACGTTGTCCCTGGATAGAGACGTGCATGAGGGCCTCAAAACATTAAGTGTCCATTGTCAGGAAGTGGGTGTATTATAGTATAGCCCTTAGACAGGGCAGCCAAAAATTGGGAGGCTCCACGTTGTCCCTGGATAGAGACGTGCATGAGGGCCTCAAAACATTAAGTGTCCATTGTCAGGAAGTGGGTGTATTATAGTATAGCCCTTAGGCAGGGCAGCCAAAAATTGGGAGGCTCCACGTTGTCCCTGGATAGAGACGTGCATGAGGGCCTCAAAACATTAAGTGTCCATTGTCAGGAAGTGGGTGTATTATAGTATAGCCCTTAGGCAGGGCAGCCAAAAATTGGGAGGCTCCACGTTGACCCTGGATAGAGACGTGCATGAGGGCCTGTAAACCTGAAATGCCCATTGGAAGGAAGTGGGTCTTTTGTAGTATAGCCCTTTGGCAGGGCAGCCAAAAATTGGGAGGCTCCACGTTGTCCCTGGATAGAGACGTGCATGAGGGCCTCAAAACATTAAGTGTCCATTGTCAGGAAGTGGGTGTATTATAGTATAGCCCTTAGGCAGGGCAGCCAAAAATTGGGAGGCTCCACGTTGTCCCTGGATAGAGACGTGCATGAGGGCCTCAAAACATTAAGTGTCCATTGTCAGGAAGTGGGTGTATTATAGTATAGCCCTTAGGCAGGGCAGCCAAAAATTGGGAGGCTCCACGTTGACCCTGGATACAGACGTGCATGAGGGCCTGTAAACCTGAAGTGCCCATTGGAAGGAAGTGGGTCTTTTGTAGTATAGCCCTTTGGCAGGGCAGCCAAAAATTGGGAGGCTCCACGTTGTCCCTGGATAGAGACGTGCATGAGGGCCTCAAAACATTAAGTGTTCATTGTCAGGAAGTGGGTGTATTATAGTATAGCCCTTAGGCAGGGCAGCCAAAAATTGGGAGGCTCAACGTTGTCCCTGGATACAGACGTGCATGAGGGCCTCAAAACATTGTGTCCATTGTCAGGAAGTGGGTGTATTATAGTATAGCCCTTAGGCAGGGCAGCCAAAAATTGGGAGGCTCCACGTTGACCCTGGATAGAGACGTGCATGAGGGCCTGTAAACCTGAAGTGCCCATTGGAAGGAAGTGGGTCTTTTGTAGTATAGCCCTTTGGCAGGGCAGCCAAAAATTGGGAGGCTCCACGTTGTCCCTGGATAGAGACGTGCATGAGGGCCTCAAAACATTAAGTGTCCATTGTCAGGAAGTGGGTGTATTATAGTATAGCCCTTAGGCAGGGCAGCCAAAAATTGGGAGGCTCCACGTTGTCCCTGGATAGAGACGTGCATGAGGGCCTCAAAACTTTAAGTGTCCATTGTCAGGAAGTGGGTGTATTATAGTATAGCCCTTAGGCAGGGTAGCCAAAAATTGGGAGGCTCCACGTTGTCCCTGGATAGAGACGTGCATGAGGGCCTCAAAACATTAAGTGTCCATTGTCAGGAAGTGGGTGTATTATAGTATAGCCCTTAGGCAGGGCAGCAAAAAATTGGGAGGCTCCACGTTGTCCCTGGATAGAGACGTGCATGAGGGCCTCAAAACATTAAGTGTCCATTGTCAGGAAGTGGGTGTATTATAGTATAACCCTTAGGCAGGGCAGCCAAAAATTGGGAGGCTCCACGTTGTCCCTGGATAGAGACGTGCATGAGGGCCTGTAAACCTGAAGTGCCCATTGGAAGGAAGTGGGTCTATTGTAGTATAGCCCTTAGGCAGGGCAGCCAAAAATTGGGAGGCTCCACGTTGTCCCTGGATAGAGACGTGCATGAGGGCCTGTAAACCTGAAGTGCCCATTGGAAGGAAGTGGGTCTATTGTAGTATAGCCCTTAGGCAGGGCAGCCAAAAATTGGGAGGCTCCACGTTGTCCCTGGATAGAGACGTGCATGAGGGCCTGTAAACCTGAAGTGCCCATTGGAAGGAAGTGGGTCTATTGTAGTATAGCCCTTAGGCAGGGCAGCCAAAAATTGGGAGGCTCCACGTTGTCCCTGGATAGAGACGTGCATGAGGGCCTGTAAACCTGAAGTGCCCATTGGAAGGAAGTGGGTCTATTGTAGTATAGCCCTTAGGCAGGGCAGCCAAAAATTGGGAGGCTCCACGTTGTCCCTGGATAGAGACGTGCATGAGGGCCTGTAAACCTGAAGTGCCCATTGGAAGGAAGTGGGTCTATTGTAGTATAGCCCTTAGGCAGGGCAGCAAAAAATTGGGAGGCTCCACGTTGTCCCTGGATAGAGACGTGCATGAGGGCCTGTAAACCTGAAGTGCCCATTGGAAGGAAGTGGGTCTATTGTAGTATAGCCCTTAGGCAGGGCAGCCAAAAATTGGGAGGCTCCACGTTGTCCCTGGATAGAGACGTGCATGAGGGCCTGTAAACCTGAAGTGCCCATTGGAAGGAAGTGGGTCTATTGTAGTATAGCCCTTAGGCAGGGCAGCCAAAAATTGGGAGGCTCCACGTTGTCCCTGGATAGAGACGTGCATGAGGGCCTGTAAACCTGAAGTGCCCATTGGAAGGAAGTGGGTCTATTGTAGTATAGCCCTTAGGCAGGGCAGCCAAAAATTGGGAGGCTCCACGTTGTCCCTGGATAGAGACGTGCATGAGGGCCTGTAAACCTGAAGTGCCCATTGGAAGGAAGTGGGTCTATTGTAGTATAGCCCTTAGGCAGGGCAGCCAAAAATTGGGGGCTCCACGTTGTCCCTGGATAGAGACGTGCATGAGGGCCTGTAAACCTGAAGTGCCCATTGGAAGGAAGTGGGTCTATTGTAGTATAGCCCTTAGGCAGGGCAGCCAAAAATTGGGAGGCTCCACGTTGTCCCTGGATAGAGACGTGCATGAGGGCCTGTAAACCTGAAGTGCCCATTGGAAGGAAGTGGGTCTATTGTAGTATAGCCCTTAGGCAGGGCAGCCAAAAATTGGGAGGCTCCACGTTGTCCCTGGATAGAGACGTGCATGAGGGCCTGTAAACCTGAAGTGCCCATTGGAAGGAAGTGGGTCTATTGTAGAATAGCCCTTAGGCAGGGCAGCCAAAAATTGGGAGGCTCCACGTTGTCCCTGGATAGAGACGTGCATGAGGGCCTCAAAACATTGTTCCCATTGCAAAGGAGCGGGTCTCCTGTCGTTGTAATGTCCATTCTGCAAAGAATGGGCGAAAAAATTTACCACTGGGGGTATACCTGAAACAAAGGCCTAACTCTTGTAACGGTCATCATGGTGGCGCATGAGGAGAAGGAGGAGCAGTCCAGCGATTATCCAAAGTCCAGAAGTGTGTACCCATGGGTGACTGGAGGTACATGGCAAATTCCCGTTACAAACTTTAAATTCCGCTCTCATTTGCTGGTGGTGTGGTGAAGTCTGGCCCAATCCAACCCTTGTTCATCTTGATCAGAGTCAGCCTGTCAGCATTTTCAGTTGACAGGCGGGTGCGTTTATCTGTAATGATTCCACCTGAGGCACTAAAAACACGCTCTGACAAAACGCTAGCGGCAGGGCAGGCCAGGACTTCCAAGGCGTAGAGAGCCAATTCATGCCACGTGTCCACCTTGGATACCCAATAATTGTAAGGCACAGAGGAATGTCGGAGTACAGTTGTTCGATCTGCAAGGTACTCCTTGAGCATCTGGGCAAACTTAGGATTTCTTGTGGCACTACCCCGCACCTCAGGGGCTGTGGTACGTGAGGGGCTGAGAAAACTGTCCCACATCTTAAAGACTGTTCCCCTACCTCTGGCGGATTGGACTTGTGCCTCTCTCGGCTGTACGCCTTGGTTGTCCACTGATTCCTGACCTATGCCGCTAGCGTTTTGTGAGGGGAATGCTTTGCCTACTTCCGTGACTATGGCCTTCCGGAACTGCTGCATTTTGGTTGACCTCTCCGCCTCGGGAATAAGAGACATAAAGTTCTCCTTGTAGCGTGGGTCTAACAGTGTTACCAACCAGTAATGATTGTCGGTCAAGATGTTCTTAACGCGAGGGTCACGAGACAGGCAGCTTACCATAAAGTCAGCCATGTGCGCCAGACTCTTAACAGCCAGGACTTCAGTAGCCTGAACATGCTGTCCTCCTCCTCCTCCTCCTCCTCCTCATCTACCCTGTCCTCTGGCCAGCCACGCTGAACCGAGGATATGACTGGTGTGCATGTGATATCCTCAATTTGGCCGGAGATTTGCTCCATGTCTTCATCCTCCTCCTCATCATAGTCCTCCACTGCACGTTGTGATGAGACGAGGCTGGGCTGTGTGTTATCACCCACACCCACTACTGTTTCTTGCTGCAACTCATCGCGCTCCGCCTGCAATGCATCATGTTTGGTTTTGAGCAGAGACCGTTTTAGAAGGCAGAGTAGCGGTATGGTGACGCTAATAATGGCGTCATCACCACTCACCATCTTGGTGGAGTCCTCAAAGTTTTGGAGGATGGTACATAGGTCGGACATCCATCTCCACTCCTCAGGTGTTATGTGTGGAGTTTGACCCATTTCCCGACGGTTTAGGTGATGCAGGTACTCAACAACTGCCCTCTTCTGCTCACATATCCTGACCAACATGTGCAGAGTTGAATTCCAACGCGTGGGGACATCACACACCAGTCTGTGAGCCGGAAGATGCAAACTGCGCTGAAAGCCGGCAAGGCCGGCTGAAGCAGTAGGTGACTTTCGAAAATGTGCAGACAGGCGGCGAACTTTTACCAGCAGATCAGACAGCTCTGGGTATGACTTTAGAAACCGCTGAACCACGAGGTTGAGCACATGGGCCACGCATGGAACATGTGTCAGCTGGCCTCGCCTCAAAGCCGCCACCAGGTTCCGGCCATTGTCACACACGACCTTTCCTGGCTTTAGGTTCAGAGGTGTGAGCCAGTGATCTGCCTGCTGTTTCAGAGCTGTCCACAGCTCTTCTGCATTGTGGGGTTTGTCACCTATGCAGATTAGCTTCAGCACAGCCTGTTGCCGCTTCGCCGAGGCAAGGCTGCAGTGCTTCCAGCTTGGGACTGGTGTGGAGAGTTCAGTGGATGAGGATGCGCTGGAGGAGGAGGAGGCTGAAGAGCATGACATTCCGGAGCTGTAGAGTGTGGGTGAAACACTGACTGAGGTAGGGCCTGCAAACCTTGGTGTGGGAAGGACGTGTTCCGTCCCTCGCTCAGACTGGGTCCCAGCTTCCACAATATTAACCCAGTGTGCCGTCAACGAGATGTAGCGGCCTTGCCCACAAGCACTTGTCCACGTGTCTGTGGTTAGGTGGACTTTGGGTGAAACAGCGTTGTTCAGGGCACGTGTGATGTTTTGTGACACGTGGTTATGCAACGCGGGGACGGCACACCGGGAGAAATAGTGGCGGCTGGGGACCGAGTAACGTGGGACAGCTGCCGCCATCAGGTCGCGGAATGCTTCTGTCTCCACCAGCCTAAAAGGCAACATTTCCAGCGCAAGCAGTCGCGAAATGTTAGCATTTAGAACTGTGGCATGTGGGGTGTTGGCAGTGTATTTGCGCCTGCGTTCAAAGGTTTGCTGAATGGATAACTGAACACTGCGCTGGGACAAGGACGTGCTTGATGATGGTGTTATTTCTGCGTAGGCAACTGCAGGTGCAGGACCGGAGGAGGCTTGTTCGCAGGCAGCATGGACAGGGGATTGGCTCGCATGCACAACCAGCGAAGACGTAGCAGTGACATTAGCAAGCACTGCTCCTCGACTCTGTTGTACTTCCCACAAAGTCGGGTGCTTGGCTGACATGTGCCTGATCATGCTGGTGGTGGTCAGGCTGCTAGTTTTGGTACCCCTGCTGATGCTGGCACGGCAGGTGTTGCAAATGGCCTTTTTAGAATCATCTGGATCCAACTTAAAAAACTGCCAGACTCGGGAAGACCTAACATTTGTACAGGCACCTTGTGTCGTGTTGTTGTTCCGGGGAACGGTTGCCTGACTTCTGCCTGGAACCACCACCCTGCTTCTTACTGCCTGTTGGGATGCTACGCCTCCCTCCCCCTGTACACTGCTGTCCTCGCTCTGCATATCCTCCTGCCAGGTTGGGTCAGTTACTGGATCATCCACCACGTCGTCTTCCTCTTCCGCACCCTGCTCCTCCTCCTGACTTCCTGACAATTGTGTCTCATCATCGTCCACCCCTTGTTGAGACACGTTGCCAACTTCGTGAGAACGTGGCTGCTCAAATATTTGGCCATCTGTACATACGATCTCCTCATGACCCACTTCAACATGAGCTGGCGAGAGTCCAGAATGTGCGAATGGAAACGTGAACAGCTCTTCCAAGTGTCCAAGTGTGGGATCATTAATGTCCGAGGACGTGTACTCAGCCTTGTGGTAGGAAGGAGGATCAGGTTCTGAAATGTGCGGTGCAGTATCACGGCTACTGACACTTGACCGTGTGGAAGACAGAGTGTTTGTGGTGGTGCCAATCTGACTGGAAGCATTATCCGCTATCCAACTAACAACCTGTTGACACTGGTCTTGGTTCAAGAGCGGTGTACTGCTGCGGTCCCCAAGAATTTGGGACAGGACGTGCGAGCGACTAGATGTGGCCCTTTGTTGTGGCAAAATTAGAGCTTGCCCACGACCTCGGCCTCTGCCTGCACCACCATCACGTCCACTTCCTTGTTCCTTGCCAACGCCCTTGCGCATTTTGCAATGCTGTGCTGACGTGTATTCACTAGACTTGGGCGTTATATCAAAGTTTGTGCAAATCGTGCACCTGTACGCTGCCACCGACAGGCACACACGTGCGGTTTTTAAATGCAAGCACGGACGCACTAAGAACCTAACACAGGTTTTAGGAGAAAAAATTAATGACGAGAACTCTGACACTATCAGCCACTGCTGACTGACGTGTATTATACACTACACTTGTGCGTTATATAATAGTTTGGTAAAAACGCACACAAGTGCACCTGTACGCTGCCACCGACAGGCACACACGTGCGGTTTTTAAATGCAAGCACGGACGCACTAAGAACCTAACACAGGTTTTAGGAGAAAAAATTAATGACGAGAACTCTGACACTATCAGCCACTGCTGACTGACGTGTATTATACACTACACTTGTGCGTTATATAATAGTTTGGTAAAAACGCACACAAGTGCACCTGTACGCTGCCACCGACAGGCACACACGTGCGGTTTTTAAATGCAAGCACGGACGCACTAAGAACCTAACACAGGTTTTAGGAGAAAAAATTAATGACGAGAACTCTGACACTATCAGCCACTGCTGACTGACGTGTATTATACACTACACTTGTGCGTTATATAATAGTTTGGTAAAAACGCACACAAGTGCACCTGTACGCTGCCACGACAGGCACACACGTGCGGTTTTTAAATGCAAGCACAGACGCACTAAGAACCTAACAGGTTTTTAGGAGCGACAATTGCTGAGAAGTCTGACACTATCAGGACTGTTTTAGACTGTGTATACCAGCCCCAGATATGATGAAGGCTGGTATACGGTCACCACTAGGAATGGCTATATACCCTGCCTGCCTGCCTGCCTGCCTGCCTGTATACTGCTACAATAGTCCTGACAAGGACTCTTTTGGTCACTAGCCTGTATTCCAACCTGGCTATACCCTGCCTGTATACAGCAACAATAGTCCTGAGAAGGACTCTGCTACTGTACTCCGACCTGGCTATACCCTGCCTGCCTGTATACAACTAGAATAGTCCTGAGAAGGACTTTTGGTCACACTGTTTGCAGCCCTGCTACGGATATAGCTATAAAGGGCCGCAAACCTTTCCCTGAAGCAGCGACCCTCTCCCTGCACTGACTGTCTGGATAGCTGTGAGCAGAGCACAGCGCGCCCGCCGGTATAAAGGCTCGGTCACGCTGTGCAGGCCGGCCAATCACTGCAATTCCACAACTAACAGGGCTGTGGCATTGCAGTGGTCTGCCAGCCAATCCCTGCATGAGGGCTGGCTCTCAAAAGAGCGCCAACATGCAGGGATGAAGACCACGAGTACAGCACGAGTATCGTGAGATTACTCGGTCCCCGCCGAGTAGACCGAGTACAGTGATACTCGTGCGAATACCGAGTAGTAACAAGCATGCTCGCTCATCACTAATCATTACCAAAAACCACAGTACTATCAGTAATGTTATCACTAGTGACTAAAGCTCTATAGATAGTATATAGTGTAAGGGGTGCTTCACACACAGCGAGATCGCTACTGAGATTGCTGCTGAGTCACGGTTTTTGTGACCTCATTAGCGATCTCGCTGTGTGTGACACTGAGCAGTGATCTGGCCCCTGCTGTGAGATCGCTGCTCGTTACACACAGCCCTGGTTCGTTTTTTTATTGTTGCTCTCCCGCTGATAAGCACACATCGCTGTGTGTGACAGCGAGAGAGCAACAATCCTGAATGTGAAGGGAGCAGGAGCCGGCGTCTGACAGCCTGCGGTAAGCTGTAACCAAGGTAAACATCGGGTAACCAAGGTGGTTACCCGATATTTACCTTCGTTACCAGCCTCCGCAGCTCTCACGCTGCCAGTGCCTGCTCCCTGCACACACAGCTAAGCGGTGTGCGCTGGTAACTAATGTAAACATCGGGTAACCATACCCGATGTTTACCTTAGTTACCAGTGTCCGCAGCTTCCAGACGCCGGCTCCGTGCAAGCGCAGCGTCGCTTGCACGTCGCTGCTGGCTGGGGGCTGGTCACTGGTCGCTGGTGAGATCTGCCTGTTTGACAGCTCACCAGCGACCATGTAGCGATGCAGCAGCGATCCTGACCAGGTCAGATCGCTGGTCGGATCGCTAAAGTGTGAAGGCACCCTAAGGTAACTCCAGTGACTCACTGGTAGCATCAATTATTGTAGTTATTAATAGAGTTGAGCGTGGTTCGTGGTTCAAGGTTCTCCAGTTCGCGGCTCAAGTGATTTTGGGGGCTGTTCTAGATAGAACTAGAACTCGAGCTTTTTGCTAAAGCTCGATAGTTCTAGATACGTTCGAGAACGGTTCTAGCAGCAAAAAGACCAGCTAATTACTAGCTGGCTTTCCGCTGTAATAGTGTAAGTCACTCTGTGACTCACACTATTATGAAATTTCAGTGTATAATGTGCGGGAACAGCGCATTCAGATCACTGCTGTATGGATAATGGCGATCGCCATTTTATTTTTTTTTTCTTTGTCTTCCTTCCCTAAGCGCGCGCGTGTAGTGGGGCGGGCCAGCATGTCAGCCAATCCCAGACACACACACAGCTAAGTGGACTTTTAGCCAGAGAAGCAACGGCATGTGTGATAGGATGTCCATGTCACATGTCCCTGCATTATAAAAACAGACATTTTCCTCCAGCACGCCATTATCTGCCTTCTGCGTCCTTGGTGTCAGTCATCACTGGCGCAGCTCCTATCTCCGATACTGCTGTGTACGCTCCATACACAGCGCTGTATAGAATAGGGATAGAAGTTTCTATCAGTCCTTTTAAGGGCTAATACCAGCAGGGTCAGAGCCATAGGTGACAGGTCCGTGAAAACAGAGTTTAACAGCTACACAAGATGACAGCATCTGTGTAGCTAAGGTCAGGGATTTCCTCGCTGCATTTCCCCATTAGGAGGGATAGAAAGGGAGGCTTCCTTTCCTCTACCCAGAGACCCACAACCCTGCCACTGTACCCTCCTGCCCTTTGCACACTCAAACTCATTGTTATTAAGCCATTATACTAGCAAACACTGAGTGAACTTAGTGGCATCCTAAACGTGGCTGTTGGACTTCTGTATTGTCCCACTAGTGCAAAGATATTTGCAGCACGTCTGCTGCATTGCACACTCAAACTCATTGTTACTAAGCCATTATACTAGCAAACATTGAGTTAACTTAGTGGCATCCTAAACGTGGCTGTTGGACTTCTGTATTGTCCCACTAGTGCAAAGATATTTCTAGCACCTGTTCAGGACACCCTCCTGCTCTGTTTTTAATAAGCTATAATGATAGCAAAAAATACTGCCATTTAGTGGCATCATAGAACTGGCTGTTGTATTGCATTATTGTCCAACTGGTGCCAAGCTATTTCTAGCACCTCTGCATGACACCCTCCTGCTCTGTTTTTAATAAGCTATAATGATAGCAAAAAATACTGCCATTGAGTGGCATCACAGAACTGGCTGTTGTATTTCATTATTGTCCCACTGGTGCCAAGCTATTTCTAGCACCTGTGCAGGACACCCTCATGCACATTTTGCTACGCTAATGTTATAGCAAACTCAGGGAATTCATTGCTGCATTTGATAATTCAGAGGGATAGAAAGTCAGGCTTCCTTTAGCTTTTCCTTCTGTTCATAGACAGCATCTCCAAGTCCACACCCGAAGAGCAATTTCTCCTCCACGTGTAAGTGTGGAGAGGCAGCTAGTGCGCATGCGTGTGCCGATTTACCCCAGCTGCAGCCTAACTACAGTGTTTCGCCTCGTGAGTATGCTCAGCCTGACTGTGCCATTGCTGAGGCTAAGTCTTCATTTCGGGATACAGCGCATGCTCCCACACTTAGTGCGAAAAGCCTCTTTGCACAGGTAATTGCATTCCGTGCCGGGTCTAAGTCCTGTTTTGTGCCTAGACACCATGCTAGAGCTGATAGTCTTTTTTCAGAGACTCTATTTCATGCAAATGACCATGCTCAGGCACTTACTGCATCAGAGACTAGGTCCAGTAATGAACTCTTTGGCCCTGCCCCTGATGTGGGGGGCCCATATAGACCACAGGGCATCAGGTGTCCTGACGATGTGGCCAGGCCACTCCCAAATGGCTTGCAGAGGCCCGCCCCTATGACTTGTCACCTCATTATTGATGGTCAGACGATGACTGGTGAGGTGTTTGTGTCGTGGCAGCCATGAGGTCATTATTGAAGTTGCGGTTCCAAATAGGACGCTAGTTATGCCACTCATGACGTGTCACTCTGCTTTTGTCTCCAGGAGGTGCATTGTGGTCCACCCTGGTTTGGGGCGGATCCAGGTTATAAAACGGGCTGGAGCCAACAAGGAGGTGCGCAGTCTTCTATTATGCTCCGAAAGAGCACACCTCCATGTGTTGAACCCATTGCGGCTTTAGGCCAGAGGTAGGCAGGGATAGGGCGTCGATGCAGGCCGCCACCACAGTTGGTAACGCAGAACGGTTAAGACCAGCTCCTGTCCTACCAGTCCTGCTTGTGCAGCCCAGTGGCATTAACATGCCTGCTGCTGCTGATGCGCCTGCTGTCCACAGGTGTGGCCCCAATGCACACGGTCAGCGTACTCAATGGCCCCTGTGATGTTAACAGGGAGGTCCTGGGCTGGGTGGGCGTGTGGACCCTCTGACGCTAACAGGGCTCCCAGTCTCAAGATCCGAGTGGCGTCTAACTCGGTTCAGGCAACTATTAGTTTCATAGCCACACAGCTCTGTATCCTCCACCAAACCTTCCAGTTGCCAACCTCTCCTTTTCCATCTGGGAGCACGGTGGACATTGACTGCTGATGGGGATATATACCTTTCTCTTTCTTTTCTTATTAATTTTCGTTATATAGTGGTAACATAGTATATACCACCTTATCCAAATCTGCCAGTCCCACCGTAACAGATGGTGTTTCTTCATCAAATGTTACTTTTGCTTAACCAACAAACCCACGGACAAAACTTTTTTCCCCTTTCCAACACACCTGTTCCCCTTTCCACCAGCATTTGTCCTTTTTCAACTCATTTGGTATATGGCCAAAAGTGCAACTCTGCAGGGACACCGTTCTCAATGCCATCTCAGCACAGAAGCCAACCCTCGGTCCCTCAGATGTGGACAAGTAAAAGACCATTTCCTCCTATCCATGACAAAGCGTTGAGATTCACTCTGTCTAGCACTGGTGTTTAGTGGAAAAGCAGATCTAAGAATCCGTACCACCTTCTGCAGATACTCCTGTATATGTGCGTCCCTTTCTATGGCAGGAATTATTTCGCCAAATTTTGTCTTGTACCGGGGATCTAACAGTGTGGCAACCCAGTAGTTAGCATTACTTCGAATTCGTACAATCCGAGGGTCATGTCGTAGGTAGTGCAGCAAGAAGGCGCTCATGTGTCTTGTGCATCCAGGAGGACCAAGTCCTTGGTGTGTTGGTGGCAGAGAGGTGAGAATCGTGCCTCCTTCCTCTGCCCTCTCCCCGCAGCCTCGCAAAACCGAAATGTGAGCAAGCTCTCACTCATCTGCTGAGTCTTCCATGCCCATCGCAAGTTCGTCCTCCATTTCTTCATGGGCTCCTGCACCTTCCTCAACAATTTTTGCTGATACTATGCGCCCTTGTTAATCCCTATCCCCCACCATGACTGCCGCCTAGGTGCCGCTCACCGTATGGACCTTGTAGATTTTATTATCCCTTCTGCATATGACTTCTCCTGTACTTTCTCACCTTCCTCTTGGACCAACACCTGACTCCGAATAATGCTTACAGTGTGCTCCATCTTGTAGATGACCAGAATTGTCACGCTGAGAATGACATCGCCAGTGCTATACATCTTCGTCGACATTTGTAAACTGTGTAGAAGGGTGCATAGGTCCTTGATCTGACACCACTCCAGCAGCGTGATCTGCACCACCTCTGGATCAAGTTAGCCCAGGGTATACGACATACCGTATTTCAGCAGGGATCTGCGGTGCTGCCACACACGCTGTAACATGTGCAGATTCCAATTCCTGCGTGTCGGAACATCGCATTTCCGGCGTTTAACCGCCAGACCCTAAGAATTCAGCAGCGATGAAAGTTGTTGAGCTGCTGGGTGCGAAGGATGAAAGTGAGCACATAGCAGCGTGCCTGCTGCACAAGGCCATGTAGGCCGGGATGGTATTTTAAAAATTGCTGGAGAATCAGATTCAACACGTGAGCCATACAAGGCACATGTGTCACATTTCCCTGACGAAGGGCCGCAGACAGGTTTGCATCATTGCCGCACACGGCTGTTAAGTCACCAACGTAGTCCACTCAATCAATTTGTACTCCGGTCGCCAGGTGACAACGTGTTCCTTTCGTGCATAGTGCTGATGATGGGAAAGGAGTCGATGCCTGCGGCGCAGGTGGACGCAGGTTATGGTCACCCACTGGGTTGCGTTACCTTGACAGATACATAACCACAGGCTGAATGTAGGTGGCGGGTATCTCACAGATGAAGTACCATCATTCAGCTACAACCAATGGGAAGACACCACACCCTTTTTTAGGCCCCTCCTGTCTGCAGACCACTGCCAGACAAAGCTATGAACCTCTTGTTACTGTTACCCCCAGTTCAGTTTTATGAGTTTGTGTACTTGTTACCTGACTACTTTTCCTGCTTGCTGTTTATGTACCTCGTTGGCCGATCCGCATTTCACCTCTGCTTGTTTTCTGATTAAGTCCTGGCCATCCCATTCTGTTCCTCTTCCTCAATTAATGTTTTTGACCCTGCATGACTACTATTCTCTGGAACTGCAGCCTTCCACAGGTATTGATCAACTTGGGCCATGTGTAATTCCAAATCACTGTATAGGGGTTAAAGGGTTTCAGGGTTCTGGGTGTCCAGCTTGGTGAGTGGCTTGCCTCTAGCCTATCCTTTACAGCCCATCTGAGTGTGTCGATCCAGGTAGGCGTTACACCGTGCCCTCTGCAGAAGGCCATGTAGGCCGGGATAGTGTTTTAAAAATTGCTGGACAACCAGGTTCAACACGTGAGCCATACAAGGCACGTGTGTCACATTGCCCTGAAGAAGGGTCGCAGACTGGTTTGCATCATTGTCGCACCCGACCTTCCCTGACTGCTGGTTGAGTGGAGACAACCATTGATGAAACTCGGTCTCCAGAGCTAACCGTCCACAATTCCTCAGCGGTGTCTCACATTTCCCCTACATTTCAAAGTAACCATTTGACCGCCTGATGGCCTTGAGCTGTGCTGCCAGCATAGTAGGAGGTGTGTGGGATTCCTTGGGCGCAGTTACAAGGAAGGGTGGCATGACCACACAGGGTTTGGGCCGAGGTGGAGGACCCACACGAGGTTGAGGAGGCAGAAGCAGTTGAGGAACTTGTACATACAGAGGAAGGATTGACACACAAGTCGTGGGGACGGCAAGACTTGTACAGCAAACCCTTCTCCATCTCTCACCATAGTTACCCAGTGCCCAGTCAGCAACATGTAACTCCCCTGTCCATGCTTACTGGTCCAAGTATCTGTGGTGAAATGCACACTGTCATACACAGAGTTTCTCAAGGAATCGGTGAGGTTGTGTGCGACCTGCTGTGGTAGCGCGGGCACGCCTTTCTTGGAGAAGGAGTGACGACTGGCCATCAGCTCTTGGGGCACTGCAATGGGCATAAGGTCTCGAAAATCCTCGGTCTCAAAAGGGTGTAAAGGCAGCCTTTCTGTTGCCAACAAGTTGCAGATGATGAAACTCAACCTTTTAGGCATGTCATGCCCTTCGAAAATCATGTAAAACACAGCGAGGGGACTCCAACCACAGTCTCCCTCGTTTCCACTAATTGGGCCACACACACCCCACTTGACTGGCATCACTTGATCCCCCTTTTCAAAATAAAACAGATGCTTTGCATGAAGCACTCTCAAAAATACGCGTGCCTTTCACCTCCCCTGGAAGACCCAGGGGAAGAAAAGTCCTCTGAGAGCCATGACTTGTTCATCTTGGTTCTTTTTTCAAAAGTGAGGGGACTCCAACCACAGTCTCCCTCATTTCCACTAATTGGGCCACACACACCCCACTTGACTGGCATCACTTGATCCCCCTTTTCAAAATGAAACAGATGCTTTGCATGAAGCACTCTCAAAAATACGCGTGCCTTTCGCCTCCCCTGGCTGACCCAGGGGAAGAAAAGTCCTCTGAGAGCCATGTCCACATTGTCAATGGACAGACACGTGTGCATATCTGCCAGCAGACCCCCAGCAGCACTGAAGACAGGTTCCGATAGAACGCTGGCTGCAGGACACGACAAGATCCCCAAGGCGTACGTGGCAAGCTCAGGCAATTTATCCAGATTGGAAGCCTAAAATGAGCAGGGCTCAAGTTGCACAATAATGGAATCGATGTTTCCTTGCATATACTCATATATCTGTGTGTCCTCCTCTTTTTCCTTGTCCAGCTCTTTTGTTTTCGCATGAGTATATGCCCTTGTCACTTTCCCATGTGTTTGTGTTGTGTTGTGAGTTGTTTGTCACCTTTTGGACACCTTTGAGGGTGTTTTCTAGGTGTTTTTATGTGTTTGTGAATGCCTGCCATTGTTTCCTATGCGGTTCGAGTTCGGTTCGTCGAACGTTCAACGAACTGAACTCGAACGGAACCTCCGTTCGATGAACCGAACTCGAGCCGAACCACGACCGGTTCGCTAATCTCTAGTTATTAATCTTCTTATTCACTTGCCACCAACTGATATGGCTTTTTCCAGCCAAGACTTATCTGTGCAGAATTTAACACACAGATATCTAGTTTTTGATCACTTGAAGGGCACCCTTCACATTTTCACCCCCCCCACACACACTTCTACACTGCACTGAATGAAGAAGAAATGTGACAGTGCTGCTCTGATGCTGTCACGGTCTTCTCTTTCTGTGACTAGTGACAGGCCGGACTCTCATTTTTCATTTGAGGCCATACACATTAAATGTGTATTTTTCTTTTGGCAGTTGAAGGGTTAATGCCAGTTCTCCTTGCTACATGAAAGCTCATTAACCCTGCCCAGGTGTCTCTGAGTATCAATTCCAGTCTTGATAAAAACCCTTTGCTCCCAGCAGAGGGTTCCATTTGTTCAGATCAGTCTGGAGTTAGGCCTGGAGCTTAGAGGATGTGTCTGTTGCTGTCTGCTATCTCCTGCTTGGGTGTGTTATAATAGCTTAGATTGTTACATTCTGCTTTCCTTTATTTCCCCTCCCTGTACATATTTTATAGTGCCCTGGTGTTGGTCTTAGGTGTGCGTGAGTGTTTTTTGCTACCCCTGTCATTTTTTGTCGGTGGGGTTGTTTACTTCTGTTCTTGTTCATCCCTCTAGGTGGTGGGTTGTGGATCAGGTCTTACCATCAGGGAGAAGGACAGGGGATTTGGAGACATTGGGGGACTAGATCTCTCTTCCTTTAAGCGTATCCCTGGGTTGAGAGAAAGCCTAGGGTATGCTTAGTCTGAGGGCTAACATAGGGGCTCCTCCCATCACCTCGTGACAGATGCCCCTCAGAGTAACAATACCTCTCTTTTGTTCCCCCTACAGAAACAGTATCCCCAACATAAAGTATATTACAATAAGTAGTGATGTCCCCTTTTGTAACCACCTCCTGAATTGTAAAGCGCTGCAGAATATTTTGGCGCTATAGAAATAAAGATAATTATTATTATTATTATTACTGGAAATGTTTGTCTCTATGACCTCCATACAGTTCTAATGCTTATCTCATCTTAAGTATTACTTACAATTAGAAATGTAGCAAAGTTCTCCCGTTTAGCTGTGCTACTTACCTCATGTGTAAGACATTGCCGCTTCGGTATCCATGGTTACAAGCACTAATATAGTTAAAGTTTGCTGGTTGTTTGCCTGTGGTCGTGGACAGACAACTAAGCTGCAATGCCCTGCACATGAGGTAAGAGACATGGCAGTATACAGAGAACTGTACTACATTTCAAATTGGAGGGATTAATTGTTATTATTATAATCTTGTTGAAGATGGTAATACTCTTTAAAGATATATTGTGAGTTCTGAAGTTACATCCTATCCAAAGGATAGGGGAGAACTTCCTGTCCACTGGGACGTTCTGGCAGCCATCAGCTATCTACATCCCGCTAAAGGCTACTTTACACACTGCGACATCGCTAGCGATCTCGTTAGCGATGTGAAATTCTAGATCGCAAGTGCGATCTTTTGAGATAGCACATAGGTCATTTTACGCATGTGCGATCTCAAAAGATCGCACTTGGGATCTAGAATTTCACATCGCTAACGAGATCGCTAGCGATGTCGCAGTGTGTAAAGTAGCCTTAAGAATGGTGGATGACCGCTCTATTCACCAGTGACTCTTCAGAGCTGCGATTCTGGGGATCAGTGGGGTCCATAAATTGGAAATAATTCCGACCCTTGAGAATAACCTTTTAACTAACAAATCGATATTGAAGTATATTATGTTATGAAGTGTATATACTATTTTGTGCTGCCATTTCGGTCATTTTAAATGGTCAAAAATAATTATTTTAGTTGACCATTTTGGATAAAATGGTTAAGTCACAAAAAACTTGACTCAAACAAGATGATCACTAGGAAGGGACTAGTTTCTATAAGGAGATAACCGATGTAATTACAAACTAGCTTGTAAGTGTCGGTCCATGTTAAATAAAAGTTTGATCAAGCAGCGTAACATATACTCATGATCGTGTAAAGATGTTCCGAGTAACACCCTGTTCTTTATTTCTCACATACACACAGGAAAATCAATAAGCTCATCTGCTCGAAAAAGCCTAATTTTCCTCCTTGTTCTACGACTGCTGGAAATACCCTCCCGGTAAAGATGGCAAGCTAATACTCACAGCTGATTGGCTGGTTATTCTTTTAACTATTAGGCCACAGGCTATGATCTAGACAGATATATACAAATGATGTATTTGCTTCTACATTTCTCATTTTCAGAGTGCGTGGGGTAAGCGATTCTATTCAGGGAAGATGTATAGGGCAAATTGGAAACACAATGTAGACAAACCTAAAACATCAGTGACAGCTGGTTAAGAAATAGACATTATTAGAACAGCTGTTGCAAATTGCCATTTTCATTCTTGGAATATTGGGTTCAGTCAAAAATAACATTTCCTTTGTGCAGATTGGAAAACAACTCTGAAATTTTAACTATTTATGTAGGCACATATACTGTATCATAGAGATCCATAGAGGTCCATGAAGTCTTTGGAGAAGGAAGACCTTCCACTGTTTAGTTCCATCACCTTTGCTACTCGGTGACGAGACCCTTTATAAATATTCCTTCTCTTGAGGATTTTCCTTGTTAATAAACAAATAGGGTAACGTGGAAGAGACAATAAGAAAGAAATTCTTCTTTCAGTCTATAAATCCAGAAATCTCAAAAATTGTTGACAATCTATTGACACTGCCAAGAGCAATATATCAATTATGTCAACCAGTAGGAATTAGCCATTTGACAAAGGTTTCTCTAATGTTTATTTTGCCATCATGTTTTATTAACAAAATCAAAACCTGTATCTCATTAATCTAGGGCAGTGATCCCGAACCTATCTTTGCTTTGGAGGAAGGAAGGGATCCAGCAATTCCAAATCTTCATACAACCATTAATTTATTATACGAAAAAAGGTAAAACTGTAGAACATGGTAGAAAAAAAAATAAAAAAAAGTTACATAGCAACAACGTATCAAACGAAACACGTTTCGGACTATGCCCTTAGTCTTTCCGAAATGCATCTGTTTGATTATGTTGTCCCTATGCAACTTTTTTAGATTTTTTTTTTCTACCATGTTCTACGATTTTAACTTTTTTATATATAATAAATGAAAAGTTTTGGGAAGATTCCAAATTGCTGGAACCCTTTCTTCCTCCATCTATTCTCTGCTGGCACTATCAGAATCCGCTGCAATGGACTTCTTTACTTACCGGTGAGCTGACTATATCTCTTTTTCTTTTTTAGCTTTGGAGCCTCTTTCATCACTGTCTTGTAGTAACATCCAGAGTCCCCCATTACCAGTGTAATACCAACCAAAGCTTTCCACAGAAACCCCATCAAAATGTCCCCTCTCCCTTATAGGAAGCATACTTACATCTAGGGATTCCCACTTTACTCTATGTTTGATATTCTTCCATCAAACAAACTCACCACATTGTTCCATCTAGCTTCAAGCACCCATATAACCGACAGTATCATTTTATCTATGCCAGGCTACTCAAAAAAAAATCACCATCCAGAGACCTTCTTCTCATGGCTACTTGCTAGGGCAGTGATCCCAAATCTTTCTTACCTATACAGCCACGTTCAGCACTGAAAGATGGTCGCATAGTGACATCCAGAGTACTCCATTAATGGTATAATGACAACTAGTGATGAGCGAGTATGCTTGTTACTACTCGGTACTCGCATGAGTATCACTGTACTCGGGCTACTCGGCGGGTACCGAGTAATTTCGCGATACTCGTGCTGTACTCGTGGTCTTCATCTTTGCATGTTGGCGCTCGTTTGAGAGCCAGCCCTCATGCAGGGATTGGCTGGCAGACCACTGCAATGCCACAGCCCTGTTAATTGTGGAATTGCAGTGATTGGCCGGCCTGCACAGCGTGACCGAGCCTTTATACCGGCGGGCGCGCTGTGCTCTGCACACAGCCATCTCATATTCCCTGCTTTCCCCGCCCACAGGCGCCTATGATTAGTTGCAGTGAGACACGCCCCCACGCTGAGTGACAGGTGTCTCACAGCACCCAATCACAGCAGCTGGTGGGCGTGTCTATACTGTGCAGTAAAATAAATAAATAAATAATTAAAAAAAACGGCGTGCGGTCCCCCCAATTTTAATACCAGCCAGATAAAGGCATACAGCTGAAGGCTGGTATTCTCAGGATGGGGAGCCCCACGTTATGAGGATCCCCCCACCCTAACAATATCAGTCAGCAGCCGCCCAGAATTGCCGCAGACATTAGATGCGACAGTTCTGGGACTGTACCCGGCTCTTCCCGATTTACCCTAGTGCGTTGGCAAATCGGGGTAATATGGAGTTAATGGCAGCCCATAGCTGCCACTAAATCCTAGATTAATCATGTCAGGCGTCTCCCCGAGATTCCTTCCATGATTAATCTGTAAATTACAGTTAAAAAACACACACACCCGAAAAATCCTTTATTAGAAACAAAAAACAATAACAAAGTCCCTCATCACCAATTTATTAACCCCGACAAACCCTCCATGTCCGGCGTAATCCACGGACCTCCATCGTCGCGTCCAGCTCTGCTGCATGCAGGTGACAGGAGCTGCAGAATACACCGCCGCTCCGGTCAGCTTCACACAGCAACTGAGGTGAGTAGTGCGATCAGCTGCTGTCAGTCAGGTAACTCACGGCCACCGCTGGATCCAGCGGTGCCGCGATTAACCTCAGTGACAGCAGCTGATCGCTATACTCACCTCAGTTGCTGCATGGAGCTGACCGGAGCGGCGGTGAGTAGCGCGATCAGCTGAGCTGTCACTGAGGTTACCCGCGGCCACCGCTGCATCCACCGCTGGATCCAGGTAACCTCAGTGACAGCTCAGCTGATCGCGCGGCTGTCTTCAGTTGCTGTGTGAAGCTGACAGGAGCGGCGGTGTATTCTGCAGCTCCTGTCACTTTCATGCAGCACAGCTGGACGCGACGCTGGAGGTCCGTGGATTACGCCGGACATGGAGGGTTTGTCGGGGTTAATAAATTGGTGATGAGGGACTTTGTTAGTGTTTTTTATTTCTAATAAAGGATTTTTCGAGTGTGTGTGTTTTTTAACTGTAATTAACAGATTAATGATGGAAGGAATCTCGGGGAGACGCCTGACATGATTAATCTAGGACTCAGTGGCAGCTATGGGCTTCCATTAACTCCTTATGACCCCGATTTGCCAACGCCTAGGGTAAATCGGGAAGAGCCGGGTACAGTCCCAGAACTGTCGCATATAATGTATGCGGCAATTCTGGGCGGCTGCTGACTGATATTGTTAGGCTGGGGGGCTCCCCATAACGTGGAGCTCCCCATCCTGAGAATACCAGCCTTCAGCCGTATGGCTTTATCTGGCTGGTATTAAAATTGGGGGGACCGCACGCCGTTTTTTTAAATTATTTAATTATTTATTTCACTGCACAGTATACACACACACACCGGCCGCTGTGTTTGGGTGCAGTGAGACACCTGTCACTCAGCTTGGGGGCTTGTCTCACTGCAACCAATCATAGGCGCCGAAAAGCAGGAAAGCAGGGAATACGAGATTGTTTAATGAGCGGCCGGCTTTTTCAAAAGAGGAAAAGCCGCCGGAGTTTAGTGAACAGCTGTGCAGCGCCGCGGCAGTGATCGGGGAACGGTAAGTAAGAGAGAGGAGGGAGAATGACCGACAGACTGTGAGAGGGGGACATACAAGACAGAGAGAGACAGACAGAGCGAGACCGACCGACGGGAGATAGAATGAAAAAAAAAATGAACGACATCGCTAGTAAAAAGCACAAAACGTGCGTTTTGTACATCGGAGTGCCACACAATGTTTTACGTAAAATCTTTCATGTATTAATATCAAAAAGTAACATACACCAGCTCTATCTCACTATTGGGTATGTGCCCTTAACATTTCCGCCATGAAAATTCATTTTGGTGTCATTTTGGAAGGTTTTCTGGTGAGTCCGTAAAAATGGCGTAAAACTCGGACAAAATTGTTCACAGCTGTGACTTTTGAGTGATAAATGCTTCAAGGGGTCTTCCCCATGCTGTTGCCATGTCATTTGAGCACTCTTCTGAGACTTTTATGACATTTTTAGGGTTTCTACATGCTGCCGGGGGTCATTTCAGAAAAATACTCGGGTCTCCCATAGGATAACATTGGGCTCGGTGCTCGGGCCGAGTACACGAGTATCTTGGGATGCTCGGCCTGAGCCTCGAGCACCCGAGCTTTTTAGTACTCACTCATCACTAATGACAACCAAAGCTTTCCCACAAAAGCCCCATCAAAACATGCCCTCCTCCCTTATAGGAAGCATACTTACAGTAGATCTAGGAATTCCCACTTTACTCTATATTTGATATTCTTCCATCAAGCACACTCTCCACATTGTTGCATCCAGGTTAATGCACCCCTATACAAGACTGTGTCATTCTAGCTACTTAAAAAAGTGACCATTAAAAGACCGTCTTTTCATGGCTACTTGTTAGACCTAGTGTTGATGCACCAACCTGGCAGACTACAGAAACTCACATGTCATGGGGCTCACAAGACACAGTTTGATGACCTCTGATCTAGGGGTAATGTGTCTCCTTGTGGAGTCTTCCCAGTGCTTCTGTGACGCCCTGGTCTATCAGGTCATCACAGGGTATTGTGAAATCTGCCCTTCTGTGCAATATCCACCTCCTCCTTGGTTATGGGTCCCCAACCAATGGTGTTGCCAACAGCAGCAAAATAAAATCCTAGGAACACCCTGCACCACACCCACCAGACACACCAGTGGACGGCCTGAGTGGAATAGGGTCGCCCACTTGGGGGGTTAGTTAAGGGGAGGTCAGGAGTGTTAGGAGCCTGTGAGAGTCAGAGTCAGAGTCAGGAAGTGAGAGGAGGTCAGGAGCTGGGTTCCTTGGAAGTACTAGGTAGCAGATGGTGGTCTGAGCCTACTAGCAGCTGGACCCCCGGTAGCAGGGGATCGTGACAAGGGGCACGGTATTGTCGAGGAGGACAGCCAGCGGCCTTGTACCATCACCGGGCTGGGACCAGGGCACGACAGGGTACGTGGACCCTAGGTCAGGGAGTAGCTTCAGGCAACCTGACAATTGACCCGATGAGAATGGAGCCTTCAAGATCCGCTCTCCACCCGCTCCAAAATCGGGGTAATAGCGCAACGAGGGGGATAGGACTTTCCACTAAAGCGGTCCGACAAATCCCAAGCATGAACCCTAAGAGCAAGCTCCCTCAGTTAGCCAGACTGGGGAGCGGGATCCGACTAGTTTCAGGCTATAGGGGCCAACTAAGAAGAGAACAGTGTGTCAAGGGAAAGGTCACAGATCATCAGGCAACACCAGCGGGAACGGGACCCAAATGTGCTTCCCTCAGTGGCAACGGTGTCCAGAACTTTGGTTTACCAAGTTGTCGGTGTCAGCTTTCTGGACTGAGTGAGTACACAAGTGACCCTTTCGTCCCCGTCACCATCCCTGAGTCCCAGGGCATCCCCCCTACCCGTGGAGGGGTTAAACACCTAGCTGCCCACTCCATCGCCACCGGGTACTCCCAGCTGCAGCGGTGGTACTCCACTTTACCACATACCACGGGTGGCGTCACAAACTTTAACCATACAGCACCATATAAATACCCCCCTTTTTTTGGAGTGGCCGCACGACCCCGACCCCCCCCCGGGTCCGGACGCCCCTCGAGCCACCGCGGATCTGGATCCGAGCAGCCCAGCTGCTGATGTGGGGGCGGCACACTTCAATTCCTTGGAAGGGGAAGAGAAACTTAACACCTAGTTGGTAGAAGATGAAAACATGGTGGACATAGTATGTGAGAACACACAGTTGACTGTTTACTGTGAGATACTTGACAAGCCATGAATTTTCTAGCCATCTTTCCTGGCTGTGTCCCTATTCCATATTCCTACAATCATTGTTCATCCTTCCCATTGTCCTTATCCCTATTCCCTACTCTATATTTACTTTATAATGCTAATGTGTATTTAGTTCTGCCAATAAAGCTCCTTTAAAGGCAATCGATAGTTACAAAAAACAGACAATACTCCCTGGAATAATACAAGATTCATACTGTCTCTTCTCCAGAAGGAAAGCTCTGCCTTTACTGGTACCTTAAATAAGTGACAGTAGAGATACATCTTTCTTCTGGAGGAAAGCTAATTTGCATACTTTATTGCTCATTGTCATACTGAATTATATACACCGAGCTCAGGAAAGCACAAGAATTATCAGAGATTTGTCAAACTGTTTCCACTGTGACATTAAATTTTTAATTATAGTTGTACAACTGAGCTCCATACACGGAGAAATATCGTAGAAGAACTTAGAAATATCAACTTTTTAAAGGAGTTGACCAGGATTTTAAAAAGTTTTATCTAATAATAGTTTATAGTCTTAAAATCGAAAACAAAACCAGTACTCACCTCTTAATGGACAGGCTCAACTAGCGTACTGAGTGAAAAGGAAGTCAATGGGAAACTCAATCATTTTTCCAGGGGACCCCAACAGGAGGGCTGAGGAGAGAGAGTGTGTCCGGGCAGGAAGTCAAGCAAGATACTCAATTGAGTACCAAGGATCTCGAGCACCCTGATGCTCGTTTGAGTATCAAGCAGTTCCGAGCATACTCGCTCATATATATATATATATATATAAAATAGTAAATGCCACAAAACCAGAATCCTAACATATTTGTTAATATAAAGATAAAGTGGACACCCCCTTTACATAAGGGGCCAGGAAATCCAATTGGTCCTGAGTCAGTCCTGTCATTGGTCCACTGCTCAGGCTCTCTTATTGGCTGTTATCCACTATCTCAGCAATATAACAATCTGTCTTCACTGAAAACAGATTTTACTTGTCAATTGAGCATTTTGAAAGTGAATTATCAACCATAGCAGAGAAAGAAGCATATTTCTCATACAAGATATATTACACAATTTCTTATTTTCATGTGTGCCATTAATCTATATATATAATTGCCTTATTCTGTCTGTCTGTCTGTCTGTCTGTCTGTCTTGCTCCAAAATTGTGTCCTTACGGTGACACAAAGCTGATTGGCCGCTGGGCTCGCCATGGCCCCACCCCCCGCACGGATTGGCCGCTCGCCTCGGCTCCGCCCCCCCCCACGGATTGGTCGCTCGCATCGGCCTGGCCCCGCCCTCCGCATGGATTGGCCGCTCGCCCCGGCCCTCCGCACGCATCGCCAGACATAACCTTGCGCTGCTGGGATCGTGACGGAGCCGGTGTACGCTGGTAACCATTATACACATCGGGTAACTAAGGTCCCTTAGTTACCCGATGTGTATCATAGTTACCAGTGTACACCGGCTCCGTCACGATCCCAGCAGCGCCAGACATAACCTTGCGATGCTGGGATCTTGACGGAGCCGGTGAATGCTGGTAACCATTATACACATCGGGTAACTAAGGTCCCTTAATTACCCGATGTGTATCATAGTTACCAGTGTACACCGGCTCCGTCACGATCCCAGCAGTGCCAGTCATAACCTTGCGATGCTGGGATCTTGACGGAGCCAGTGAACGCTGGTAACCATTATACACATCGGGTAACTAAGGTCCCTTAGTTACCCGATGTGTATCATAGTTACCAGTGTACACCGGCTCCGTCACGATCCCAGCAGCGCCAGACATAACCTTGCGATTCTGGGATCTTGACAGAGCCGGTGAACGCTGGTAACCATTATACACATCGGGTAACTAAGGTCCCTTAGTTACCCGATGTGTATCATAGTTACCAGTGTACACCGGCTCTGTCACAATCCCAGCAGCGCCAGACATAACCTTGCGATGCTGGGATCATGACGGAGCCGGTGAACGCTGGTAACCATTATACACATCGGGTAACTAAGGTCCCTTAGTTACCCGATGTGTATCATAGTTACCAGCGTACACCGGCTCCCGGTGCATGGGGGATGGAGCACGATGGGGTGCGCAGCATGGGGGATGTAGCACGATGGGGAGTGCGTAGCATGGGGGATGGAGCACGATGGGGAGTGCGCAGCATGGGGGGTGGAGCCCGATAGGGAGTGCGCAGCATGGGGGATGGAGCACGATGGGGTGCGCATTATGGGGGATGTAGCACGATGGGGAGTGCGCAGCATGGAGGATGGAGCACGATGGGGAGTGCGCAGCATGGGGGGTGGAGCCCGATAGGGAGTGCGCAGCATGGGGGATGGAGCACGATGGGGGGTGCGCAGCATCGGGGATGGAGAACGATGGGGAATGCGCAGCATAGGGGATGGAGCACGATGGGGGGTGGGCAGCATGGGGGATGGAGCACGATGGGGGGTGCACAGCATGGGGGATGGGGCACGATGGGGGGTGCGCAGCATGGGGGATGGAGCACGATGGGAGGTGCACACCTCCCCCCAACACACACACACACAACACACCACACACACACTGGGAACCACAAACACCGCCATACACAGACACTCACACACACAGACAACGCCGCACACACACAACACCCAACACACAAACACCGCGGCATACATAAATATACGCACATACCGCGCAACACACACACATTGCACAAAACATACCTCCCCCCAAAACACACCACACCCACACAAACCGCGCAACACACACACAACGCTACAGACACACAGCGCTCCACAAACAACGCAACACACGCAACACACATACAACACCGCTCTCACCCCCCGCCACACCCAGACAACACCCAGAACATGTACAGCGCCCTACACAAACACTTGGTAACTACACACAACAACATCTATATATATATATATATATATATATATATATATAACAAAAATCATACATGAACTACACACTACGTAAATTCTAGAATACCCGATGCGTAGAATTGGGCCACCTTCTAGTGTATTAAATAAAAATCTAAATGACGGTAACACTTTAAGTTTGCAAGGACACTGCGCCTTTTGCCAGCATTGCTGAGTAGACTGATGATTCATGTATTATTCGCTTTTCAGTACTCAGGTCATTATCATTACAGACAAGACTTCAATTACAGTTGATCCCAATATATAAACCACACAAAATCATGTCATTTATAATAGGTAAGGTCACAGCACACCTCCTCCCCTTCCCTGCCTAAGGACCTTTGTCCAGATCACAAAGCATGCCTAGAACACTCCATCATGTAAGTCAATTAGGTCTGTGTAATTAATATAATGCATATTTCTAAACTGCTTTTAATGGCAGCTAAAGAAATATGGCTGCCCTGTAATAAGGTACCTAAAGTATCTAATAGTAATAATGGAAATGATATAGAATAATATTCTAAAACCATAAAATACAAATTTTATTTTTTTTAAGAATATGCATATCTTGTTTAAATTAGTAAACTATGGGTGATAAACTAAATTGCTTTAACCCTTTCACAACATCCACTGTATATGTATGGTACTCCATATGGTGGTACGATTAGGCCAGCTCATGTTCAGTGTTGGCGAGATCATCAGCGGATATTAGCCCCTTCACTACCCATGACGGATATATCCATCATGGATCGTGTGAGGTTAAGCCCCGCCCCCTGCCATGGCCAGGTAGCGGCGATCCGCGTACATATCAGCTGTTTTCAACAGCTGACATGTGTGCCTGCATGTTACGAGTGGAATCGCAATGCACCTGCAACATTTAACCCCTTACATCTCGCTGCCAAAGTCTGGCAGTGAGATGTATATGCGCGCGGCCATTACTTTCACTTACCACCGCCCCCACCGGAAGTCACGTGCGTGATCACGTGACTTTCGGTGGTTGCCATGGTAGCACAGGGTCATGTGATGATGCCTGTAGCTAACATGAGTCACTTCTTCTCAGTGCCGTCATAGTGCCAGCACAGAGAGTAAAGCAGCATATCTGCAGTTCTCAGCTCTGTAGCTGAGATCTACAGATAGGGCAGAGCGATCGGATTGTTGATCCATATAGCCCTCTAGGGGGGCTAGTAAATTAAAAAAACAAATGTAAAAAAAAAAGTTTTAAAAAATAAAAAAAAACTAAAAGTTCAAATCAACCCCCTTTTACCCCATTGAAAATTAAAGGGTTAAAAAAATAAAAAAATATACACATATTTGGTATCGCTGCGTTGAGAAATGCCCGATCTATCAACATATGAAATCAATTAATGTGATTGGTAAATGGCGTAGCGACAAAAAAATTCCAAATGTCAAAATTACGTTTTTTGGTCGCCGCAGGTTTTGCGAAAAATGCAATAACAGACGATCAAAATGTACCATCTGTGCAAAAATAGTACCATTAAAAATGTCAGCTCGAGACGCAAAAAATAAGCCATCAATGAGCCATAGATCCCAAAAAATGAGAACACTACGGGTTTCGGAAAATGGTGCAAAATGTACGCCACTTTTATTGGACAAGTTTGTGAATTTTTTTTAATCCCTTAGATGCAAGTAAACCTATACATGTTTGGTGTCTACAAACTCGCACCAACCTCAAGCATCACAGCAACACATCAGTTTTACCCTATGGTGAACACAGTGAATAAAATATCCCAAAAACTATTGTGTGATCACACTTTTTTTGCAGTTTTTCCACACTTGGAATTTTTTTGCTGTTTTCCAGTACACTATATGGTAAAACTTATGGTTTAATTTAAAAGTACAACTTGTCCCGCAAAAGACAAGCCCTCATATGGCAAGATTGATGGAAAATGGCTCTCGGAAGAAGGGGAGCAAAAAACAAAACAAAACGGAAAAACGGAAAGCGTCCGGAGGCTGAAGGGGTTAGGTATGTATCATAGCTGATACCCTGCTTTAACGCCATGACCAGTGTTAGTACCTATTGTGGGCGATTAACCTCTGTGATGCTGCTGTCTATAGTGCCAGCGGCATCAATAAGATTGAAGGGGATTTCTCTCTGCTCCGATTGGCACAATGTGATTGAGATCACGTTGTGCTGTTGGTCTCTCTTGTGAACCCAGGCCAAATAATGGCTGCGAGGTCATCAAGATAAGGAGACTTGTCAGGTTCTGCCTTGAGCATGACCTGAAATGCCTTCTACCTGTTTGCATTGCATAGATCTAATGCCCTATAATGTAAAAGCATTATAGAGCATTAGATCAGGGGCCAGGGCAGGGAAAGTTGATGTCCCATCCTGAGATTAGGTGAAAAAGTAAAAAAAAAGTTAAAAAAATTGTAAAAATATAGAAAAAAAAATCAGAAAACAAAGAACAAGAAAAAATTGTACTGAATTCGTACTGACCCGAAGAATAAAGCTGAATTATTAATTTTACCACATGATGAACGACATATAAAAAAGAAAAAATCCTGAATTGTTTTTTTATATTTATTCTGCCACCCGAAAATTAAAAACATAATCTCATCCCACTAAGAATAAGCCCTCACATGACTCTGTGTGCAGAAATACAGAACATTTACTATTATAACTCTCAAAATGCAGCAATGCAAACACTTTTTTTGAGGAAAGAAAAGCATTTTTTAATATGTGATAGCAGCCAAATGTAAAAAATGATATAGATTTGGTATCGCTGAAATCGAACTGACTTGAAGAATAAAGCTGTCTAATCAATTATACTGCATTGTGAATAAAAAAAAATAAAAGCAATTTTTGACCTGCTGTGGATTTATTCATTCTTTCTCTGGAAAATCACTATAACTCTCGGCTCACATTTATCCTGTGCTCTATGCTGAGTGGTTACATCAGGGTTTACATGAAAATCTCGGCGAAAAGTGATTCAGCTGGAGCCCCCAAGGGCTGAGTACCTATAATGTGGTAGATGGAGTCTCCTTGGACTTAATCTGTGCCACGGTGGTGTCCGTGTCTTCGATGGTACATAAAAGTGCGGTCTACCACAGTATTGTGCACTTCTGAAAGAGGCTTGTGTAATGCTGCTGCCTCATTATTGTGAATGCATCTCTCGGGGTGTCATCTGAATCACGTCATTTGAAGACTTAGATGGACCCACTGAAAAAAGTGTTCAGTGTAGAGCACAGTATAAATGTGATCCAAAATATTATGTAAAATGTGCCCAATAAAACCATCAACTCAATCCACAAAAAAAAGTCCCCACTCAGGTCTGTCATGTGTAAAAGAAATGTAGGGGGCTTATGATGAACACTTTGAGGTTGAAGGTGCTCAACACACATCTAGATAAATTCTTTGAAGGGTCTAGTTTTCAAAATAAGGTCATTTCTGGGGGTTTTCAATGTTTAAACACATCTAGAGCTCTCCAAACTCAACATGGCATCTGCTATTGATTCCAGACGATTTATTTTTCGTTCCAAATATTAAATGGTGCTCCATGCCTTCTGAATCCTGACATGCTCGCATACAGTAATTTTCCACAACATATGGTATAGATGAGTTCAGGAGGTCTCTAGTTTCCAAAATGTGGTCACTTATGGGGGTGTTTACACTGTTTAAGCTCATCAGGGAATCTCCTGGTGCTCCTTTCCTTCCAAGCCCTACTGTGTGCACAAACAGTAGTTTTGCATCACATATGGGGTATCAGTGCACTCAGGAGAAATTTCACAACAAATTGTAAAGTGCATTTTTTGCCAGTTAATCTTGTGAAAATAAAAAAATTGGGACCAAAATAACATTTTTGTGGGAAATAGTAAAATTTTAATCTATTTTCTTCCACATTGCTTTAATTTCTAAAGGGTTAATGTCACGGTTCCAATGAGTGGAGCATCTGGTGCTCTGTTACGTTCTGCCATGCTTTCCTACAGTGTCAATACTTGCCTGTTCCGTCACGCAGAGCGCTTTGCAGGTTTAGATGCTCTGCTGTTTTTTCTTGAGCTCCTGTGAATGGGTTGTTTCTCAGCACTGGGTCCTCTGCTGGTGCTAGGAGAGGCTGTCTCAGATGCTCCTCGTTCCAGGTGATTGCTCTGCTTCATTAGTGAGCATGCTCACCCGGAACGTAGCCAGTCGTATTTCCTGGTTCCACAGTAAGTGCTCTTGGCTCCCATTTGTGTACAGTTATTTGATCTTGGCTTCTTGACCCTGGGCTGTAATTGACTCTTCTCTGCTCGCCCCCCTGACTTTGTCATTACCTCCTTGCTTCTGACCTCGGACCTTCTACTGACCTTGGCTCCTCCTGTTCCCTGTATCCTATACGTAATCTCCTGAAATCCTGACCCTCGGAGCTTGATCTTGATCTTGCCTCTGCCTGCTCCCTGTATCCTGTCTTGTCCTCCTGGTTTTTGATCCCGGCTTGTTTGACTACATCTCTGTTCACACTTCATGCAAGTAGTATCTAACGCCACCTAGTGACTAGCATCACACTACGCCACATAGTGTTGAGCATCATAGTTAATAAACTTCTTGGATGTGTTTTTGAGCACTTTGAGAATGCAGTTTTTTGAATGGTGTCACTTTTGGGTATTTTCTGACAGCTAGACCTCTTAAAGTCACTTCAAATGTTATGTGGTCCTTAAAAAAATGTTTTTGGAAATTTTGTTGGAAAAATAAGACATTGCTGGAAAACTTTTAACTCTTCTAACTTCCTAACAAAAAAAATTCTGTTTCAAAAATGGTGCTGATATAAAGTAAACATGTGGGAAACATTATTTTGTGTGACATAACTTTCTGATTTAACGGCATAAAAAAATCAAAGTTTCAAATTTGCAAAATTTTCAAAAATTCCCTAAATTTCTGATATTTTCTCAAATAAACAAAAAAAATTCTTCCTAAGTTTACCAGTGTAATAAAGTGTGATATGTCATGAAAAAAAAAACAATCTCAGAATCACCGGGATCTGTTGAAGCGTTTCAGAGTTATTAACTCATAAAGTGACACTGGTCAGAAGTGAATGAATTGGCCTGGTCATGAAGGTGAAAACAGTCTTCCGGAAGAATGCTTAAAAACTCCATAATTTGGAAATACAGGGTTGGTGAACATGATACTATTGAGAGGCTCTTTAGATCCACAGTTCTTACACTTGGATAGAATTGATCATATATAAAAAAAAATATTATATTAGTATTTGATATTTACTAAGCATTTTTATCAAACTAGAAACAAAAAAATCAAATCTTAGAAGAAAAGTAGGGGGAAAAGGTACATACCGTCTCCTAGAAATTGTAGCAATGCAAGATCGATAGGCCGTTTCCATTTAGATCCTTTTTGGAGAGCAATACCATAACCTGTGGTAGCAAAGACTTTTCCACTACCGATAGTCACTAGCTTACAACCTTCATCTTTCCGAGCCATGTAGTTCAAGACAGCTGCGTCATAAATAAAAGCATCCAGCTTCCTTCAAAATAAAATGAAAGAGTCACGAGGTATGAAAACTGTTCCATAATCGCATGGTATTAATTTCAATATTGTATCTCTGGGGCAGCTTGTGGACCTCTTTTCTAAAGGGGGCTTTACACGCTATGACATCGCTAATGCGAACTCGTTGGGGGTCACGGAATTGGTGACGCACATCCGGCCGCATTAGCGATGCCGTTGCGTGTGACACCGATGAGCGATTTTGCATCGTTGCAAAAACGTGCACAATCACTCATCGGTGACATGGGGGTCCATTCTCAAAAATCGTTACTGCAGCAGTAACGAAGTTGTTCCTCGTTCCTGCGGCAGCACACATCGCTCCGTGTGACGCCGCAGGAACGAGGAACCTCTCCTTACCTGCCTCCCGGCCGCTATGCTGAAGGAAGGAGGTGGGCGGGATGTTACGTCCCGCTCAGCTCCGCCCCTCTGCTGCTATTGGGTGGCCGCTCAGTGACGTCGCTGTGACGCCGCACGGACCGCCCCCTTAGAAAGGAGGCGGTTTGCCGGTCACAGCGACGTCGCCGGGCAGGTAAGTATGTGTGACGGGTCTGGGCGATGTTGTGCGGCACGGGCAGCGATTTGCCCGTGTCGCACAACAGATGGGGGTGGGTACCCACGCTGGCGATATCGGGACCAATATCGCAGCGTGTAAAGCCCGCTTAAGGCTTTTGAACACTCAAATTTTGACATGTAAGAGTCCAGGATTCAGAAAGATGTACCGTTCCAAATTCATGATACATCTGTGATCCTATTTAACTGAAGTATCTGCTCCAAAATAATATCACACAATGAGATTCTCACATTTGAGTGACTGCTGATTGACTGCTAAGGCCTCAGTTCCACTAGCATTTTGCAGGGGCAAATGCGATCCGATAAAACATCAGATTGCTCTCACTCTAGTGCAAAACTGTGGGGCATTGTCTATCTGCGATTGATTTCTCATATGATATCGGCATGAGCAATGAATCACAGCATGCTGCATTTGGCAGCGAGTCTCGGTTCACGCACCCCCATACATGTCTATGGAGAGTATGAAACATTGCACTGCACTCGCATGTCATTAGAGTGCAGTGTGATGTACGCAGAGACAGACAGCGGAGGAGATGGGGAGATAGTGCTCCCTCCCTCTTCTCCGCACCAGTGATACGATCGCAAGATCACATCACAGTCGTATTACCCTCGGCTGACACTTGCAAGAGAGGGTCATTAGCATATCACTTCTGATACTCTTGCTATGTACAAGTGGAATCGAGCCCTAACATGTATATTCCTATGGGGTTTGTTTTTGTTTTGTTTTTTTTTTTAAATTGAGCAAAACAAAACTGTGGAGTAGGTAAATGTAGTATTAGGTTATGTTCACATGTTGCTTTTTTGCTCTTTTTGCTGCTTTTTTATGCAAATTAAAAGCTGTTTTTCACAGTACCAGCAGAAATTTCAAACATACAATTACTTTTTATCCCGATTAAATTGGAAAACTGCTGCTTTTTTTTAAATAGCAACATTTCAATACACTCAGTATTTTTTCAGCATTGTTTCATCATAGAAAGCAATGAGTTAGGCTACGCTCACATTTCCGTTGTTTTGCATCAGTCACATGCGTTGCTTGACGCATGTGACTGATACGTTGTACAACGGATGACAAAGAACAGAAATCATTGTCGGACTCCGTTGTGTGCGGGGGGCGCAGCGTGAGGAGGGCGGAGCACGAGGGGGGCGGAGCCGAGCGGGGCCGTGGCGCTGAGGACGTCAGTGCCGCGGTGCCTGCAGGGCTAGGGACAAGTGTGTGTGTGTGAGTGTGTGTGAGTGTGAGTGTGTGAGTGTGTGAGTGTGAGTGTGTTTGCACATGCTTAGTGCGGGAGGGGGTGGAGCCGAGTGGGGAAGTGTCAGCTTCCTTACACACGTATCCAGGGTAAATATCGGGTAACTTAAAGCAAACCACTTTTTGCTTGGTATTTATCTTGGATACCAGCGTACACCGCTTAGAGCTGGCTCCCTGCACACGTAGCCAGTGTAAATATCGGGTAACTAACCAAAGCGCATTGCTTGGTTACCCGATGTGTTAGGCTAAGTTCACATTTCCGCTAAAATGTATCAGTCACAATCCGCTGCTCTTGTAAACAACGGAATCCGTTTAGCGGATTCCGTTGCTCCCATAGACTTGTATGAGTAGCGGATTGTGACTGATGATGCTGCGTTGCACCCTCCGCCCGACTGATCAGTCGTGGAACGACTGACCGCCGGGCGGGAGGAACGCAGCATGTAACATTTTTTGAGCAGCGCGATCCGTCGGATTTCGCTGCGCATGCTCTCTGGCTCCCTGCACACGTAACCAGCTTTAGTTGGTTACCCGATATTTACCCTGGTTACGGTGCAAGGAGCCAGCGCTAAGCGGTGTAGGCCCATAACCAAGGTAAATATCGGGTAACCAAGGTAAACATCGGGCGCTTTGCTGTTACCTGATATTTAGTCTGGTTATGTGTGCAGGGAGGCCGACACTTCCCCGCTCGGCCCCGCCCCCTCCCGCACTCCGTACATGTATGTACACATACACACACACACACTTGTCCCCAGCCATGCAGACCGCAGCACTGCCACTGACATCCTCAGCGCCTGGCCCCGCCCCCCGCTTGGCTCCGCCCCCTCCCACATTCAGCATGTGTATACACACACACACACACACACTCACCTGTCCTGCAGTCCCTGCGGCACTGACGTCCTCAGTGCCACGGCCCCGCATGGCTCCCCCCCCCGAACTCCGCCCCCCGCACACAACGGAATCCGACAAAGAATTCTGTTCTTTGTCATCCGTTGTATAGCGTTGAACAGCGCATCAGTCACATGCATCAAGCGACGCATGTGACTGATACAAAACAACGGAAATGTGAACTTAGCCTTACGGGTACAGGGAGCCAGAGAGAGCATGCGCAGCAAAATCCTACGGATTGCGCTGCTCAAAAAACATTACAGGCTGCATTGCTCCCGCCCGGTGGTCAGTTAAAAAACGACTCACCGCGATGCAGCGGATGCAACGCAGCATCGTCAGTCGCAATCCGTCACTAATAGAAGTCTATGGGGAAAAACTGGATTCCTGCAAAATATTTTTCAGGATACCATAATTCCTCAAGGCGACGGATTGTGACTGATGCAAAACAATGGAAGTGTAAACCTAGCCTTAGTGGTAGGCTATGTGCTCATGTTGTAGATTTGGTGCAGAAATTTCCTGCATCAAATTTGCACCTTCTGGCAGCAAAATGCACTAAGAGATGCATACGTTTTGGGTGAGGTTTTGTCCCATGCTTTTTTTTAATGAAATCAATGGATAGAAGGGTTAAAAAAATGCAGGAAAAAAGCATCAAGAAATAACATGCTGCAGATTATATTTTGCACTAAATCTGCAAGGAAAAAATAAGCAAGGTGTGCACAGAACTTCTCTCATTGCCTTTTCTTGGATGAAGATAGACATGTGGCTTTGGGCCACAATCTGCACCAAATCTGCATAAAAAAACGCACTGTGAGCACACAGCCTAAAAACTCTGCAAAAACTAAACCATGCATTTTTGCTGTATAATTGGTAAATATTTAACATGTGCTGTAGATGAATGACACATACAAGTATAATCTGCAGAAAAAAACTTAAAAAATGCAAAACAATAAAAAAGCAAGAAAATCTGCTTTTTGTTGGCAGCTTCTTTACTGGCAAGAAAACATGCAGAGAAATAAATCATAGGTCCACCGTTTTTATACTGTATATGTCCCATGCTGTAAATGGCATCTTTCTATTTCGTGAAAAATGTTATACTTCTCAAATTAGAAACAATATTATCAAATGAGAAATAAGTCTGTGTTGCCATATTACTTAATAAATGCAGTTTCTGTGTTGTACTTTCTTATTGTCTGGAGGATCATACAGGCTGAGACTGTGAGTCACGCTTCAATAAATGAAAATGAACCAATGTGAAGCATCGTGACACTCACCCCGTCTTGAGATTTTGTAGCGCGTCTTCAACATGCCGTTGGTTATACTTGATCATGTAAGCGTGCATATCTGGGTAGTTACTTCTTATGTTCTTCTCTGTGCTCCCATTGGGTACTGTACCAAATTTCAGTGGCGGGTACTGCTCATGAGGTCTCTGAAACTGGGATCATAAAAAACGCATAAAACCATTACAATGATTGCCATAAAACACATTCTTGCAGAACCGTATAATCTTTCTTTTTCCTAATAAAAGCAATTATGTAGCGCCCATCACATGGCCTTATGTTAACAATTCAGAGAGTAATGTTGCTTACAATAAAAGTCACTTTATGAGCACACATGACATGCAATCAGCATTGAAAATAACCTAACTACCGTAAAACAGTCCAAATATTAACTGACCGTCACGTATAAAGTGGGCAACCATTGCAGAAAAATAATAAAGGAAATTATAGAAGTATTACAAGTAATTTGCAGTGTATAAAGAATTAGTATTCCGAGTCAATATTGTCCGTTTGTCAGGGAAAGCAGGACTTCGGTGGCAATTCTCTTATGTTGACTTATGTACAGTGCTGGCCAAAAGTATTGGCACCCCTGCAATTCTGTCAGATAATACTCAGTTTCTTCTTGAAAATGATTGCAATCACACATTCTTTGGTATTATTATCTTTATCTATTTTGCTTGCAATGAAAAAACACAAAACAGAATGAAATAAAAATCAAATCATTGATCATTTCCCACAAAACTCCAAAAATGGGCCAGACAAAAGTATTGGCACCCTTAGCCTAATACTTGGTTGCACAACCTTTAGCCAAAATAACTGCGAACAACCGCTTCCGGTAACCATCAATGAGTTTCTTACAATGCTCTGCTGGAATTTGAGACCATTCTTCTTTGGCAAACTGCTCTAGGTTGCTGAGATTTGAAGGGGGCCTTCTCCAAACTGCCATTTTGAGATCTCTCCACAGGTGTTCTATGGGGTTCAGGTCTGGACTCATTGCTGGCCACTTTAGTAGTCTCCAGTGCTTTCTATCAAACCATTTTCTAGTGCTTTTTGAAGTGCGTTTTGAGTCATTGTCCTGCTGGAAGACCCATGACCTCTGAGGGAGACCCAGCTTTCTCACACTGGGCCCTACATTATGCTGCAAAATTTGTTGGTAGTATTCAGACTTCATAATGCCATGCACACGGTCATGCAGTCCAGTGCCAGAGGCAGCAAAGCAACCCCACAACATCAGGGAACCTCCTCCATGTTTGACTGTAGGGACCGTGTTCTTTTCTTTGAATGCCTCTTTTTTTTTTTTCCTGTAAACTCTATGTTGATGGCTTTTCCCAAAAAGCTCTACTTTTGTCTCATCTGACCAGAGAAAATTCTTCCAAAACGTTTTAGGCTTTCTCACGTAAGTTTTGGCAAACTCCAGCCTGGCTTTTTTATGTCTCTGGCTAAGAAATAGGGTCTTCCTGGGTAACCTACCATACAGTCCCTTTTCATTCAGATGCCGACGGATAGTACGGGTTGACACTGTTGTACCCTCAGACTGCAGGGCAGCTTGAACTTGTTTAGATGTTAGTCGAGGTTCTTTATCCACAATCCGCACAATCTTGCGTTGAAATCTCTCGTCAATTTTTCTTTTCCGTCCACATCTAGGGAGGTTAGCCACGGTGCCATGGACTTTAAACTTCGTGATGACACTGCGCACCGTAGACACAGGAACTTTCATGTCTTTGGAGATGGACTTGTAGCCTTGAGATTGCTCATGCTTCCTCACAATTTGGATTCTCAAGTCCTCAGACAGTTCTTTGGTCTTCTTTCTTTCCTCCATGCTCAATGTGGTACACACAAGGACACAGGACAAAGGTTGAGTCAACTTTAATCCATGTCAACTGGCTGCAAGTGTGATTTAGTTATTGCCAACACCTGTTAGGTGCCACAGGTAAGTTACAGGTGCTGTTAAGTACACAAATTAGAGAAGCATCACATGACTTTTCAAACAGTGCCAATACTTTTGTCCACCCCCTTTTTTATATTTGGTGTGGAATTATATCCAATTTGGCTTGATGACAATTTTTTTTTTCCATTAAAGACAAATTAAATGAAGATAATAATACCAAAGAATTTGTGATTGCAATCATTTTCAAGCAAAAAATGAGTATTATCTGACAGAATTGCAGGTGTGCCAATACTTTTGGCCAGCACTGTAAGTGCAAATTTTTACAGCTTCAGGTCCATATCTCTAAACCTAAAGTAGGACAGAACAGAATGATGATTTTTGTTTACTAACAACAGTGTAAGAATACCTTACACATATAATATGGGTCCAGCAGCCTTCATGAGCCGAGCTCTAGTCGCACCTTCCCACCTACCTCCACTTTGAAGAAGGGTGAGTGACCTTGACAAGCTTGAAATGGAACCTGAAGACCCATCTCTTACGACAAGCCTACAACCTGCCGTAACCCTCAGTTTGATACAGTGCCAAACAACCAGCTCTGTCCTCACCTACTGTATACTCACCCATCCCTTGTAGACTGTGAGCCCTCACAGGCAGGGTCCTCTCTCCTCCTGTACCTGTCTGTGCCTTGTATTGTTTATGATTATTGTACTTGTCCCTATTATGTATACACTTCATATGTAATGCACCATGGAATAAATGGCGCTATAATAATAAATAATAATAATAATAAGCTACTATATATGAACCTATGCATAGCAGCTTATGAAATATTGCATAAAGGGGCAAAAAGGGGCAGAAAGAGGTGGTGCAGTGCTTATCTAATGAATAACCCAAGAATTTTGCAGACTGTGATCCCTCGCGGGCAAGGACCTCTCTTCTCCTGTACCTGTCTGTGCCTTGTTTTGTTTGATGAAGACTCACTCACACAATCCCCCTTTCACCAATTTATTGTAAAAAAAATCATGAAGATCCGACGTAATCCATTTTGTAATGGTCCAACGATGTCCCCTGACTCTGTACTCCAGCCTATGGAGCCTCGTTCAGGGAGTGAGGCTCCCTAAGTCACTCTTAAGCCTGCTTTACACGTTGCAATTAGTTGTACAATCGCATTTGCGATGTGACACGCCCAGGTTGCATACGGGATCTTATGAGATTGCACGTAGGTCGTTCATTTGCTGTCACACGTGCGTTAGTAGTCTATGTTAAATTGATCAATTTTATGTGCGATCCTTTAGATCATGTGTTCTGTGATGTATGCATTGGGCACCTTTTCTTTTTTTTTTCGCCCCCACGCTGAGTGACAGGTGTCACACTGCACCCAATCACAGCAGCCGGTGGGCGTGTCTATACTGTGTAGTGAAATAAATAATTAAATAATTAAAAAAAAACGGCGTGCGGTCCCCCCCAATTTTAAAACCAGCCAGATAAAGCCATACGGCTGAAGGCTGGTATTCTCAGGATGTGGAGCTACACGTTATGGGGAGCCCCCCAGCCTAACAATATCAGCCAACAGCCGCCCAGAATTGCCGCATACATTAGATGCGTCAGTTCTGGGACTGTACCCGGCTCTTCCCGATTTGCCCTGGTGCGTTGGCAAATCGGGGTAATAAGGAGTTATTGGCAGCCCATAGCTGCCAATAAGTCCTAGATTAATCATGTCAGGCGTCTATGAGACACCTTCCATGGTGGCCGCGGGTAACCTCAGTGACAGCTCAGCTGATCGCGCTACTCACCGCCGCTCCTCTCATCTCCATGCAGCAACTGAGGTGAGTAGCGCAATCAGCTGAGCTGTCACTGAGGTTGCCCACGGCCACCGCTGGATCCAGTGACAGAGGGTAACCTCACTGACAGCTCAGCTGATCGCACGGCTGTCTTCAGTTGCTGTGTGAAGCTGACCGGAGCAGCGGCGATGTATTCTGCAGCTCCGGTCACCTCCATGCAGCAGCGCTGGTAGCAACGCTGGAGCATCCTGGATTACGCCGGACAAGGAGGGCTTTTTTTGGGGCTGATTAAAGTGGTTAACCAGGGTATATGTTTGTGTTTTTTATTTCTAATAAAGGATTTTTTCGGGTGTGTGTGTTTATTTACTGTAATTTACAGATTAATCATGGAAGGTGTCTCATAGACGCCTGACATGATTAATCTAGGACTTATTGGCAGCTATGGGCTGCCAATAACTCCTTATTACCCCGATTTGCCAACGCACCAGGGCAAATCGGGAAGAGCCGGGTACAGTCCCAGAACTGTCGCATCTAATGTATGCGGCAATTCTGGGTGGCTGTTGGCTGATATTGTTAGGCTGGGGGGCTCCCCATAACGTGGAGCTCCCCATCCTGAGAATACCAGCCTTCAGCCGTATGGCTTTATCTGGCTGGTATTAAAATTGGGGGGGGACCGCACGCCGTTTTTTTTTAATTATTTAATTATTTATTTCACTACACAGTATAGACACGCCCACCGGCTGCTGTGATTGGGTGCAGTGTAACACCTGTCACTCAGCGTGGGGGCGTGTCTCACTGTAACCAATCATAGGCGCCGGTGGGCGGGGAAAGCAGGGAATACGAGATTGTTTAATGGGCGGTCGGCTTTTTCAAAACAGTTAAAGCCGCCGGAGCAGTGAGAAAGCCGTGCAGCGCCGGGGATCGGGGATCGGTGAGTATATGAGAGAGGGGGATAGACTGACATGGACAGAGAGTGAGGGACAGAGATAGTGACCGACTGACAGAGATTAGTGAATGACAGACATTGTGAGGCGCTTCAGAACGCAGCTTTTCAGCTGCGGTCTGAAGCGGACCTTTTTTAAGCTGCGGTGCAGAGCGCACACCTGCGCACATAGCATCAGACATCAAAATCGTATGAGGGATGTCACACATTACAATTGACTAGGTTCGTGCAACAAAACGCTCAATTCTAGACAAAGATACGATGTGTTTGCGATCAACGGTTTTGCGTTCAATCCTGATCGCACGTAGATGTCACACGCAGATACCTGACAAACGATGCCGGATGTGCGTCACTTACAACTTGACCCCAACGACGGATTGTGAGATATATTGAAGCGTGTGTAACGGGCTTTAGTCAGCACCAGAACCGGAATCTGTCACATGTGGTGACATCACTGAGTTACTTGAATATAACAAATGGCACTTCCTTGAAATGGAGAATATTGTGTAGATGGAAAGGGGTGCACTTAGTAGGTTCCAAAGCCAAGAAACTAAGTATAGACACAAGGCACTCCCAAAATTCTTGATGCTGTGATTTTATTTATCAGTGGATGTGCATAAATCCATGCATTATGCACATCCACTGATAAATAAAATCACAGCATCAAGAATTTTGGGAGTCACTGAGTTACTGACCTCACCGCACATGAGAAATTCTGGGGCTAGTGCTGACCAGAAGTGAGTTATGGAGCCTTGTTTTCTGCGGAGGCTCTATAGATTGGAGTACGGATTAATGGGATGTCGTTGGACCACTACACAATGGATTACATCGGATCTTCATGTTTTTTTTGTTTTAATAAACTGATGAATTGGGATAGTGTGGGGGAGCCTTTAGTCAAACTATTTTTTCCTGTCTGTTTTTTAACTTTACACTTACTGGATTAGTAAAAGGGGTGTCTGATCGGAAATTCTCCATTACTAACTCTTGGGCTTGATGCCAGCTGAGAATCCACAGCTGACATCAACCCCCCAAAATATTACCCTGATTGCCAAAACACTAGGGCAATCACAAAGAGCCAGGACAAACTGCCAGAATTGGTGCCACTAATGGATGTGCCAATTCTGGGGCAGCTGCGGGCTACTATTTTTAGACTAGGATGGGCCAAATGACTATGAGCCTTCCAAGCCTGGTAATGTCAGCATGCATACTGCTTTACCTTGGTTGGTTATCAAAAGTAGGGGGGATCCCATGCCATTTTTTCAAATAATGTATTTAGTTATTTGATTAAACCAGGCTAAAAACACCCTTTGGTGCCACATGAAAAACCTGGCTATATGTCTACTCTAATCTAAGCTATCTATCTAATCAACTCTCCCTGAGCTGCAGTGTACTGAGCATCACATACCTGGGTCTCATATAAGACCCAATGATGCAATGTGGTTGGAGAAACAAAGTAATGCCAGTACCTAGCATGGTTATGGCATTACTGTCATTGGCATGCAATCCCTGCCACGGAACATGCAGAGGAGGGAACTCGAGCATAGTGCTCAAGCACCCCCGATACTCGATTGATTAGAGCAGTGCCAAGCGCGCTCGCTCATCGCTAGTTTAGATCTCTTTTCAGTACAGCTCAGTGTTCTTCATGGCTATCAATATACACAGGGACCTAAGAAAGCCACCTCATTGAAAAATGCTATTACAGAAATAATTAGATGTAGTGTAAGAAGAAATACAAAACGACATTTCATTTCAATGTTTCATATGATTGGAAAAAGATCATTTACTGGGTTTCCGTTTCTCACTGTGCTGACTCAAGTATATTTGAGAGCAGTCTTATAATTGACAAACAGGCAACAGACTATTTTAGCCAGATGCTGGATGTCTCGCTGGTCCAGGAGGGGAATCTGAAGGTGTATCTGCTAGACAAGTACTTTGTTTGGGCAGCCTGAATTATACGCAGCTTTATGTTTTATCATGCCATTGTGTATTGCGCTTCCTTTAAAGTGATCTTATGTAGTACGCAAAGGCTGTTTACGCCTAATAAAATGGAGATAAAGACCTTTTACTTCCAGAACGCTTCCAGAAAAGTTCTTTTGAAGCAATTTAAGATCTATAAATAAATGGAAAAGAATGCAAGTCATATTTTAACTGTAAGCGTGCATTTAATTGATGGAAATAACATTTACTTTCCATGTCTTGTTAGGAAAAGTAATTGAAGAAAAAGTTAGGCAAGAGGTTTTTATTATAAATCTGGATCTTAAAATATGTTTTTTTTTCCTACAGTTGTATAGAATACTAAGAGATTTTATAGGACAGTAATATAGTCCATTAAATCTACAGAGGTTTATAGATATTTTCATGAATGTGAACGTAAAAGTAAATACAGGGATACAAGTGCATCTCAATAAATTAGAATATCATCAAAAGGTTAATTTATTTCAGTAATTCAATACAAAAAGGGAAATGCATATATTATATAGAGCCATTACACACAGACGGATCTATTTCTACATATTATATAGAGTCATTACACACAGAGGTATCTATTGCTATATATTATATAGCGTCATTACACACAGAGGGATCTATTCCTATATATTATATAGAGTCATTACACACAGAGTGATCTATTCCTATATATTATATAGAGTCATTACACACAGAGTGATCTATTCCTATATATTATATAGTCATTACACACAGAGTTATCTATTCCTATATATTATATAGAGCCATTACACACAGAGGGATCTATTTCTATATATTATATAGAGTCATTACACACAGACGGATCTATTTCTACATATTATATAGAGTCATTACACACAGAGGTATCTATTGCTATATATTATATAGCGTCATTACACACAGAGGGATCTATTCCTATATATTATATAGAGTCATTACACACAGAGTGATCTATTCCTATATATTATATAGAGTCATTACACACAGAGTGATCTATTCCTATATATTATATAGTCATTACACACAGAGTTATCTATTCCTATATATTATATAGAGCCATTACACACAGAGGGATCTATTTCTATATATTATATAGAGTCATTACACACAGAGGGATCTATTTCTATATATTATATAGCGTCATTACACACAGAGGGATCTATTCCTATATATTATATAGAGTCATTACACACAGAGGGATCTATTCCTATATATTATATAGAGTCATTACACACAGAGGGATCTATTTCTATATATTATATAGAGTCATTACACACAAAGGGATCTATTTCTATATATTATATAGAGTCATTACACACAGAGTGATCTATTCCTACATATTATATAGTGATTACACACAGAGTTATCTATTCCTATAAATTATATAGAGTCATTACACACAGAGGGATCTATTTCTGTATATTATATAGAGTCATTACACACAGAGGGATCTATTCTTATATATTGAATAGAGTCATTACACACAGAGTGATCTATTCCTATATATTATATAGAGTCATTACACACAGAGTGATCTATTTCATGTGTTTATTTCTGTTAATTTTTATGATTATGGCTTACAGTCAATGAAAATCCAAAAGTCATTATCCAAGAAAATTAGAATAATTACCACAAAACAACTGCACAGGCTTCCTAAGCTTTTAAAATAGTCCCTTAGTCTGGTTCTGTAGACTACACAATCATAGGGAAGACTGCTGATTTGACAGATATCCAGAAGGCAGTCATTGATACCCTTCTCAAGGAGGATAAACCACAAAAGGTCATTGCTAAAGAAGCTGGCTGTTCACAGGATGCTGTATCCAAGCATATTAATGGAAAGTTGGGTGGAAGGAAAAAGTGTGGTAGAAAAAGGTGGACAAGCAACCGGGATAACCGCAGCCTTGATGGATTATTAAGAAAAGGCCATTCAAAAATTTGAGGGAGATTTACAAGGCACAGGCTGATTGCATCCATGCCTCACCACACTGATGCAGTAATTCATGCAAAAGTAGCCCCGACCAAGTGTTGAGGCATTTAATGTACATACTTTTCAGTAGGCGCCAACATTTCTAAGTGTAAAATTGTTTTTTAGTTGGTCTTATATATCATATCCTAATATTCTGAGATAATGACTTTTGGGTTTTCATTGGCTGTAATCCATAATCATCAACATTAACAGAAATAAACACTTGGAATAGATCCCTCTGTGTAATGACTCTATATAATATACTGAATGTGTTTCCCTTTCTGTATTGAATTTTTGAAATAAATTAACTTTTTGGTGATATTATAATTTATTAAGATGCACCTGTATATTACATCCCTATTTAGTGTTGATTGAGGGCTTTTTCCTATGGGCTCCACCAATTGCTTAATTCATGGGCCAGAATTGTGTAACTATTCCTCAAAGCGAAAGCAGAACGGTGTGGAGAAACCCGTATTCTTACTATTGAGTTCATACCCTGTTTGATGATAAAATATGTTCTGATTCCATTTGGTTTATCCAATCAGTGAGGGATTGAGGACCTGGATCACTATTATTCTAAGCAGATGCTATGACAAGAGATGAGAAAATCAATTTGAAATATACAAATATTTTTAAACTTGTTTGGTGCAAATACAGCAAAATCAAGGACATTCCTCCAGTAATTTGCTTGATTCAAAATGGTAAGGAAAAGACTGAAAAACAAACACTGATATTTACCTCTCTCAGCCATCTTTATACTTTTACTGCTTCTTCTAGACCTCTGATTGGTTGTACTATTTTTGTATCTCCTAATACCTGTCTTCTTTTCCTTAGCTTTCTTTTGGGCATCGGACCTCATTTTGGTAGGTCTTCTGTTCACTTGGTCCCATGTGATTCACTACTAAAATTTAAGAGAGGCCTGGATGCCTTTCTTCAAAAATATATTACTAGTTATGGGCAGTAGATTCTGTGATGGGGCTGTGACGCCCTGGGCAAGCCAGGGGTCACAGGTCACAACATCACCACACACCCCACATTCCCTGCAAGAACACCGTAGTCAGAACACAAACCCTTGTTGCCCTCCCCCAGGGGCTGGTGATCACACCAGGGGGTGGAGCCAGGCGGTTGGTCTCCACCCACCGAGGAGTTCACAGTCCTGGAGGCGGGAAAACGTGAGACTTAGGTTTTGAGAGTTGAGTTGAGAGGAGTGAAGTGGCAGTAGAGCAACCAAAACTGACTGAGAGCGTCCGGGTGTGTGCCCCGGACGAGACAGCAAGGTTGACAGACGGCGGTGACCGTCTGCAGTGGAGGCTGATCGGAGTTGCCGAAAGGACCATGGACGGGTGGTGGCCCGGCGGTACCTGAGCGGTACACAAAGTGAGGCCAGCACCATTGGCAGGGGCCTTTCGGATCCCGGCAAGGCTTGGAGTCGCCGTACAATTTGCCAAATCCGTCAGTGAAGGGGACCTCCTGGGTCTCTAAACAGCAAAGTCCCGATTGAAGGCAAAGGTCCAACCGTGAGAGAGGGACACCGCCACCGCCAAGGCACCAGTACCTCAGGGCCAGCACCTGCGGGCAAAAAGGGGCTCCTCCGGCCCATATCCAAGCCGGGGAGCGGGTTACCGGTGGGAACCCATCGCTACCAACAACCGTATTTAGGTGCAGGGAAGAGACAGTCACCGCTAACTTGCAGGGAACATCGACACCGCAGCCGTCCGAGGGACCCGTCCAACCAGCCGCTTGTTTACCGTGAACTGTGTCATCATCCTTGGGCTGAGAGTACCTCCGTGCCGTGCGGCACAGCGCTGCCCCTGCGTCCCTGCACCATAACCCGCCTGTCAACTACCCCCATCACCGGGCCCCGGGACAACCAACCCCCTACCCACGGAGGGGAGAAATAACAACAAAGCTGCTCCCTGTCACCGCTCCCGGGATCCCCATACAGAGCAGCGGTGGTGTCCACACAATCACCACAACCGTGGGTGGCGTCACGGACATTAATCAAATCCCCCACCAACAACCAGCCCCCTTTCACTCACGGGCGAGGAGCGCCACTCGAGTGCCCGGGATCCGGCCCATCGCTCGAGCCACCGAGCAGCAGTAGCCGCAGAGCAGCGGCGGCCGGACCCGAGCAGTTGGAGAGCACAGCGTTCCCTCCTCCGCCCGCGACAGGGCGTTGATGCATAGAACTAGTCTGATTGCAGTATGTGGAGTCAAAAAGGATTTTTTTTCCCCATGGGGCACTTACTGTCTGCTCCAAGGGTTTTTTTTGCCATCCTCTGGATAAACATGTTAGGTTAGATCATGGGTTGAACTTGATGGACTTAAGTCTACCTTCACCCTTAAACACTATGAAACAATGAACATTGACATAACGTTGTGAGGCTTAATGAACAGAAGACCTAACTGGAAATAGCAGGACATGTATGGGGAGAGATGAGAAGAGGTGAATTTAACAGCTTTGTTTTAATTATTCCCTTCCAGTAGATTCAATTTGCATTGAATTTATTCCATGAAAATCGAATTCTCCCTAAACTGAGTGAATCTGCTGTATCGAATTTTAGGAGATTTGCTCAACTCTAACCAATAATTGTTTAGTTATACTTTATGAGTTTCAGTTATTGATGTTTCTTGCTGAAGAAGTCTAGAACTAAATTTATAGCAAATTCATTCAAAAGCACATTTGTGGCCATATACACGCAGTAGTAGCATCAACAGGAACTCAGGGAGCCCTTTGCTGCTTCTGTTTCCCGCAATTATCAATGCCAAGAAACTGAACCAAGCATTGTATATCTTGCATTTTGTAGCACTCTGTGAAGAGATGAAGTCCAACTGAAGTTAATGCTTAAGGCGGCGGTGCACGCTACGATATATCTAACAATATGTCGTCGGGGACGCACATCCGGCATCATTAGAGATGTCATAGCGTGTGACACGTCCGAACAACTGTTAACGAGCAAAAATACTCACCTTATCGTTGCTCGTTGACACGTTGTTCATTTTCATAATATCGTTCTTCCTTCTGCGCGCCGGTTGTTTGTCATTCCTGAGGCAGTACACATCGCTACGTGTGACACCCCGGGAACGACGAACACAGCTTACCTGCGTCCCGCCGGCAATGAGGAAGGAAGGAGGTGGGTGGGATGTTCCGGCCGCTCATCTCCGCCCCTCCGCTTCTATTGGGGTGGCCACTGTGTGACATCGCTGTGATGCCGAACATCCCTCCCCCTTCAGGACATGGATGTTCACCGCCCACGGCGACGTCGTTAGGGAGGTAAGTACGTGTGACGGGGGTTAACGACATTGTGCGCCACGGGCAATGAATTGCCCATGACGAACAAACGACAGGGGCGGGTGTGATCGTTCGTGCGATCACACGATATATTGTAGCGTGTAACGCCGCCTTTAAGGTCACTTGTTGAAACAAAACAAGCTTTCATTTTTGCAATACGTACTCTAGTAAAGAAACATAGATCAATATTGGCAATTAATAATAAAATTACTTAGAAAACATCAATTGAATATTTGGGATGGTGTAAACTAAATTACAGGACATGGTCCAGCAGCCACATCAATAATCTATTGTTCCAGGACAGATACCCAGCCAACTGTCTCTTAGCTGCTGGGATACCTCACTCCTTTTTTTTATTAGCTGTCATGGTATGATATCATCATTCTGTCACTAAAGATGAGTGGATCAGGCAAAATGTAAATTCCCTTGTTTGGGTGGATTTTCCGAGAAAATTTGATTTACAGAGAAACTATTTTCTGTTATGTAAATGCCTCTTATTAGGCTCTTGGGTCTCTACAGACCCCAGAATATAATAGATATAGGTTAAAAAAAATACCTATATTCCCCTCTATGCTTCACAATCACCTGTCTGGAACCCTTCACATTTTCTTATCACCATTGAGAGCACTAGATTCAGAAAGGACTTACATATCTGATGAGGCCCAGGATGGGTCTACACAAATGTGCATAAGGTCACAATGTCATTATGCCATGACATTGCATGTGCATGTGTGGTGCCCCTGAGGATTCAGTCACCACAGAGTATTGCACCCAATTTTGGGTGTAATGCTCAACCCGGATCCTGAGGAGATCAGTCTTTGTTTCATTACTTACACACTAAAATACACACCAGATTGCCCTGTTTCCACTGGGGACTGGGCTAGGGTATGGTAATAAAGGGGTTGCGACAGAGTGGCATTTATAAGATGCCCTCAACAGGCGTCCCAGTCCCACTAGTTTAAAACCTGGGAGGGGGGAGGTGCAGCCAGAAGGGGGAGTCAGGAGCCAACAACACAGTTAGAGAGTTCGCCAGCAGGAAAGCAACGGAACAGTCACATCTGACAGGTGCTCCAGTGTAAAGGAGGAGAAGTTCACAATGATTGCTGCGGGGAGAGTGATCTCTGCTCCCCACGGAATCAACACCATGCAGGGCAGCAGGACCCTAGGGAAGATCATACTTCACGTTGGTTTTACAGAATTTGCCTGGACGGGGAAAGTTTCAAGCTTCCCTGACCACAAAGCACTCTGGAGTACAGTGCCATATAGTATCCAGGGCCTTGGATCACTTCAGACCCCGCAGCGGAACCGCAGCACCTGCATACAGGGCCAAGAGCTTGACTTGTGAAACCCAGGGTCCCCTCATAGCTTCAAACCAGGGGATCCAAAGCACAGGCGTTACAAGGAGGGGACCCACCAAACACCACACCGGACTGATCTCTAAACGGGTACGGGTTCGACGGAGCCCATCACAGCAAGTGACCGGTATTACCTGGGTGAGCGGCACAGCACTAAAAATGACTAAACAACCTGGAACTGCAGCTATAGACTCTGACTCTTGATTCCCGGCGCCCGCCATTACTATTCCCCTTATCATCCTCCCCGGAGCCCGCTCCACCTGTGGAGAGCGATACCATCCATAGCTGCTACCACCATCTGCCCCAGAGGAAAGCGAGAGCAGCGGCGGCCGATTCCCTGGCCGCATACCACAGGTGGCATCACGAGAAACACCTCACTACTACCCCATCATCCTTCCCCAGCCATCTTCTGTATGCCTCGGGGCAACGGAGCCGGACTAGGCCGCCCGTGACAGTGACAGTCGGCAGCCTGGTAACGAGTAGGTTAACCACCTGCCCGGTGGGGCGCTAAATTTGCTTTGAAATGTCTGTACCTTTTCAGTAGTCCCAGCAATCACATTAGTGATAAGTAGAGATGAGCGAACCTTAGACTCGAGGCTTGGGGTCAGAAAATTACGTGAAAATCACCTTGGTGAGTATCGCTCTGTGCTTCTGTCTGATGCCCCACATTGTCCACACTGCCGGATGTGTTTGTTTGTCTCAAATGTTACTTAAAATCAGCATTCTAAGCTGCATTGTTTACAGATAATTAAAAAAACAAACAAAAACCGCCCACCCACCTCCGGAAGTGTTTTGCTATGGACCAAAAGCAAAACATTTTCGGCGGTGGGTGGGTCGTGTTTGTGTTTCTTTAATTCACAGTAAACAATACCGCTCAGAATGCTGACTGTAAGTCAAATTTGAGACAAACAAACACATAACACAGCGTGGACAGAGCGGGGCATCAGACAGACAGAAGCACAGCATGATATTCACCACGGGGATTTTCAAGTAATTTTCCGAGCCCGAACCCCAAGCGTCAAGCCTAAGGTTCACTCATCACTAGGGATAAGAATATGTGATGAGGACTGAATGACAGTGATGAGCAGAAAGGTCAAAGAGGGGAGCTGTTAGACAAGTATAAGTAGTTGGTTTTTTTAGTTTTTAACCTTGGCTTGGCTTGAAAAATGGCTGCCAGTGGCGATCATTTTACTGATCCATGCAGAAGTGAATTACAAAAAATCATTGTTTTGTCAAATGCACATTTTTGTAATATTCAAGTGGAATTCAATTTAAATCAAATATGTTTCACATCTTTAAAAGCCACAGATGCTGGTAGGTAGGCAGTTCACAGGACCATATATTACTGACATGATCACTAGACTGGCTCCTGCTAATCACTCATCTCTATTGAATAAATATATATATATAGCCACAATAATTTCAACTAGGGTATAAGAATATTGTTGATATTGACAAATTATTGGTATAAACAAAGTGTCAGATTAGTGTTGACCTAAACCCAAATGTATGGTATTGCCACTAGTGATGGCAGACATGCAGATAACCAGGACTGGTAGAACTATCTGGATTAAAAATATCCGGTTCCGGACCAGAATTGATCCTGGACATCTGGCCAGACGCCAGTCCCCATTTAAGTCTATTGGGGCCAGAATTCGTCACGTAAAAAATTGTAGTAGAAGGGATAGGGGGGTTGGAGCAAGCGCTTCATCCTTACCGAATCTTGTAGTTATTCTTATTTTGATACACAGCCAAGATAAGCACACGGCTGGGGGCTTCAGCCTGTTGCCATATGCTTTATCTGTGTTGGGTTTCATAATATGGGGGGACCCTATGCATATTTTTTCTTTATTTTTACTCCAATTTACTGTGACCAGAACTACTGGTGGGTGAGGGAAGCAGTGAATATGGATTAGCAATATAGGCGTATCCATAAGAAGAGTGAGTGACCGCGGAAGCAGTTACAGCCGCGTGGGAGACTCGGTAAAGATAAAGCGCTTACTTCATTCTTATTATATTTATTTTTTCTTATTCCCCGAGTGCCAGACTAGGATCATTAGACCTGTTCCATCTCTTGGGTAAGTTTGAAACCGAGCGGATCTGGACTTTTACAGTCCGGGTCGGCCCATCACTAATTGCAACCCTATTGGTTCTTGAGGCAGCGCTGCATCTTCAAAATCAGCAAGATGTGGGAGTAAAGCTAAGAAACAAAAGATTTAGAAGGTATGACAAACTTTATTTGTTCTTAATATCTTTTGTTTACCTGGAAAACCAACCATTTGTGGCATTTTATAGCAATAGTACACTGCTCAAAAAATTAAAGGGAACACTCAACCAACTGAATATAACTCCAAATTAATCAAACTTCTGTGAGACCAAACTGTCCAGTTAGGAAACAATGCTGATTGACAATCAATTTCACATGCTGTTGTGTAAATGGAATAGACTTCAGATGGAAATTATTGGCAATTATCAAGACACACTCAATAAAGGAGTGTTTCTGCACGTGGGGACCCCAGACCACATCTCAGTACTAATGCTTTCAGTCTGCTGTTTTGGTCACTTTTGAATGTTGGTTGTGCTCTAACACTCGTGGTAGCATGAGACGGACTCTACAACCCACACAAGTGGCACAGATAGTGCAGCTCATCCAGGATGGCACATCAATGCGAGCTGTGGCAAGAAGGCTTGCTGTGTCTGTCAGCGTAGTGTCCAGAGAATGGAGGCACTACCAGGAGACAGGCCAGTACACTGAGAGACGTGGAGGGGGCTGTAGGAGGGTAACAACCCAGCAGCAGGACTGCTACCTTCGCCTTTGTGCAAGGAGGAACAATGTATACATTTTTTTTCTCTCGATTATACCTGAAGAAGGCTGAAGGATAAAACATTCGAGCCGAAACGCGTTGTATAATTAACCCAATTTTTATTCACAAATAAAATACATTTTTGTTCATCCGTATACTGGTCTAGTTATATGACCGAAAATTATCCAATATGTTCCATCATTGATAGCTGGAACGCCGCACGACTGGTAATTGTCTATTGAAAATTCTCTACTAAGGTGGACCCGCTGGAGGGTTCCTAAATAGTATCCAGTGCGATTGCTGCATACTGCACCATAATCCTATTGGAAAGTGGATCAACATCTTTTGGATTATTCCAGGCTTTCTAATCTCTGAACCAGGTGAGAGTTCCTATTATTTCAACATCCTTATATATAAAAAAAACTCACTACACTCAGATTGGCGCCGCATTTGTCTCTTTCTCTTTTTCCCTGTTTCCAGGGTATTTTAATATATACCAACTATAATCCACATAGAGGCAATTAAATGGAAGAAGGATGAAATGAACATAATTTAAATAGATTATTGGGTCAATATCATAAAACGAGAGATCAACATGATGTTTTACTGCATCAACACTTTATCTACAGAACCTGTGATTAATATTTCAAATGCATTGATTTCCCGTATATTCACCGAGAGAGTATTATTTCTTTTTTAGAGCACAAACAGAGTGTCAGCACTGGTTGTAACCTATAAACTGTCACACGTAGCCTTATGAATATTCTGTCATTAACGTCAATAGCATTATTTCAAAGAAAAGATGACTGGTAAATAAGTTCATACTCTTTGTATTGTTCTACAGGGTTCTTATTCATACTTATCATTATGTTATGTTAATTTATATTTAATAAACAATCAATTACTAACCTCCAGATGAAATCAAAAGCTTCTGACACTACTCTCCATATTCTAAATCTTCACACACTAGATCCGGGCTTTGCTCCACACAGCCCAGTCCGCTACTATTACACACCTGTCCCAGATCTGGTTGAGGGGAGCAATGCCCGGACCCGGGACAGGTGTGTAACAGCTTCTTAGTCTTTTTAAGGATCAATAACTTTATATATTCACTTCCATTTCATAACATGAATATATATTGCTTCATAACATATACCATAATAGGAGATGTAGAAACAGACCTCCATCAACATGATAGAGATCCCAGAACTACGGTATCTTGTATTGTTCATGCAATCCATGGTTACCTGTATTTCAACGCTATCTTGCAGTCAATTTTATAATTTCTTTTCAGCCATTGTGATGTAGATTTGCATGTGTGGTTTGGATCATTGTCCTATTACATCAGATGTTAACAAATATGGATGCTGTCACAATTCCTCTGTGCAGAACATCTTGTACTAGGAGATGCTCTGCTGTGTTTTCTGGACAGTTGAGCTGGCAGGTTGATTGACTGTGCATTCTGTTTCTGGGTGGTGTGCTCAGGTGTTTCATCTTTCTGGTAATTACCCTGTTTCTTTATTGCGCATGCTCCCCCAGAACCTTGCCAGTCGTACATTCTGGTTTGATAGTTTTGCTGTTAACTTGGGTCTTTGCTTTGTCCTGATCTCTTTTTTCTGACCCCGGACTGTTGCTTGACTTCTCTTTCCCTGATTTCTGTTCCTGTCATGACTTCTTGGCTTTTCACCCAAAACTGTTATCTGACTACTAGAGTTGAGCGCGGTTCGCGGTTCGAGGTTCTCCAGTTCTAGGCTCGAGTGATTTTGGGGGCTGTTCGAGATCAAACTAGAACTCGAGCTTTTTGCAAAAGCTCGATAGTTCTAGATACGTTCGAGAACGGTTCTAGCAGCAAAAAGCAGGGCTTTTTACAGCTACAGTGTGCAGGAGCCATCGCTGGCAGCCTGCCACAAGCTGGTAACCAAGATAAACATCGGGTATCCAACCAAAGCGCTTTGGTTAGTAACCCGATGTTTATCCTAGTTACGTGCAGGAAGCCCACACTTCCCCGCTCAGCTCGCTCCGCCCCCCCCTGCCCGCGGCATGTACACACGTACACACACACACACACACACACACACACACACACACATTGTCCCGCTCGGCTTACCTGCGGTGATGAAGTCCCGCTATCCCGACCTCAGCGCTGTCACTGTCCTCCATGGCCGCCGCTTGTAACATCACCTCTCGCTTCTGACCCGAGACTGACTAGCGGTGACGTCACGGGCCTCTCGCGATACTTGGTGTGAAGGCGCCGGTCATTGAACTCAGTGACAGGGGCTGTCAGTGTGCTGGAGATCAGCGCAGGTAATGTACCTCGCTGACAGCAGCACTTGTCATGCCCTGCAGTGACCTAGGCTGACCCATTGATGTTAGCTCAGGTCACTGCACTGCTCTCCCAGCCAATGGGGAACATCCTGCTCTTCATTGACTGGGACAGTGTGGATCGTCATGGCAACCCCTTGGATTACACCAGACCTGGATTTGTTTTTCATTCTAATAAATTGGTTAAAGAGGGAATGTTTTGGGGAGTGTTTTTTCAAATAAAAATGTGTTTGTCGTCTATTTTTTTTTTATTACTGACTGGGTTGGTGATGTCGGGTATCTGATAGACGCCTGACCTCACCAACCCCAGGGCTTGATGCCAGGTGACATTACACATCTGGTATTAACCCCATATATTACCCCGTTTGCCACCGCACCAGGGCGCGGGATGAGCTGGGGCGAAGCACCAGGATTGGCGCATCTAATGGATGCGCCACTTCTGGGGCGGCTGCGGCCTGCTATTTTTAGGCTGGGGAGAGTCCAATAACCATGGACCTCCCTAGTCTGAGAATATCAGGCCCCAGCTGTCTGCTTTACCTTGGCTGGTGATCCAATTTTGGGGGACCCCTACGTGTTTTTTTTTTTAATTAATTATTTAATTTAAAATAACAGCGTGGGGTGCCCTCAGTTTTGGATTACCAGCCAAGGTGAGGTTGCCAGCTGTGGTCTGCAGGCTGCAGCCGTCTGCTTTACCCTAGCTGGCTACAAAACTAGGGGGAACCCTACGTCATTTTTTTTTTATATTTTTTTGGCTAAATACAAAGCTAAGCACCCCTTAGTGCCACATGAAAGGCACCAAAGGGTGCTCCACTTTTTCTCCACTTTTTCTCCATTTTTTCTCCACTTTTTCTACATTTTTTCTCCACTTTTTCTACATTTTTTTCTCCATTTTTTCTCCACTTTTTCTCCACTTTTTCTCCACTTTTTCTCCACTTTTTCTCCACTTTTTCTCCATTTTTTTCTCCATTTTTTCTCCACTTTTTCTCCACTTTTTCTCCACTTTTTCTCCATTTTTTTCTCCATTTTTTCTCCATTTATTCTCCTTTTTTTCTCCACTTATTCTCCACTTATTCTCCACTTTTTCTCCACTTTTTTCTCCATTTTTTTCTCCACTTTTTCTCCACTTTTTCTCCCCTTTTTCTTCACTTTTTCTCCACTTTTTCTCCACTTTTTCTCCACTTTTTCTCCACTTATTCTCCATTTTTTTCTCCACTTTTTCTCCACTTTTTCTCCACTTTTTCTCCACTTTTTCTCTACTTTTTCTCCATTTTTTTCTCCATTTTTTCTCCACTTATTCTCCATTTTTTCTCCACGTATTCTCCATTTTTTCTCCATTTTTTCTCCACTTTTTCTCCACTTTTTCTCCACTTTTTCTCCATTTTTTTCTCCATTTTTTCTCCATTTATTCTCCATTTTTTCTCCACTTATTCTCCACTTTTTCTCCACTTTTTCTACATTTTTTCTCCACTTTTTCTACATTTTTTTCTCCATTTTTTCTCCACATTTTCTTCACTTTTTCTCCACTTTTTCTCCATTTTTTTCTCCACTTTTTCTCCACTTTTTCTACATTTTTTTCTCCACTTTTTCTCCACTTTTTCTCCACTTTTTCTCCACTTTTTCTCCACTTTTTCTCCATTTTTTTCTCCATTTCTTCTCCACTTTTTCTCCACTTTTTCTCCACTTTTTCTCCATTTTTTTCTCTATTTTTTCTCTATTTATTCTCCATTTTTTCTCCACTTATTCTCCACTTTTTCTCCACTTTTTCTCCACTTTTTCTCCACTTTTTTCTCCATTTTTTCTCCACTTTTTCTCCACTTTTTCTCCACTTTTTCTTCACTTTTTCTCCACTTTTTCTCCACTTTTCTCCACTTTTTCTCCACTTATTCTCCATTTTTTTCTCCACTTTTTCTCCACTTTTTCTCTACTTTTTCTCCATTTTTTTCTCCATTTTTTCTCCATTTTTTCTCCACTTATTCTCCATTTTTTCTCCACTTATTCTCCATTTTTTCTCCACTTTTTCTCCAATTTTTCTCCACTTTTTCTCCATTTTTTTCTCCATTTTTTCTCCATTTATTCTCCATTTTTTCTCCACTTTTTCTCCACTTTTTCTCCACTTTTTCTCCATTTTTTTCTCCACTTTTTCTCCACTTTTTCTCTACTTTTTCTCCATTTTTTTCTCCATTTTTTCTCCACTTTTTCTCCACTTATTCTCCATTTTTTCTCCACTTATTCTCCATTTTTTCTCCACTTTTTCTCCAATTTTTCTCCACTTTTTCTCCATTTTTTTCTCCATTTTTTCTTCATTTATTCTCCATTTTTTCTCCACTTTTTCTCCACTTTTTCTCCACTTTTTCTCCACTTTTTTCTCCATTTTTTCTCCACTTTTCTCCACTTTTTCTCCACTTTTTCTTCACTTTTTCTCCACTTTTTCTCCACTTTTTCTCCACTTATTCTCCATTTTTTCTCCATTTTTTCTCCATTTTTTCTCCACTTTTTCTCCACTTTTTCTCCACTTTTTCTCCACTTTTTCTTCATTTTTTTCTCCATTTTTTCTCCATTTATTCTCCATTTTTTCTCCACTTATTCTCCACTTTTTCTCCACTTTTTCTCCACTTTTTCTCCACTTTTTTCTCCATTTTTTCTCCACTTTTTCTCCACTTTTTCTTCACTTTTTCTCCACTTTTTCTCCACTTTTTCTCCAATTTTTCTCCAATTTTTCTCCACTTATTCTCCATTTTTTTCTCCACTTCTCCACTTTTTCTCTACTTTTTCTCCATTTTTTTCTCCATTTTTTCTCCACTTTTCTCCACTTTTTCTCCACTTTTTCTTCACTTTTTCTCCACTTTTTCTCCACTTTTTCTCCACTTATTCTCCAATTTTTTCTCCACTTTTTCTCCACTTTTTCTCCACTTTTTCTCCACTTTTTCTCCATTTTTTTCTCCATTTTTTCTCCACTTTTTCTCCACTTTTTCTCCACTTTTTCTTCACTTTTTCTTCACTTTTTCTCTACTTTTTCTCCATTTTTTTCTCCATTTTTTCTCCACTTATTCTCCATTTTTTCTCCACTTATTCTCCATTTTTTCTCCATTTTTTCTCCACTTTTTCTCCACTTTTTCTCCACTTTTTCTCTATTTTTTTCTCCATTTTTTCTCCACTTATTCTCCATTTTTTCTCCACTTATTCTCCATTTTTTCTCCATTTTTTCTCCACTTTTTCTCCACTTTTTCTCCACTTTTTCTTCACTTTTTCTCCACTTTTTCTCCACTTTTTCTCCATTTTTTTCTCCACTTTTTCTCCATTCTTTTTCTATGGTCGGTCTACCCATTAGCTCTGCCATGCATAGTGTAGCTCTACACCTACTGCACATGTTACTTTATGATTGACATCTCTTTCGTACCAGAGCTGTCTAAGCCTACTCTGACCCCATATTTGTCATTACTATATTGTCCTTGTACTGTATTATGACATTTGTATCATGTGTTTCATTTCTTGCTGTGTTGCAATTTTTTTGCTGCATCCCAATTGTACCTCTACATTGTTCGAGTTTATGTTATTGTTCTCTCACTCTTATCTATTATTACCTCTGAGCACCTATATACCAGTGAGCAGAGCTTCCTCTACAGTAGTTCTCCTGATTAGGCATGCCCTTACCTCATGAGCAGGGCATTGCAGCTTTGGTAGCAACCATTACGACATGGACTCTGCTGCTGTGGACCCGAGAAGAGTGAGTGCAGATTCATTGCACCCACACTCCTCACATGATTGATCCGCACTCCTAGAAAATGGGGGATACGTTCCCTGAGTGTCTCCCCCCCATATTCTAGACGGTCCAGAGTCGTCGTGGGACCCCTTTATTTTTTTTCTTACAATAAATTGGTGAAAGAGGAAATGTTTTGGGGACTGTTTTTTCAAATAAATTTCTTTTGTCGATTTTTTTTTTTTGTTAGTACTGACAGTTTATAATGTTGGGTATCTAATAGACGCCATGACATCACAAACTGCTGGGCTTGATCTCAGGTTACTTTACAGCTAGTATCAACCCGATTTATTACCCTGTTTGCCACTGCACCAGGGCACGGGATGAGCTGGGGTGAAGCGCCAGGATTGGCGCATCTAGTGGATGCGCCACGTCTGGGGTGCCTGCGGCCTGCTATTTTTAGGCTGTGAAGGCCCAATAACTATGGAGCTTCCCACCCTGAGAATACCAGACCACAGCTGTCCGCTTTACCTTGGCTGGTGATCCAATTTGGGAGGGACCCTACTTTTATTGTGTAATTATTAATATTTATAAAATAATTATAAAAAAGAGCCTGAGGGGACCTCCACATTGGATCCCCAACCACGGTAAAGTTGCCAGCTGTGGTTTTCAGGCTACAGCCGTCTGCTTTACCCTAGCTGGCTATCAAAAATGGGGGGACCCAACGTCATTTTTTTTTTTAACTATTTTTTAAATAGAAAAAATTAATGGGCTTCCCTGTATTTTGATTGCCAGCCAAGGTAACGGCAGGCAGATGGGGGTGGCAACCCATAGCTGTCTGCTTTATCTGCGCTGAGAATCAAAAATACCGCGGAGCGCTACGTTATTTTTTTAAAGATTTATTTTTACAGCACTGTGATGTCCAGCAATCAAAATACAGGGAAGCCCATTTTGTTTTTAGTTATTTAAATAAATAATTAAAAAAAATATATATGGGCTCCCGCTGCATTTTTTGTATTGCTAGCTAAGGATAATCCAAGCAGCTACTGGCTGCTAACCCCCACTGCTTGGTGTTACCTTCACTGGCAATGGAAAATCCAGGGAAGCATTTTTTATTTTTTTTGCCAAAAAACTACAAAAAAAGGACGTGAGCTTCGCCATATTTTTGTATGCTAGCCAGGTATAGCAGGCAGGTGCTGGAAGAGTTGGATACAGCGCCAGAAGATGGCGCTTCTATGAAAATGCCATTTTCTGAGGCGGCTGCAGACTGCAATTCGCAGCTGTGGGGCCCAGAAAGCTCAGGCCAACCTGTGCTGCGGATTCCAATCCCCAGCTGCCTAGTTGTACCTGGCTGGACACAAAAATGGGGCGAAGCCTACGTCATTTGTTTTCTAATTATTTCATGAAATTCATGAAATAATAAAAAAAGGGCTTCCCTTTATTTTTGGTTCCCAGCCGGGTACAAATAGGCAACTGGGGGTTGGGGGCAGCCGTACCTGCCTGCTGTACCTGGCTAGCATACAAAAATATGGCGAAGCCCACATAATTTTTTCAGGGGGCAAAAAACTTCTGCATACAGTCCTGGATGGAGTATGCTGAGCCTTGTAGTTCTGCAGCTGCTGTCTATCTGTATGGAGAAGAGCAGACAGCAGCTGCAGACCTACAAGGCTCAGCAGACTCCATCCAGGACTGTATGCAGAAGTTTTTTGCCCACCAAAAAAATGACGTGGGCTTCGCCATATTTTTGTATGCTAGCCAGGTACAGCAGGCAGCCACGGGCTGCCTCCAACCCCCAGTTGCCTATTTGTACCCGGCTGGGAACCAAAAATATAGGGAAGCCCGTTTTTTTTTTAATTATTTCACTTATTTCATGAAATAATTAAAAAATGACGTGGGCTTCGCCCCATTTTTGTGTCCAGCCGGGTACAACTAGGCAGCTGGGAATTGGAATCCGCAGCACGGGTTAGCCCGAGGTTTCTGGGCGCCTCTGCTGCGGATTTCAGTCCGCAGCCGTCCCAGAAAATGGCGCTCTCATAGAAGCGCCATCATCTGGCGCTGTATCCACCTCTTCCAACAGCCCTGGAGCCGGGTGGCTTGTTGGGTAATCATGAGTTAATACTGGCTTTGTTTTACTAGCCAGTATTAAGCCAGAGATTCTTAATGTCAGGCACGTTTGACCCGGCCATTAAGAATCTCCAATAAAGGGTTAAAAAAAAACACCACACAGAGAAAAAATACTTTAATAGAAATAAATACACAGACACATTAGAGACTCCATCTTTATTACCCCCTGTCAGCCCTCCACGATCCTGCTCTTCTGTCTTCTTTCTTTCTAGTGTAGTAGTAGTGACGATTGTAGTGAGGATGAGGTGCACCAGCTCATCACTTGGGGCTGGGGAACCTCATCCTCAGTACAATCCTCACTAGTGTAGTAGTAGTGACGATTGTAGTGAGGATGAGGTGCACCAGCTCATCACTTGGGGCTGGGGAACCTCATCCTCACTACAATCCTCACTACAATCGGGAAGCAGCGTGCAGCCTTCACTCAGTGAGTGATCAGTGCTGGCTGTCAGCGGTAACAGCGGTAACGCTGACAGACGCGTTACCATAGCAACGGTGCTCTCGGAGCCGCGGTTAGCGGTGACGTCACCGCTAACTGCGTTGCTATGGCAACGGTGATCTCCGTTAATGACCGGCTGTGTCAGCCGGTCCCTAACGGAACGGGGAGTCGAATGTGTGCTAGAGCATGTCGCCGGTACACGGCGATACACATATGTGCACCGTGTACCGGAGAGATGCACTCGCAGGTCCTACATGACGTGTCATAGTCATGTGACCAGTCTGTAGCCAATGAGATAATAGCCACGTGACTGGTCACATGGCTATTTTGACGTCACGATAGGTCCTGCATCTCTGCTGGCAGTGCCGTCACTGGGAGGATTCAGCGATCATCGGATGGAATAGCGGCAGGAGACAGAGTGCAGAAGGGATCGCGAGGACCGGTAAGTGTTATGGCAATGTTTATTAACTGTTTGTGTACATTTATAATGCATTTTTATGTGTTTGTGATTGCCTCCCATTATAGCCTATTGGCTCGAGTTCGGTTCGTCGAACGTTCGACGAGCCGAACTCGAACGGGACCTCCGTTCGGCGAACCGACCTCGAGCCGAACCGGGACCGGTTCGCTCATCTCTACTGACTACGTCTCAGTTTTGTCCCTGAAATTATTATGTGTGTTCCTGGAATACTGACCCCGGATTGTGACCTGACTACGCCTGAATTCTCCTTGTGTCCATACGTGTCCTCCTGTTACCAGACCTCGGCTTTCTTGACTACTCTTCCATCTGTACTACCCGTAAGTAGCGGCTTGCATTACAGACGCACAGACAAATGTGACAACTGGGGTCAAACCACTGTAAAGAACCACTAATGATCAGAGAAAAAAAAGAAGCAATACAGAAAAAGGTGTACACCCAGAGATACAGAAGAGTACATTTTATTACATATCACATAACTTCACGATTAAAAACTTAAAACCATGACAACCTTCTAAATATATATTTAAGTCACTGCACAACAATGAACTGCAGTAATAATAAACACAGTTACAAGCAAAAGGGTAACATTGCTTTGAACGTTTGATTTTCAGGCTCCATATCTCACCATCCACTACCGCTTTGAGCGTGAGACAACCTTCATTTTATAGACAATCATCTTGGCTATCTCATACATAAATTTGATTTGCAACTATTTAGCAAATGATTAGATATGGAAATTCTTGTCATGTCACTGCATTGTTACTGTTTTACTAATTAAAATCTAAACTTTAATTTTTATTATTTTGTTAGCATTTTGTAAATCCACCTTTGGCTTTCATCACTACCTGAATTCTTCTGGGCATGTTCTCTATCCTCTTCAAGCATGTCTTGACGAAAATCTGATTCGAGGTCTACATGTTCCCAATGTTGGTGCATACTGTCCGACTCACTTGGGTATGTATACAGCATTTTCTTCACTCTACCAACAAGTGTTCGATTGGGTTGAGGTCTGGGGACTGTGGGGGTCAATCCAGCATGGCTGCTTTATTGTGATTGAACCGTTTATTTGCCAATCTAGACATTTGTTTTGGGTCACTGTCTGCTGGAACACTGTGTCGTCTTTTCATACCCAAAGTACTTTATACACAAAATAACTTGTCTTGTATTGCAATATTGGATGTAATCATTACCTATAGAGTCATGTTACAATCTGTGACATGCTGCCACTGAGACACAGCCAGAAATGTCTCCATATTTGTTTGATTTTTTGGTTTCAAGTCACAAGTGACATACTTGTGTGCTACCCTGGCAAAACCACGGTGTCACAGAGGTCTGCATCCATCTTTTTGGTGCAGATCTCACTCTCCCTTGGGGAGTTTCCCACACAGATACACACCAGCCAATAAGGCCCTACTCACCCCCTCCCCAGGAAAAAAGGGAGGGGGCGAGAGGAGCTTAGGAAGGGCAGAGCAGAGTTTGAGCTGTAGTCAGTCTGCAGGAGGAGAGAAGTCTGGAAGCAGCTCCTGTGTGGAGCTAGGAAAAGTGGCAGTAAGGGCCTCAGGAATAGGCCAGCCGCTTGTGGGGCCCGAAGTGGACCGGGAGAGGGTAGCGCCCCCCCCCGGTGCCGACTGTCGGGACCCAGTCCAGACCTGTGTATGAAGCAGACACAGACCTCAGGCAGGAGAAGAGCACCTGAATTACACACGGGTGTGGGACCCGTCCTCACAGCATCCGTGGGCACCAGTTACCAGCAACTTGGTTAATTCCTGGACTCATGTCAGTTATTGCTTTATACTGTTAGTACTCCTGCACCACCCGGTCCAAGCCATGGACTGCACCCGTCGCTTCCCAATCCACTACACCGGGGTCCCGGGACGTCAACACCCTACCCGTGGAGGGAAAATCACCACCTTGCTGCCCATCACCATCCCCGGGATCCTTTGACCGGCAGTGGCGGTGCTCCATTACCTCACCGCACACCACGGGTGGCGTCACGGATCATACAACTTACAAATTCCCCTGTACATAATCCCCCTTTTTGGTTGTGGAGCCAGGGAACACAGACCAGGTCACGCCACCGTGATACCTACAGAAGTGACCCCTTGGCCCGGATCTGAGTACCCCCTATCCCTGGGCGACACACTTGCTATAGACTTCAATGCAAAGGGCATATAACATGCGACTCCTGTGCAGCTTGCGTTAAACTTGGCTGCTTATTTAAAGCAAAATGAGATCTCTAAATCAGTTAATTGACATCAATTCACAGACAAGTTGCACAAATATTTTTGTTGTGCACATTTTAGGAAACTGCTGTTGTGCAACATGTCGTGGTGTAGCCCTGGCTTAAAGGTGTATCGGCATTCTTGCTCATAATGGCCAGTTAGTAAACTGATCAAAACTGTAGACTGTCAATCCAGACCTGGACTACAACTTATCAGACAGACAAACCTCTAAAAATGTCAGTGAAGTGACATGATTTTAGAATGCTAAACTAATGTCTGTTTGCTATTTCATCCTTTTTTTCTTCTTGATTTCTAAAACTAAACATGGGCAAAAGAGAATTGATCATCTTATCCCTCATCTTACGCTACCACCACACCTGACCTATCCATCAGAGTCAATGGCTGCTCCCTCTCCCCAGTCCCGTGTGCTTGCTACCTGGGGATAACCCTTGACTCTGCTTTCTCCTTCAAGCCACACATCCAAGTCCTTTCCACCTTCTGCCAACTCCAAATCAAAAATATTTACTGGATACATACATTCCTTTACCAAGGATCTGCAAAAACAATAGTGCATGCCCTTATTATCCCCTTCAAACACTCTTGCACTCCTTCAATCTATCCTACGCTCTGCTGCCCAACTAATCCATCTGTCCTCCCGCTACTCCCTGACCTCTCCTCTCTGCCAATGCCTTCATTGGCTTCCCATTGCCCATAGACTCCAGTTCAAAACACTAACCATGACCTACAAAGTCATCCACAACCTGTCTCCTCCATACAGCTGTGACCTAGTTTCCAAGTACCTACCTGCATGTAACCTCTAATCCTCACAAGATCTCCTTCTCTCCTGCCCCCTTATCTCCTCTTCACTCAATCGCATAAAAGATTTCTCCCGTGCATCCCCCATACTCTGGAACTCTCAGACTCTCACCTACCGTGGAAACCTATAAAAGGAACCTGAAGACCCACCTGTTCAGACAAGCCTACAACCTGCCGTAACCTTCAGTTTACTATACCGTTGCACAACCACCTCTACACGCACCTACTGTATCCTCACCTATTCCCTGTAGACTGTCAGCCCTCGCGGGCAGGGACCTCTCTCCTCCTGTACCAGTCTGTGTCTTGTATTGTTCATGATTATTGCACTTGTTTACGTATGTCCTTTTTCACATGTAAAGTGCCATGGAAGAAATGGCGCTATAATAATGACTAATAATAATGCTAAACACCTAAGCAATTTCTATGAAAAACCTTGAGGCAGCAAAATACACACGGTGAATTATATCTCAATCGCCTAGAACTGTAAATGCAGCTCTGTTCTTCAATAAAGGTGTAGTATCAGATACTGTGCGGCTTCTCGATTTACAAAGGTGACTTTTTATATTATTTAATTTCTAAAATGTTGTCAAAGATAAGTAGACTATTAAAGGGCCTACAGAACCAGCCACTTGATTGATTTTGCCTAGTGTAAAATGTTCTGTTCTAGTAATAACTAATAACACCTATGAATGAGCTCACTTAATTTGTTATTGTCACTGGTAAATTAAACATAATTTCCTCTTTAGTTACTCAAAAATATGCAGTGATTTTCACAGAAAAGCATTTTGGATCTGGGGAAGCAGCTTCCAACTTGGCCATCTGAAACATTCACATTGATTTTACTATGTGTATTACAATATATAGTCCATTCGGGGCCTAACATATGAGATTGCCATTATAGGAGTTGTGTAGTTTGCAATTTTTGTCTTATCAGATAAATTGTAAAATCTTTTTCCACCTAACATATGATGTCTCTTATAAAAAATTGATTTTTTTTAGCATGATTATTCTTATGTGCTTTGCTCTGATATTTGTGTCCCTCATATCAGCTTTACAAAGCAGGCAGATTGCATTAAAGAGGTTGTCCATAGGGATGGGCAAACCCAAACTGTAAAGTTCGGTGTCCGTACCGAACACATGGTGTTCGTGCACACGACCCCGGACTTGAGCTTTCTGGGATGTTCATATTACAGTTCAGGTCCAGGAGCTGTTAAAAAAAAGCACGTTATTAAAAAAACCTTTTGAGCATACTTACAGGTCCCGCGACGTGTCCTGCAGATTCTGTCTCCCAGCGCTTCTGCTAACGCGTCCGTATGATCATTGCTATGCCGCCTGGTAAGCACCTCTGGCTAAAAGGACCTGCCATGACTGTGACATCATACCCATGTGACCAGTCACGTGTGAATGTTGTATTACCTCTTTGGCTACAGACTGGTCACGTGAGTATGACGTCATCTAAGGTCCTGGTGCGCTGTGATGTGAGTGTCATCGCATCACGGCGCACAATCTCCCGACGGCAGAGGATCACCGGCATGTATTTTCACTGCTGAGGCGCTGCTGTCGGGAGAGTGGAGTGATGCACTGCGAAACGTAAGTGCAATCATCCCTCACTGTCCACAGCGATGTAGCAGACCTGACATGGCTCTCTGTGCTTCTCACTGTGTATAGACACTCTGTGCACAGTGATGTAGCAGACCTGACATGGCTCTGTGCTTCTCACTATGTAGAGAAGACCGTGTCTGTGCACAGTGATGAAGTTGACTTTGCTGTCCCTGTGGATTACGTCGGACTAAGGATTTTTTTATAATAAAGGTGGAGTCTCTAAATGTTTTTTGTTTTATTTCTAATAAAAATTTTCTCTGTGTTGTGTTTTTTTTTTACTGTTTCCTAGAAATTCATGATGGCAATGTATAATTTGGCGTAACACCATGAATCTCGGGCTTTGTACCATCTGAGAATACAAAGCTGGCATTAACCCCTTTAATAAACAGCGAGCCACCGCCATCACGGCCACTGGACGAGCCGGGTAAAGCACCTGGAAATGGCACTAAGAAACATTGCGCCATTTCCAGGGGTGGCTGTGGGCTGCGGAGAATCCCAGCCCCCAGCTGCCTGGCTTTACCTGACTGGCGATCAAAATACGTTGGGAGCCCACGCATTTTTTTTTTAATTATGTTTTTAAATAAAAAAAAATTAATGGGCTTCCCTGTATTTTGATTGCCAGCCAAGCTAATCCCAGGCAGATGGGGGTGGGGGTGGCAGCCCGTAGCCATCTGCTTTAGCTGTGCTGAGAATCAAAAATACTGCCGAGAGCTACGTCATTTTTTTTAAATGATTTATTTATTTTTACAGTACTGTGATGTCAGGCAATCAAAATACAGGGAAGCCCATTTTTTTTAGTTATTTAAATAAATAATTAAAAAAAAAAAAGTTTGGGCTCCCACTGCATTTTTCGTATTGCTAGCTAAGGGTAATCCAAGCAGCTACTGGTTGCTAACCCCCACTGCTCCACAAGCTTCATCGAAACCCTGGATCAGGTTATTGATTGGCAGTTTGAGTCTCAGCCCACATACAGCCAGCCATAAGCAGATCACTTCCGGGGGAGGGTAAGCGGGCTTTTCCATTTTTTTTTGTTGCACACTACATGTGAGCACACTGTTGTTACCCCCAGTGTGCGCCATTCAAACACTGCAAGGGGCTCACACAAGGTTGAGCACCAAGCATACCTGAGCCAAGTGTTACTCACACAAGTTTTGTTTGCACATAAAGTATCCGATCCCCAAACCCGAACAATGATTTTTTAATTTGGTGTTTGGTTTGAAAGCCGCACCTCAGGTTCGCTCATCTCTACCCATCATTAGAGTTTTCCCCAAATAGGAGAGCAGCCTTTGGATGAGTTTAAGGCAATTACGTTACCATTTGTAAAGCATCTGCACTTTAACTGTTGATATTTTGAAATTAATAATTATTTTAATAAATAATTATATTTGTATCATGTTGTTACTTTTATTGCGTTTCTCTTTCTGCTGGTCATGATCTGCACTTTGATCCATAACATACCTCTTTTTGCTTCTTCTTCGTCCCTCTTGCCTAATTTTGAATCACATTCTTATCTGTGCAGGTTTTAAGTTTCTTTGTTGGTAATTAATAAAATCATGAACACTATGTACCATTTGGATTGGTATTCTCCATGCCATTCTTCAGTGGTTTTGTTCCTAGTCTGTCTATCTTAAGAACCTTAGTTAAATTGTTTCTATTATTTCATATTTGTTGCTTATTTAATATTTATTGAGTTATTTTAATTGCTTATATAGCAGCATTAATTCCCCAGCGTTTTAGAGACATCATCATCACTGTCCCGATTGGGGTTTACTGTGTAAATTCCCTATCAGTATGTCTATGTAGTGTGGGAGGAAACCGGACAACCAGGAGGAATCCTACAAAAACACAGGGATAACGTAAAAACTCCTTGCAGATGTTCTCCTTGGTGGTATTTGAACCCAGAACCCCAACATTGCTGACCACTGAACTACCATGGGTCACAATGTGACTGCACCTGTCAAGCCCGGTCTGAAAAGAAACCAGGTGAGGGAACACAGAGCGACAACCAAGGTAACAATAAAATGGAAGGCCCTCATGCTAAGAAGAGTGAAGCGAGGTCACCTCTTAACACTCACCTGAGGCTGATCACTGCACTCCCTAATGTCCCTAACTGGGTTTTGCGCCCATATGTCGATCAGGAGCCTTGGCCTTCACTTGCTCTGCACTCACCCTGATAGTCTCACCAGTGCAATAAGACGACACAAGGTAGGAAAGACAAGCAAGTAGGAAAGACACAACAAATAATCCAGCTGGAACCTCCCAGCTGCAACTGAAGCAACACCTCAGCTCTCTCCAGAGACTGGCTCCTTCTGAGTGGACAGCATAGGTATGAGCTACAGCCAGCATAGGAAGGAGTAGACATGGGAAGTATCTGCTAGATCACTGCAGGAAAGAAATGGACCTTAACCCCTTCAGTACCAGAAGGAATTAAATATCATCATACTCAGGGTTATGACGAGCGGGCACTAAAGTGAATCTGCCATCAACAACTCGCTGTGACCTTCTGATACCAGATCTCCCCAAGATCACATGACGCTGTTACATACTTGTGACATCATGCTGCCCGTAGGTTATATATCCATGTAATTAGATACCGCTACGTCTAATTGAAAATGACCCTAATACTCAATGCTAATTGGTGAATATTGAGATGATTTGCAGACAAGAAAGTATTCATGAGGATTGATGGTACAGGCCAGTACCAAGATGAGTTTTGGTGACATTGACCATCATTTATCTACCTACCTTGGTCGCTTGCTGTCTTGTTAAAGTAATTAGTAAAAAAAAAAAATATATATATAATTTGCCAAGATCTTGCTTGCATTTTCACTGTATCCCTTGATTACACCAATCTCTTACAAAATCATAAAAACTACTAATGACATATTGTGACAAGATTTGAAGATTTCTGCATTAAAATTTCAATGTTTGCATCACTACAGAATTACAAGCACTTCCAATTTCAATCCTGATGCCTCATCCATATATAAACCAGCAATGTTGATTGAAGAGGATGATTACGCTCTTTGCGGAAAAAAGTGGCATCATGTCAGCAGCAATTATATGCTATGCACTATTTTAAGGAATTAAGCTCTATATCTGGCCTTGACATTAGGAAGGTATATATAAAAAGAAAAATCTCTTACAATTATATATATTTGGGAGCTTTTTCCAACACTTCTGACTCAAGCCTCAAGCTTTCTCTTCAAAGATCAATTGATGGTAATGTTTATTTATAATTCCGAGTGAAAAAACACTCTATTGAAATTCTGCAATCATGTGGATTCATTAGGAAAATGTCTGTAACATCGGCGTGCACCTGTTCATTGACGCCAAGGTCACCATACTTCTTGTGCGACGTCTTGCTATAGTTGTTAATGGAGGCCACGTTTAATGATGGTCTATTTTCTCCAGCCTACAATATCATACAGCTGTCTGGTTAATGGTGGATGTCATGTGGATCCAAGTTGGCTTAGTCAAACAAGCCAGCAACTATTCTTGCCCAATTAACGGTATTGTGTTAATGATATCGCAATGGTCAAACTGTTTCTTGTTGTTAAATCTCACCAACAAAGCTTGATTCACATGAGATAGTGATACTCACTTTTAAGCATTCACTTCTTACGTCAGACATGACACATCAGACTAGACTTTAACATGGAAAGACTAGTAGTGATGGATGGTATCCATCAAAGCCATTAGTCACAGCCATACAGGAAAAATATTACAATAAATATATGCTTTGTATTAGCAAGGGAACCCTTGAGTGACAAATAACTGATGGATGGCTAGCTTTTTTTCATGTTTGTTTAATGTCTTACGTCATGTGCCTCTGGATATGTTGGGTTCAGAGACAAGATGAGGAATGACACATCCCTACATCTGATACATAACACATATATTACAGTATGGATGACGACAGGGAAAACATGAAATGATTCAAACGTCTGGAATATTCTCCCAACCTATTCTGAAGGGTGCTTAAGTTTAAAGGGAACCTGTCACCATATTTTTCACGTATGAGCTGTGACCACCATCAATGAGCTCTTATATACAGCACTATAGAACACTGTATATAATAGGCCAGGTCACTCTAATTAAGGTAAAAAAAAATCTTTATAATACTCCCCTAGGGGGTAGTCCGGTTCGTTGGGTGTCACTGTTCTCGGTCCGGTACTTCCTCCATTTTGTGGAATCACAGTTCTTTTGCCCAGGCCCGTGTGCATGACACTTTCTGTGTCATTCACAGAAAGGTCTCCATTGCTTTCCTGTGCACTTTGATTTGCCCTACTGAGGGCAGAACAAAGTACTGTAATGCGCAGGCATGAAGAAACTTGAAGACGGCCCATTCATGCGCACTACAATACTTTGATCTGCCCTCAGCCAGGAAGAACAAAGTGTGCATGCGCAGAAATGCAATGAAGAGCTTTCTGTGAATGACGCAGGGCACATCATGCACATGGGGCTGGGCAGGAGAACGGCGATCCCACAAGACGGAGGAGCCGCAGGACCGAGAGCAGCGACACTCATTGGACCAGACTACCCCTAGGTGAGTATTATAAAGGTGCATTTTACAGAGCGGCCTGGGCGCTTATATACAGTATTCTGGAATGCTGTATATAAGGGCTCACTGGTGGTGGCCACAGTACATAAGGGAAAAACCTGCTGACAGGCTCCCTTTAAAACAATGTTCTCTGCAGTTAAATTAAAGATTTCTACCCAGAGATCTCCAGTTACATGATTCCTTATTTTAAAACCAGTTCTGTATGTTTGTTGTCAGTTCATGAGAATTTTAGTAGAGTCCCCAACAATCAAATGTTTTTTCTTGTCTTCTTGAAAACTGGTTTTGAAAAAAGCGTTTATCTGACATGTTGAAATTTTGTGTCTCGTTCCATTGTTCTTTCCAGACAGAGTTTGCTGAATCTGTCTGGAGGACACTTTTGTTCCCCTGCATCCAAAGTTTTGAAATTATTCAGAGTTGGCAATCGGAATCCTTGTTCAAAATATTTTTCTAAGACGAGTATAAAACTTGGCTAGAAAATCACTGTCAGATTAAAGTTGATTGCACCCATTGCCATCAACCTCAACTTCCCTATAAGCTAGTCAACCATGAATATTGTACCATATACTCCTACCACATGGGAAAAAGTGATGTGTAAAATAAGACTCATCTAACACTTGTTTCTGTTGTATGGAGAAAACGTGAATACTCATACCCATAGGCTATCAAAATACGTAACACCTGCAATCAGAAGTGTATAGCTAGCTTTAGACTGAAGACATACAAGATTACTAACAAATGTGTCCATCATATTTTACAAAATATTCATTAAAGAGGAACTTTTACCAAATTGAAGGTTGAACTGGACACACTCTGTAACAGCAGAGAGGAATAAAGTATTTATTTTTATTTTATTATTTAAAGGGGTTGTCCAGTCTATAATGATAAGCCTGAAGTCACTATGTCATGTGACCACAATTGTGCCATATTCATGTTCTTGGCCAGAACCCGACTAGTGGGAGCAGCCTCACTCAATACAAGTAGGCGTGGCTCTCTAATGGGAGCGGCGTCACTCAATACAAGTAGGCATGGCTCTCGTGGAAGAAGCCTCACTCAATACAAGTTGGCGTGGCTCTCTAGTGGGAGCAGCCTCACTCAATACAAGTAGGCGTGGCTCTCTAGTGGAAACAGCCTCACTGAATACAAGTAGGCGTGGCTCTCTAGTGGGAGCAGCCTCACTCAATACAAGTAGGTGTGGCTCTCTAGTGGGAGCAGCCTCACTCAATACAAGTAGGTGTGGCTCTCTAGTAGGTGCAGCCTCACTCAATACAAGTTGGCGTGGCTCTCTATTAGGTGCAGCCTTGCTCAATACAAGTAGGCATGGCTCTCTAGTGGGTGCAGCCTCACTCAATACAAGTTGGCTTGGCTCTCTAGTAGGTTCAGCCTTGCTCAATCCAAGTAGGTATGGCTCTCTAGTGGGTGCAGCCTCACTCAATACAAGTTGGCGTGGCTCTCTAGTAAGTGCAGCCTTGCTCAATACAAGTAGGCATGGCTCTCTAGTGGGTGCATCCTTGCTCAATACAAGTAGGCGTGGCTCTCCTATGTGCAGCCTCACTCAATACAAGTAGGCGTGGCTCTCTAGTGGGAGCAGCCTCACTCAATACAAGTAGGCATGGCTCTCTAGTAGGTGCAGCGTCACTCAATACAAGTTGGCGTGGCTCTCTAGTAGGTACAGCCTTGCTCAATACAAGTAGACATGGCTCTCTAGTGGGAGCAGCCTCACTCAATAAAAGTAGGTGTGGCTCTCTAGTGGGAGCAGCCTCACTCAATACAAGTAGGTGTGACTCTCTAGTAGGTGCAGCCTCACTCAATACAAGTTGGCGTGGCTCTCTATTAGGTGCAGCCTTGCTCAATACAAGTAGGCATGGCTCTCTAGTGGGTGCAGCCTCACTCAATACAAGTTGGCTTGGCTCTCTAGTAGGTGCAGCCTTGCTCAATACAAGTAGGTATGGCTCTCTAGTGGGTGCAGCCTCACTCAATACAAGTTGGCGTGGCTCTCTAGTAAGTGCAGCCTTGCTCAATACAAGTAGGCATGGCTCTCTAGTGGGTGCATCCTTGCTCAATACAAGTAGGCGTGGCTCTCCTGGGTGCAGCCTCACTCAATACAAGTTGGTGTGGCTCTCTAGTGGGTGCAGCCTTGCTCAATACAAGTAGGCATGGCTCTCTAGTGGGTGCAGCCTTGCTCAATGCAAGTAGGTGTGGCTCTCTAGTGGGTGCAGCCTCACTCAACAGAAGTAGGCATGGCTCTCCTGGGTGCAGCCTCACTCAATACAAGTTGGCGTGGCTCTCTAGTGGGTGCTGCTTTGCTCAATAGAAGTAGGCATGGCTCTCTAGTGGGCGCAGCCTTGCTCAATACAAGTAGGCATGGCTCTCTAGTGGGTGCAGCCTTGCTCAATAGAAGTAGGTGTGGCTCTCTAGTGGGTGCAGCCCTGCTCAGTACATTGGTATTGAGTGAGGCCGATTCCAGTAGTCGGGTTCTGGATGGTAACATGCATATCGCATAATTGTGCTCACATAATGACCATTCCCTGTTCAGAAACTGGTAAAACCTTGAAGTGCACAGAGTGTACACGGGAAGGATTCATAAGTCTGCAGTCACATAGAGTTACTGCAGACATAATTTCAAACCAAACAACCTTTTTAATCTCTCCATTGTAAAGAAATTAGCAATCACATATTTGGCATCTAATGGCTTAACTATAATTAAGTCCAAGTGGGTGTTATTAGATAGTTTTCACTGGGGTCATGTATTTCTGCCTCTTGTATAATGCTGACCAATCATAAGACAGCAGCACATAGAAGTGCAAAAGGAGCTGTGATGATGTCATCAGGGTCACATAATCCGAGTCTACAAATCCTGCCAGCCTGAGTGTGTAGCCTAAATTAGCAGTGAAGATATATTACACAGGGCAGAAATGTGGGAATATTAACTGGAGTTAATAGTAATGGTTGGTTGTTGCAAGGCTTCACAGGAACTCCAAGATGGCAGCCAAGTGGTCCTGAGCAGGCCTATGCCTTCCATAATAATTCATCAATACTCCATGATCTCGTATTTCAGGGCCTATGGAAACAGATGTATGTACACACCAACTATTCCATTTAAATGTAGCTGTCATTGATTGACGGTGGCATGTAAATGGTAAAATAGCACATACAGATAGCTTTCTACTGGTAGAGACACATACCGGATCTGTAACACCACTGACATGTGGAGTGGGCTCAGCTCCTTTGTCTTTTCCTCATTTTCAGACCCCAAAATGGACATACTGTTAGATCTATTTATGCTAAAGCCTTAAATTTTCAAGAAGAACAAGCACCAAGAAATGAACAATGTTGACAACCATAGATGCAAATGTCTGCCAAGGAAACTTAGTTCAGCAGATGAAAGACAAATCATGCTTATTTCCCTTCAAAATCAAAAGATGTCTAGCAGTGTCATCAGCTCAGAAGTGACGACAGCCAGTGGGATTCGAAGAACTCTCGCACTGACCAGAAAAGGTCTTCATGAAATAAATGAGGCCAAAAAGCCAGATCCTTAATATAAAAGCAAAGCTAAGTGACTCAAATATTCACAAAAACATAAGAACAGACTCGCAGAAATATGGCATCAGGTGCACCGGTCTGAGGAGTCAATATATAAAAGGATGGAGACTAGTACAATAGTGATAGTCTACAGGAAAAAGTGAAGCTTAGTGCAGGTTACTTGCAAATGTTGGTGCATTTCAGCCAATGAAGTTGGGGATTTGGTCTGGATTAATGAGTGCCAAGACATACCTGCAGATACTTATCTGTGCCGCCCCCGTGCCAGCAGCCTGCGCTGCTCGGATCCGGGCCTTCAGGGGTGGTGGCTCGAGGGTCTCCGGACCTGGAGGTCTCGCGGACACGCCGAATAAACGGGGGGACGTAGATGTACGGGCTAGGCCGTAGTAAGTTTGTGACGCCACCCACGGTGTGTGGTGAGGTGGGACACCACCGCTGCTGTTATGGGGCACCCAGGGGAGATGTTGTGCAGCAAGTTGTTAACCGCTCCGTGGGCAGGGATGGTGGCCCCGGGACCTGGTGGCTCGGTGCTCCTGTATAGTTCCTACAAAAACTGTGTGCAAGTTTACCTAGAAGATTTGATGCTGTTTTGAAGGCCAAGTGTAACTGGTCACATGAAATATTGATTTGATTAAAAAAAATTCTTTTGTTCATTCACTTTGCATATTATTAGTAGATAAAAAAACTATTAATGCTACTATTTCGAAAATATTTTTACTTTGTAGCATTTTTTTGCTTAAAACGTTTGCACAAACACTATTCATATATCTCTGAAATAAACAGTTTTTCAAATTTAATTAATATCAACAACAGAAATCCTTAATCCCTTACTTTTTTATCGCTGAGTCCAGACACAGTATCCACATACTCCTCCTGGATCATGAATGCAGCCAGATTGGCAGTGTAGCTGGCGAGAAATATTACTGCGAAGAATGCCCAGATGAGAACCATGATTTTACTTGTGGTGCCTTTTGGGTTTTCGACTGGAACAGAGTTGTTAAATACAAGAGCCCAGAGCAACCAGATGGACTTGCCAATTGTGAATTTCGAACCTCCGGGACCTGAAATGAAGAAAATTGAAAATTATGTTTTTGTTACTTAAAACAGAGGCAATGGTGAGACAAAGTATATTTACTGATAGAAAAACTAATTTAGAAGTTTCATTGCCTCCACTGGACTTAAATAAACTTATTCAGAATGGTATCTATTTCCAATTTTACCTAATTTATGGGGTTATTTTATTGTAAACAATATCATCATAGCATGTGAAAGGTTAACAATATAGATCACTTTTTGCACTTTGCTCATTCTAATTGTTGCTGGAATCAGCTCTGATGAGGAATATAAAGACATGAGAAAAATAAAATTTAAAAAATTATTAAAATAAAAAAAAAATGTATAAACTTGTAATTGTGCAACTACTGTAATTTCGGTTTAGAAGATTCCCCGAATTATAAAATGGAACCCAAATTTAGAGGAGGAAAATAGGGAAAAAATATTTTTAATGTTAAAATGAGAGTCCGTCTTATAATCCTAGTGCGGGGGGAGCAGCGCTGGTGGAGCGGCTCAGAAGGGTCACAGGAGGCAGGGTAGGCGATGCTGCAGGCTCAGGGGTGTCACGGTGATGGGCGCCATTGGTCTGCTAGCATGCTTCAGGGGTTTCACTGCAGAGGTGGGTCATAGGATGGGATGGCAGGGTGTCGTTGCAGCGGTGGGCGCCTGATCTGACTGCGGGCTCCATTGAAACTCCTGTAGTTGACGTGATGGACTTCAAGAGCATAGTCACAGAGGAGGCGTGTGCGCAGAAAGGCCTCCGCAGCCATTTTCTTGAAGACCATTGTGTCAATCTGCGCACGCGCCGTCTTCGCAGCCATTTTCTTGAAGTTCATTGAGTCAACCGTGGACGACTCAATAGAGCCTGCAGTCAGATCAAGCGTCCGCACTGCTGCAACACCGCAGTGACACCCTCAGTATTGCCGACCCTGCCAACTATGATTCCGCTCTACCACTGCCACCCCGGTAAGCCATACAGTATCTGCACTGTAAGACGCACCTCCATTTTACCCCCAATTTTGGGGGAAAAAAATGCATCTTACAATATGGAAAACACGGTATATCCCTTTACTATTACATTATATACAGTATTGTCATTCCAAGTACTTATGCATGCAAATAAGGCTATGTGCACACTAAAGGCCCAGTCACACACAACGACTTACCAGTCGATTCCAATACCGATACGACCTGATAAGGATCTCTGGTAAGTCGCTGGGAGGTTGCTGGTGAGATGTCACACAGTCAGACCTTACCAACGATGCAGTAATGATGAGCGACCTGTATAACGATCTCAGCGGGCGTTAGGATCCTGTAAGGAGGTCATTGGTAGGCGTCAAACACAGCGATGCACCCTGCCCAGCAGGACATCGCCTTTGAAGAAAATGGTCTGGACCATTCGGTAACGACTAGCGATCTCACAGCAGGAGCCTGATCGCTGGTAGGTGTCATACATAAAGAGATCGCTGGTGGGATCGTTGCTACGTCACAGAAACTGTGACTCAGCAATGATCTCGTTAGCGATCTTATTGTGTGTGACGGGTTCTTAAGTCTTTTTGCTTAGTTTTCTGAGGCAGAAGCTCCAAGTTTTTGAGTTTTTTAGGATGATTTGGAGAATTTTTCCTTACTTTCTGCTTGAAAAACTTTTCTAAAAACTCAGTGTGAACATACCCTAACAGATAAGACTAGACAGACAGAGTTCTTTCTTGCAGGTGAGAGCTAATTTGCAAACTTTCCGAAAGACAAATTCCTGTCTATCTCTATACCAGTGTAAACCAATAACTCAAAAGAAAGAAATCTGTAGTAGAAATTATCACAAGGCTAGTCAATATCATAATGTTTGAGCAATTTTTTATTGTATAAAGGCCCACAAAGTACAGGACAAGTAATTGGGATTAGCTATATTTCCCTACAATTTCTGTAAAGGTTGGCTCACATTTGCACTCACATAACATTCGCAGGACATATAGAAAGCCAAACGGATTTCACTTGTCCAATTTTTTGGGAGGGAGTGGGACCTAATTTATATATGCAAGTTTTAGGGAGCTCTAATAGGCATTCTAGGTCATCTAATAGTATAGCTTGCTATAAGGTTTAATAATTGCCACTTCCTGGCCTGGTTTTTGGAAGCCCTTCATCAGTTCAGGTGTATGGTGAATTTCATTGTTCGGTTAAGAAAGATGTGCAGTGCATACAGTTTAGATGGACAACAAAATACGCAAGAGGTATCTGATTTATTTTGCATACCACAATAAAGAGCATGAGAAGCTTAGGCAACGTGCACATGTAGAGTATTTGGTGAGTATTTTACCTCAGTATTTGTAGCTAAAAACAGGAGTGGGTGAAGAATGCAGAAGTGGTGCCCGTGATTCTACTATACTTTTCATCTGATTCTCCCAATTTATGTATTGGTTTACACATACTAAGCTAAAAATCTCACTAAATACTCAACGTGTGCATGTGGCCTTAGCACTGAACTTCTAAATCACTTTCTCTGACTGCATTTGCAGCTATTATTTCACTATATTTCAATATATACAGTGGATAAAATAAGTATTCAACACATCACCAATTGTCTAAGGTAATATATTTCTAAAGGTACTGACGTGAATTTCTCACCAAATGTCGTTAACAATCCATCCGATCCACAGAGGCGAAGAAATCAAACAATACATGTCCATAAATTTAGTGATGTGCAATAATGAGAAATGTATACAACAACCAATTCTTCCCCAAATTATTTTCAATCTTTATTAAAGTAGATAAACAATTTTTGATACCACACCATTTAGTGTATAATGAAAGACACACACCATCAATTTGTCTCCAAAAATAACAAATGTACAGGTCACCCCTGGTCTTGAATATCAAGAACAGGGTTTACATACATAATGTAATGACAAATTGACACAATTTAGACAATAGATACATTAAAGTACACAAAACGGACATTGATGAATCACGCCAAGTCAAACTTAACTTTCAGGTTTTCTGAATGTTCCTTTCAGGCACATTGGTGCTGAGACGTAAATCACATACAGGAGTAAATAATCCAAGAAAGTGTCCAGTTTGGGTTACAAGGTGTTTGATATACAGTCCCTCAAAGAAAGTGCACCGCCGACCATTTATAATGGATTATGGTAGTCTCCACCTCGACGCGTTTCCCCACACATTATATGTGGTTCATCAGGAGGTTGTTAGAATAAAGATGTAGGGCATGCAGATCCATGGCGCCGTTACTCAGATCAGTAGTATCGCAGTACAATCCTGTGTTGATAAAGGTGTACCACCGTCTGTGGAGGCATCTCAATAATGAGAAATGACACAGGGAAAAAGTATTGAACACATGAAGAAAGAAAGGTGCAAAAATCCATGGAAACTCATGACACCAGCTGAAATCTGAGATGAAGAATGACCACGGCACTTCTGTTTGTGGCGCCCAAGTAGGATCCAATTCCTTGATATGATATGAAAGAGAGACTTTGCACTCGTGGCTGAACAATAGCTGTGATTTTTTATTTTTGAAATCCTTACAAAGTGAACAGAGCACAGACGTTTCGGTCCTAATGATGAAAGTCCGAGGGTCTGAGGGTTCATTGGGAAGGGAGGAGGGCACCATCAGTTTTGTCAACCTAGGGCACCAAATTAACTTGTCCAGGCCTTGCATAGAAGTAAGTTCACAATGAGCTTTGGTGCCTGGTGTTTTGGTGAGAGTCACTATGTGCACTTAGTCAGTATGAGGATACTTGGTACTACTGTAAACCACTAAGATTGGATGTGTCAAAAGCTAGCAGGTGCTTATAGTAGACAAATAACAGTAATATACTGTTGGTGTGTTTTTGAATATAGGCAAAAAAATCAAAAATAAAAGAAAGTCTTTTTTTATTCATAACAAAAATACAAACTTATGTGTTTGTATTTTTTATATTAATAGAAATTACTTTCTTTTTTACTACTGGAGAGTGTGATTCTCCTATTTAAATTTATTATAATATTGAAAGTACAGAAACTACTTTTATCCATTAAAATTACAACCTGTAAATCTAAAAATGGTGCACTTATGCCTCTTGATTTTTTTTTCCATTCCCTTAGTGAGAAAATTTAGCAATGGACAAATTATCATCTGGTAATCTTGAAATGTGCAGATAACAGTTTATTGCCATGTGAGGCTTAAAGTGGATGCTGCTGCTGAATCTTCTGAGAATCTAATAATTAATCAGACTCTGAAAAACACTTCAATTGTTCAAATTAATCTTGAATGGGTTGTGATGAAAGGCATGGGTTTATTGAACAGGGATGGAAAATCATCAGATAAATTCCTGTTGAAGACTTTCTATTAAATCTTGTTTGTTTTTATTGTTTTTTTTATAGCAAGTAGCTTTCTTTTTATGTGAGTAAATTTACTACAAAATGCATTAGTTATATAGGTCACTGTATTTATGAATACATTACATTTACATATTGCCTATATTGGGCTCTGCAAAAATGTGACTGTTGGGTACACTCTAGTTTGCTTGGTCTCAGCAGATACATGTGAGTGGCATATATGGAAACCCCCCAAAAATGAAAACGTGTTAATCTCCCCCAGAGGTCTTTTGTCGTTCTGAGGCCTAAAGGTCCAGTCACACATAACGAGATCGTGAACAAGATCGCTACTACGTCACACTTCCTGGATCATTTCTGAGTCGTTGTTGAAATCGCATGTTGGGTGTCACACGTATCGACTTTAGGAACGAGCATGCGTCCCGTATAACGATCTTTCAAATCGTTGGGACCCTGTCACACAGCAACTATGTTAATGATTCCGATCCCATTAGGGGCGTAGTGAAATGCAGTGAGCCACGTAGGCGTGCATTTGCGTCGCCTTTTCCATACCCCCCTCCGCTTTCATTGGTGGCCAATACTGTGTTCTGATTGAAAGCATGAAGCGATACCCAATCAGAATGCAGTAGTGTTCTCAGTGCTAACCAATCGGTGCAGAGAGGGGCGCGGAAATGGTGACATAACTACACGCTATTGTTCTCAGCGCCAACCAATTGGTGCAGAAGGGGCATGGAAACGGGGACGCAACTACACGCCTTCGTGCATCTCATCTAGGTCGTCAACGAAATCGTTAGTAGGGTGTCAAACATACAGATTCATTCAGCCCAGCAGGACTCCAACGAGCCAAAAATGGCCCAAGCTGTTCGGCATTGATCAGCAATTTCGCAGCAAGGGGTGAATCGTTGGCACGTGTCAAACATGACGAGATCGCTATTAAAGTCGTTCTTGCATCACAGAAACTGTGACGTAGTAACGATCTCGTTCACGATCTCGTTATGTGTGAAGTGGCCTTAAGACACACATCCGTGCCGCCGGTACGTGTTTGGCAGTTTTTTCACGTACCGGCGGCATGGAGACACGTGGACCTATGTTTTCATTATTGTTTGGACACATGTAAGTATTTTGGAACGGAACGTGTGTCCATTTCGTACTTACGTGCGTCCGTGATTTTCTCACGCTGACATGTCCACATACTCTCCGGCAGCACGGGTGTCACATGGCCCGCACCCATACCACACGGATGTAGTGTGGATGCGGTTCCGTGTGACATGTGCCGGAGAACACGTGTCATTAATTTAAAAATTAACACCGCTGCAAACTGTTCCTGCCGGCCACCGCTCGTTATGAGCGTGTAAAGGAGGTGGGTGTGCTGTCACGGGCGCTAATCTCCGCCCCTCCGCTCGGCCGGAAGCAGCATCAGCGGGGAGTGGGCGAGGCTAGAGCCGAAGATCAGAACCCTGGACAGCAGCGCGGACCATGTGAGTATGCAAATTACCGGTTCTCCATGTGCTATCGCGGAGAGCACACGGAGAACACACGTGGACCGCACGTACCCGAGACACGTACTTACCACACGCAACACGCAGGGAAAATACGTGTCTCGCGGTTTGTGTGTGTTTTTTTAACGGATGTGTATTGGAGGCCTGATAGGGAGTGCAGCCTTTACTAAGGATGTTGCTTTACTGTGACTTCAAACTTTGTTGTACTTTGGCTTTAAGAGACTTCTCCCCTGCAGAGCGCAATGGAGTGGCCCACATCTCCCCTGCTGTTGTGTGTTTGTTTGGTCTACCCTGAGAAATGTGCAGGGAGAAGCAGGAAGTGGCAGACTGTGAGACAGTTCCAGGCCATGCAGAGGGACACACAAAGGAGAGTTGGTATCCAGCCTGCTAGAAGGCCTCGCCTAATGAGCCCAGTTGTCCAGAGAATCGTGGGAAGAGAAGTCCTGCATCGCCCTCCTGGAGTGAAGTGCGCACCACCGCACCATCAAGCCTCAGAGCGGACCGGTCCTGCGGACAGTGCTGGGAGTGTACACCTGGGCATAGCGGTTAGAGAACCATATTATGCCTCCATAGCCAGAGTGCGGTATCCACACAGTCCCTTTAGGAGAGACCAGTTAAGATAGAGGACAGAGCAGGACTGTTTAACATTGTATATATACATATCACTGTATCACTGTTAAGAGTATACGGTATGTTGTTCTGTTAAGGAGAGTGATAGGTAATCCTGATCAAATACTTAATTAACCTTGAAACATAGGGAATTGTGGGAGATGACCAATCAAGTGTATTATTTCACCTTACATAAACTTGTTCAGATATATGTACTTGTCACAGATCTAAGATGGCTGCCGCTTCCTGCTCTCTACACCCTGCCCTTTAATGCAAAGAATGTCCAGATGGAAGAAGAGAACTAATCCACTGACCAACCTATGGACCAACCCACTGACAAACCCACTGGCCAACCTACTGGCCAACCCACGGACAAACTCATTGATCAACCCAAGGACCAACCCACCACCAGTGGACACATCTGAACTTGCTCACTGTAGAGCTAACCACGCCCCCTTTTCCTTGTCAATATAAGCTGGTGCTTTGGTAAATAAAGGTCGTTGAATCTGCACCATTCTCTGATCAAGGAGAGGCTACATCAGACTCTGTCTGGTGTCATTCTGTCACGCATGCACTTGATTCATATCAATTAGGTCAGGAGCAGGCAACTAGAGGACACCAGTAGTATCCACCCCAACAGTTCTAGTTGTGGCGACCTGGGCAGTTGCTTTATCTTAAGAGTATACTTTTGTACTGTGGGATGTTTTCCTGCCTTTACTCCTTTTTCCCCCCTTCCGCTGCTCGGCAGTTTGCATTTGTTATCCCTTGTAAATAAACATTCTCCCTGGTTTATCCGTTACTCCGTCTGATTCTGTGACTTGCTCTGTAAAGCGGAGGGCCCTCGGTTCATCGCTTCATTTGGGGGCATGCTATGTAGCAAAAATATACAGTACATACAAAATAAAAGCATAAAATAAAATGTAAATTAAATAAATACACCTAGCAAGATCAGAGCAGTCCAATATGCCAGAGACTATCTGACATCAAAATTATAAATAAAAATATAGACTCATATTAGTGCTTTATTTCAATTTGCAATTGTAAAATAGACAGAGCTATTATTCTTAAGAAATACCATTACATTTCATCTAAAAAGAAATAAAAAAAAAATATTAGTGTAGAGAAAGGAAAAAAAATCCTAAGCATAATAAAAAAAAAATAACAATTTTATGATAGCCTAATAAATAAAAAAAATGAGGGCTTTTAAATTTCCACTTGCACAATATCACACGTCTGGTCATTAAGGACTGGAACACTGGTCGTTAATGGAGTGGAAAGTTGTACTGACATTTCTTCATGTGCATAATGCCTACAGTTATGATATCAACAAGGTCAATTTTAATAAATGAAAATGAGACTTGAAGCAGAATTAAGTGGTTTAGGGTGAACTATGAAAACTGTAAGATTGCTGATATTTATTATTAATAGTAGGAGGAACATCATTTCAAATACCAACTTTTGGTGGGATAGTAAACATAAAAATAATAAAAGAAGAAAAAGATACATATGTAACTGATCATACATTGTGGCAATAAATTGGTTAATCATAATGCTTGGAATAAGACGTTGAATGGGTGACATTGGAAACATGTAGGAAAAGTGTTGATCAGGATTGATGGGTTGTGTAGTACCATAAATGTAGTGCTTGGTGGGCTATCGGGTCCCTTATCAAAGGGGTATACAGTAGAGAATACCAAGTCAGTTATGAGTTGCAGTACAGATAACAGAAGAGTTGCTAAAGAAAGTGGTCATGTGACAATCCTTTAAAGGTCCAGGATAGTTGAATGAGGTGCCATGTGAAATTTAAGAGGCCAGTGCAGAAGAGAAGGTTGCTTTCCAATCAAGGCCTCCTGCCCACCTCAGCCTCAATCCAGGGCTGAAGTCCTACCCCTGAAGTATACTAGTAATATTATTATTATTATTTATTATTATAGCACCATTTATTCCATGGCACTTTACAAGTGAAAAGGGGCATACATAGACAAATACAATAATCATGAACAATACAAGGCACAAAATGGTACAGGAGGAGAGAGGACCCTGCCCATGAGGTCTCACAGTCTACAAGGGATAGGTGAGGATACAGTAGCGGAGAGTAACTGGTCATGCAGCGATACAGTCAAGTGAGTGTCACTGCAGGTTGTTGGCTTGTCAGAAGAGGTGGGTCTTCAGGTTCCCTTTGCAGGTTTCCATTGTAGGTGAGACTCTGATATGTTGTAGCAGAGTTCCAGAGTATGAGGGAGGTGCGAGAGATATCTTATATGTGTTTGTGGGAAGAGGAGATAAGAGGGGAGTAGACAAGGAGATCTTGTGAGGATCAAATGTTGTGTGCCAATAGGTACCGGGAGACTAGGTCACAGATGTATGGAGGAAACAGGTTGTAGATAGCCTTGTACGTCGTGGTTAGGGTTTTGAACGGGAGTCTTTGGGCAATAGGAAGCCAGTGAAGGGATTGGCAGAGTGGAGAGGCTGGGAAATAGCAAGGGGAGAGGTGGATTAATCAAGCGGCACAGTTTAGGATAAATTGGAGGGCTGCAAGAGTGTTAGATGGGAGGCCACAGAGTAGAAGGTTGCAGTAGTCGAGGCAGGAGAGAGGAATTTGCAAAATCTTGGTTAAGGAATGTACAGATTCAGGAAATATTTTTCAGTTGGAGTCATCAGGAGGTAGAAAGGGCTTGGATGTGTGGCTTGAAGTTGAGATCAGAGTCAATAGTTTCCCCAAGGCAGTGAGCTTGTACGACTGGGGAGAGTGGACAGCCATTGACTCTGATGGATAGCTCTGTTGAAGAGATTGAGTGAGATGAGGGAACGATTATGAATTCTGTTTTGTCCTCGTCGAGTTTTAGAAATCAAGAGGAGAAAAAGGATGAAATAGCAGACAGACATAGTGGCATTCTGGTTAGTAAGAAGGTGATAGCAAAAACCTGCTAACAGATTCTTTTCCAGGTGCTTCCCAATGAACACAGGTTGTACTATTTATAATAGTCAATAAACACAGCTCACCTCCTCTCCCTCCCTACACAAGGACCTCTGCACAGATCACAGACATGTCTAGAACACTCTCCCATTTGTTAGTAAGTGATATGTGTGCCACCCCGGCGCAGACTGGAGTACACAGATCCGGGGTGGTTGTGGCTCGAGGGGTCCAGACCCGGGCTCGGCAAAAACTCTGATCCTTGAAAGGGGATTATCTACAGGAGAGAAGTTCATGATGCCACCTGTGTGTTGCGGTAATGGGAGTACCGTCGCTGCTGGAAGGAGTACCGGGGCAGATGGTGTGGAGCAGCGAGGTGTCAGTCCCTCCACAGGTAGGGAAGGCCCTGGCCTCTTGGGTTTGGGTAGATTTGAGAAGGCAGGGTGCAGGGATCAGGGTACTCACTGCTGTAGTCGTGGTGCTGGATGAGGTTTATAAAGTAGACACAGACACTGCAGGTAAACCAAATTCTCTGTGTACCACAGTCACTGCGGGGAGCCCATCCAGGTGTCCACTTCCACCGGTGCCACTTGGTAATCTGGAGCCTGCCTCCATGCACAATTTAGTTGTCTGTTGTGGCCCCTTGGCTTGAAGCTGTTAGGGCCCTGCTCACTATGTGTAGTGTAGCTGTGTTCTTGATGGCTGGCACTTGGGATTTCAGTGGGTTGCTTTACTGGAAAGCCCTATCCCCCGCATTGTACTGATGCCTTCAATCTCTGAGCTCTTATGGAAGTTTGTGAAGATACTCTCCCTCCCAGGTTAATTATCAGGACGTTGAATCGTTCCTGACCTAGGGTCCTGTACCCCGTCGTGCACGTTACCGGTCAGTTCTTTTTGGGTTTCTGATGATGACAGTCCTCCTAGATTATGTCCGTCGCACCCTTTTCCAATGTCACTGCTACCGATTCCTGACTCCTCTGGTCCTGGAACACCGTCTGCGACCTGACCTCGGTCTAGCTCCCCGGGAGCTACCACTCCAGCTCCTCACTCTTTGAGGGCTGCCACTGAACTGCCTACTTCCTCCCTCCCACCAGTCTGCCTGACCCCTAGGTGGGTGGCCCTATTCCAGCTTGACCAACCCACTGGTGTGTCTGACAGGTCATGATCTGAGGTGTGGTTGGGATTTGTGGTGCTGATGGTAGTGACACCGATTGTTGGGAACCTGGAACCATGGGGGGTAGGCCCTGCACCCCTGGGAAAGGATGCTGTTCCCTATAGCACCCTGATATAGTCAGGGGCACTACAATATGTACTCTACAGTTTCAGGTCAGACAAGTTGGTCACACCTATAAACTTGGAAAGAAAGAAAAATAAATAAAACTAAAATAATGAAAAATAAAATAGAAAAATTGATAGGTTTAGTACATGGTTTTAAATAGTAAAATAAAAATATATGCGATGCACTGACATGAAGAAGAAGTAGTATTCATCAGATGAGTTGGGTATAATGTAGAATTTCCCTGGAGTGCTCAATGTGGGCACAAACATAAATGATGCTGTCAAAGGTTTTGTCAAAATCCATCTAAGTGATGGGCCGTGTTTTATGTTCGTCCATAACAGAATTTTAATTACAAGGTTCTTTTGCTTCTTAATAAGTTTACACAATTATCCATCATGAACTATGATCAATTAGACACATCTCCATTATGTGGCTGCCCAGATACCCAAGACTTCTAAATTAAGCAAGTGCTTAGTAACATTTTTACTGAAATGGCTGTTAAATTAGTTTGGTTTAATTATATCATTTTATTTAGAAGGTTTCTCTTTGATAGAGCTGCAAAGTCTTATAATGTTTAATGCTAAGCAAGTCAATATAAAAAGAGTTGAGCTCACTGATTAGTATACAAAGATCCATTTAGAATTATTTCCCATTAGAATACACTGTATATATATTTTTTTAAAGACAACCGGTCATATAAAAGAACATTATCGGGGGCGTGTCCTGGCCACGAGGGAGTGAGGTTCTGCTTTGCCTCAGCTCCCCCTTATCTCCCAGGAAATCAGCTACTACATTAATTTTTTCGGCCCTCTATCCCGGACTATGAGCACGAGGAGGCAGAGGGGAGCTCAGGGACACCTTTCCAGGCAGAATCGAGGCAGCATCCAGCGTTTCTGGCTAAACCAACAGTGGCACAGATGGAACAGGTGGGAAGTAAGATGGCCGCGGGCCTTGTCAGCTATGCAGCAGTGGTGGCGGGGGAGGGGGCGCACAGGGTACCTGTCAGAGGCCCACAGCAGAGAACAGCTCGAGGAGCAGAAGGTGGAGGCAGGAATTCAGACGGTGACAGATCCTGTGCAGCTGGAGGAGAAGTGGGGTTTGAGGAGCCAGGTACTCGGAGGGAGCAGGCTCTGGTGTCTTCACAGCATGGGGAGCAGGTCCTGGCAGAGGGAGAGGAGGTGGACGGGCGGCAGGTGAGAGGCCTGGGCCTTGCAGACTCTGCAGCTTCTCCTGGAGGAGGGGAGAGGGATCTGACTTTGCCCCTGAGCCCTTCACTGTCAATGGAGCTCCAGGAGGGACAGGAGGATGGGGCTCCCTGGACCTCCAGCCCATTGCTACTCAGTGGCACTGCAGCTGCTGTGACAGGCACAGTGGTCAGAGCTAATATAGAAGATATGGAGAGTATGGAGCACTCCACCAGCCAGATTTCTCAGCATGTCAGCACTCTGGGGCTGGGGCAGGAAGGTTCCGGTTTCCTGAGGGACCTCAGAGTAAGAATCATCAGCATCCCATCCAGAGAGGACATGGAAGGCTATATCTCCAGATTGGAGAAGGCGTGCAGGTCAGAGCTGACAGAAGTGTGTTCCAGTGTGCAGAATATAGATGCAAGGGTCCTGTCTCAGGAGACCCAATTACAAGAAATGCAGAAGGACTTATCCTCTCATAAAGAGTTGCTAGAGACCCAATCTCGCCAGCTCCACTACCTGACTGAAGCACTGGACAATGCAGAGAACAGAGGATGACGTAACAACTTGAGAGTACGGGGTCTGCCAGAGTCCGTTGATTCCAGGGAACTCCCACGTGTTCTCCAAAGAATCTTTAACAAGATATTGGGGCTCCCTCCAGCCACGGAGATCGAACTTGATAGAGCACACAGATCCTTGGGACCCAAACCAGCGGACTCGGAGTTCCCGCGGGACGTGATCTGTCGGGTCCACCATTATTTACAAAAGGAGTCTATTCTGCTGAAGCTCTGGGAAGGGGTACCGATCCTTTTCCAAAAGATTAAGTTGCAGATCCTACCCGACCTCTCTCGTCTTACTCTCCAGAGGAGGAGAGCACTACGGCCTCTGTTGGAGCTCATTCGGTCACGGGACTTGGTGTACAGCTGGGGCTTCCCTTTTCGCCTTCAAGTCCGCAGTGGCGGCCGAATGCACGTTCTTCATTCACCAGAGGATCTGACACCCTTTTCGGAGGCCTTGAATCTCCTCAGAGTTGAAATTGAGGACTGGCCTTCTATTCCAAGAGAATTCTCGTGGGGGCTTCCTCAGTGTCCTCCAAGAAGTAATCATAGGGAGAGGAAGACGGGAGGAAAAGGTCGTCCCTCTACCAAGGACTGATGTTCATCAAGACGGGGCTTGTATGCTTCTCACACTTTATACTGTACTTGAGTAGTATTGTTATTTGGGGGTTGGATACGGAGGGCTGATTGAGGGGCTAAGTTTAAGTTAATGAAGTCATGGGAGAGGTTCAATGCTAGATATAACTGACGTGAGTCGAAATGGTTCCCTCTCTCTGCCGATACAATTTTGCCCTCCTGCCCCTGATTCTTGTAGTTTCATGCTTTTACAGAATTCCTAGCATTTTCATATAGGACATGTATGGTTATGATTAACACCCCCCCCCCCCGTTTTTCATGTTTCCTTCCGCTTCCTCCTTCTGTGTCCCCTTTGGCCTTTTATCGCCTCTTTTCAGGCCCGTGCTCCTCGACCTCTCTCTTCCCCCTTTATTCTTGCCCCCTGTGGCCCTCTGTCCCCTCCTGTCCCCGTCCCCCCCTTTTTCTTTTTCTCCCCTTCCCCCTTCCTCCCTCCTGTTTTCCTTTCCCCCCTTTTTCCTTTTTTTTTTTTTTTCCATTTCTCTCCATCCCCCCTTTTTTCTTTTCCCCCTTTTTTTTTTTTCTCTCCTCCCCCCTTCCTCCCCCCTTTTTTCCTTTCCCCTGGGTTTTTTTTTTCTTTTCTCTTTCTCTCTACCTCTCTCTTCTCCCTCCCTTCCTTCCCCTGAGGGGGATGGGTCGTGGGGGGGGGGGTGTTTGGGAATTGCAGGGCGCGCATCTGAGCTGGGGTTTGTCTGTGGTTTGGGTTTTATAATGAGGCCTGGGGGTGGGGCTTCCGTCCTGGAAAGCACACGCCTGGTTTGGGTTTACGCGTCGCGGATTGAGTGACGCTTGAAAGCAATACACAGGAATTACCACATTTGTTGGGCTTAAAGTTTGTAATCTTTGTTTTCCCTTTCTTTTTCTCTATTTCACAGCCTAATCTTTTCTTGATTCTTGCTGCGTTTCTTGCTCCTTACTCTGGTCATCTCTCTTTCCCCTTCTTCACCCCTATCCTTAGGTGTGGGACCCCAGTGCTCAGCATGACGCAACTTAATTTTGGCTCCCTTAATTGTAAAGGGTTGAATGTACCGCAAAAGAGATCGCAAATATTTTATGCTATGCATAAACAGAGGACTCAGGTGTTATTATTACAAGAGACCCATTTTAAAGCAGGCCAGGTCCCAGATTTAAGGGATAGATTTTACACAACATGGTTTCACAGCCCTAACCCGACTGCTAAATCCAGGGGGGGTCTCCATTGCTCTCCATAAGTCATTGGTGTTCTCCGTGATCGACTCTTTGGTGGATCCTGAGGGTAGATTTATATTTCTGAAGCTCCAGATTGGTGTGGGTGTATATACCGTAGCTAACTGGTATTTACCCAACTCCAGACCCACTGTGGCATGCTCTTCCCTCCTGTCTCGGCTGGTGAAATTTGCAGAAGGGACTTTAATAGCTGGGGGGGACTTTAATTTCACCTTTGAACCGGCAATTGATACCTCCTCAGGGCGGCGTTTTATTTCACAAAAAAGGATGTTGGCACTAGGGAAAAAGTTGAAAGCATTACAATTGGTTGATATTTGGAGGGCACTGCATCCCACGGAGAGGGATTACTCTTATTTCTCCCCAATTCATTCATCTTACAGCCGTATAGATATGTTGTGGATTAGCCAACACGCCATATGTCTATCGGACCATGCACCGGTGTTCGTCCAACTCACTCCCCCAGACGGTTCGCGGCGACCATGGACGTGGCGTCTTAATGAACATCTACTTAAAGACGACTTATGTGTAGCGGAAATACGACAGGTGATGAGTGATTTCTTGGAAATTCACGCTCAGGACCAGACGGCCTTGCCGACACAGTGGGAGGCCCTTAAATGTGTGGTGCGGGGTATATTAATAAAGCATGGATCAAGACTTAAACAGGAGAGGGCCTCTCTGATTACCTCTTTGGTTCAGCGAATACAGACCTTTGAGGCATCCCACAAAAAATTCTTATCGGCCTCGGTGTACGCTGAATTGGTGGGATCCCGAGAGGAACTTAGGGGGCTCTTAGATCAAAAATACTATGCACAGAGGGTACGTTTACAGAGATACTTATATGAACATGCAGACAAGTGCGGAAGTGCATTAGCCAGGTTTATTCACCCGAGGAAACTCACAAATCATATCCCGAAAATTAAGGACAGAGGAGGACATATGATTCAGGACCCGGTTAAAATAGCTGAAGAATTCCGGGCCTTTTATGGGGAACTATACAACATAAAGGGTCAGTTTACTGATATGTCACCGATGGCACTCAATAATAACACCGAGGACTATGTCCATGGGACTGCCTTGCCTAGGCTAGCGCAATCAGAAATTGAGACGCTGGAGTCAGATTTTACGGAAGAGGAGATATCTTCGGTTATCAGAGACACCCCAGTAGGTAAGAGCCCGGGACTGGATGGTTTTACAACTAAATTTTTTAGAGTTTTTAGGGAACAGATTGTCCCCTTTTTGACACTGGTCTTTAACTCGGTGCCTGCTGGAGCATCTTTTGTTCCTCAGTCTCTAGAGGCGCATATATGTGTAATTCCGAAGCCAGGGAAGGACCCGGTTAATGTCTCCAATTACCGTCCCATATCATTGATTAATATAGATGTCAAATTCTTTTCAAAAGCTCTCGCCAATAGACTGGCACCTTGCTCCCAAAAGTGATACACGAATAAGATGACAACACGAATAAGACGTTTCTTCTGCTGGCTCGGACGAAGGCAAAAGCACTACCTATGAGTTTACTTTCCATAGATGCGGAGAAAGCCTTCGACCGGGTCAGCTGGAGTTTCATGTTGGCAGCGTTGAGACAGGTGGGGAAAGGTGACAGGTTCCTTAGAGGAGTGGCCTCCCTTTATAGTACACCGACTGCCAGAGTAAAGGTAAATGGGTCCTTGTCCGCGCCAATTAGCATAAAAAATGGTACCAGACAGGGTTGTCCCTTATCCCCCCTCCTATTTGTTCTCGTAATGGAGCATTTGGCTTTGGCCATTAGACAGAACCCAGATATAAAAGGGATAGAGGTGGGAGAGCATCATTGTAAAGCGGCCTTATATGCAGATGACCTCCTCCTATACATTACACAGCCCCACATATCCTTTCCCTCCTTGGTTAAGGAAATTGAGAACTTCGGACATATAAGCAACTTTAAAGTTAACTATAATAAATCTGAATCCTTGAATTTCACTCTGGCGGGGAGGGAAGTAGACCTTATTGCATCCAACTTTCCTTTTAGATGGCAGACATCGGCCCTGACTTATCTGGGGGTGGTGGTACCACGGGACAGTACCAAGAATTTTTCACCTCAATTACCTCCCTTTGTTGGAACGCACTATAAGAGATCTTAAACAAATCGATAGACAGAAACTGTCCTGGTTTGGACGTATTAATGTCATCAAGATGGATGTTGTCCCTCGTTTTCTATATATCTTTCAAACGGCCCCTATAGCACTACCATCGTTTTTCTTTACCAGAATACCGTCAATTATTAACAAATTTGTGTGGGGAGGGAGGAGCTCTCGGGTGGGGAGGAGAGTGTTGAGTAGAGGTAAGGCGTCTCTTCTGCCGAGACTTATGGATTGGCAATTTAATAGGAGCACTAAACAATGGGTGAGTCTGGAGCAGGTTTGCTCCGAAATGCCACTGCGGTTCCTCCCGTGGATCACACCGCTGCGGAGGGGATGGATAAATGGAGAGGCGGAGTTTCTCAGGGCATCCCTGAGGGTCTGGGACCTTGAGTGCAGGCGGGGATCTCTCTCAAGGGGTCCTGGTCCACTCTCACCGCTTTTCTATAACGCGGAGTTCCCCCCAGGGATGGGAGTCGAGCGTTTCTTATGTTGGAGGAGGGGTGAGGACACACGGATAGCCCAGACTTTGAACGGTTTTAAAGTACCCCCCTTTTCGGGCCTTTTGCTCCCAGAGGGTCGGCATCCAACGGCTTGGCTGGAATACCTTCAACTTAGGTCCTTTTTGATGGTTGACAACAGACTTGGGCTTTTTGCGGCTCAGCCCACAAAATTTGAACAATTGTTTTTGCGGGAGGATTCTCCCGGGCATCTCTTGTCTCTGGTTTACTCCTCAGTTTGTGGGTACCCCTCAGATGGCGCTGCTTTCAATTCTCCCGGGATTGCTTAAATCACAGAAAGCGGGCCTTCTGAGATACTGTCTTACGGCGGCACGCATGGTGATCCCGAGATACTGGAGATCGACTGGGGTGCCATCTGTGAGGGAGTGGTTTGCGGAGATGGCCATCATTCACAGGATGGAGTCCCTAACGGCAGAAACCAATGACTCAGTGGATACATTTCTTAGGATCTGGACCCCCTGGACCCTGGCTCTTGATTCTCTACCATTTCAGAACCTTATTGGTAACGCATGATGCGTGTTACGTTAGTCCAATGTAGCGGCCCGAGTACTGGGGAAGTAATCCCTACCATGCCTTCCCTCCCTCTCTTTCTGTTGCTCTTCTCTCCCCCTTTTCCTTCTCTTTTTTTTCTTATCTTTCCCCCTTGCTACTTTCCTTTCTCTCTGGTTCTCATTAAATCTTCAAATTTTTTCCTTTTCTTTTTTGTTTTCGGCAGTAGCCTCACTTTGTTTGAGGTGTAGTTCTCATTTGGAAGGAGATTGTATTATAAAAGGTGGTTACATGTCATATGCGTGCCTTATGATAGTTAGTAAGAGAAGGGGTGTTAGTTAGGATGTGGCTTATACTCTTCTTTGTAAGTTGACATGAAGTAATCACGTATTTGAATCTTCTTTTTTCTTCCTGTAAATTCTCTTGTTTACTTTAATAAAGAAAGATTAAACACAAAAGAACAATATCAATCCTGCTGCAGAGAGGAAATAAATTATATGCTTCTTGGCAGCCTTGGGCTTTCAGTCGTAGAGGGGAGTTCAGAGCAGGTTCAGTCACCACTCAGTACATTGTGAGCGGCAGGCTGTAACTGCTCTCCCAACATTGACTGACAGCCGACTTTGCACTGATGCACTGCTGAGCTGGCTGTCAGTCAGTGAAAGGGCATGTTACAGCCACTACTCACTGTGCACTAAGTGGTGACTGAAGCCATGCTAGCTGCGCAGCTATGACTAAAAGCCCAAGGCTGCAGGTAGGAATAAACTTATGTTCGTCCCAGTAGATGGGCTCTCAATTCTGTGGCCGCATGTGGTCAGAATGCTATTAACCTGAAGGTTATCTGCATATCTGAAGGTTTATAGCATTTGTTTTGACCTAACAAGTTCTTTTTAAGGACTTATGGGCTTTCCACCATGGCCAGTATTTACGCCGAAGCCATTGATATTTATATAGGTATATACTGCTACTAGGGATGAGTGAACCCACACGCTAAAGTTCAGGGTTCTGTCTCAAACGCCTAGTGTCCAGTGCTGAACTCCGAACACAGAAATATAAGCAGATGTCTGTGTTACTGTTTGTGCTCTGGAGCTGAATAGAGCCTGTTGAAAGGCTGCAGCACCATTAATCAACAAGCTCTTGGCTGGGGGCACTTCCAGATCCATCACAGCCATGCCGAGTACTGTGATTGACCAACACACCACAAGACTCTGCCTATATAGGCCCGATCACAAGTTGAGCAGCCACTCTGAGAACTTCTGAGCCTGGTGCAGACAGCTCTAGTCCAGCCTACCAGCCTGATGCATCCAGCCCTAATACAGCCTGGTGCATCCAAGCTGGTGCTGACTTCCTAAATCCAGCCTTAATGCATACAGCCCTAATACAGGTTGATCAGTACTGCTGTAATCCAGCAGGGTGCATCCAGCCGTAATACAGCCAGGTCCATGCAAGCCCAATCAAGCCTTGTGCATTAATAAGGCTCTCAACGCTCTGAGCATTACAGATGTAGGCCATTATTGTACAGCAGCCACCTTCTCCTTCGTGAGATAAACTCGTTCACTGGAGGCAATATGTCCCAGGTTGTTGATTTCATTCTGGAACAGATGACATTTTTAGGTCTCAGTCTTCAGTCCGTGCTTCTGAAGCCAAAAATGTGCCTGACCAAGTCTGCTAAGGTGCTTCTCAAAGGTGGGAGCAAAGATGAGATATTTTCAAGATATATAAGGGTTATATCGAAATTAAAAACTCTCAGACATCTTTCCATGAGGCATTGGAAAGTTCTGGGGAATTGGTGAGTACCAACAGCATTTGGTTGAACTTAAGTAACGATATTGGGAAAATGAAAGGCATCTTTGTCCAATATTGTTCAGGCATGGGTACCTGCAGTGACTGATAGCCAGGTCAAGAGAGGAGAAGTATTTAGCTTTTTATCAAAGCTGACAGTGACTCTTCGATCCTTGGCAGGGGATATGAGTCCCAAACTATACAGATGCTTTGCCGGTGGTAGTCTACACAGAATCTCTATGTACCGTCCTTCTTCCAAACTAACACAAATTGCTGACTATAGCGACCAGAGGAATGCTGTCCTGGTGGTCTTGTTCACCGACTGGTCCGTTATTTCTGTGTAGGAATGTTGCATCCTGCCAACTACACCAAGTGTAAGGCTCAGGCCAAATACACAACATGTTGCAAGCATGACTTAGGCTACTTTCACACATCAGGTTTTTTCCATCAGGCACAATCCGGAAAAAAACGGGGAAAACGGATCCAGTACCGCATCCGTTTTATCCCCATAGATTTGCATTGTTACTGGATTGTGCCTGATGGCTTTGCGTTGAATCCGTTTTTTTCCGGATGCGGCAAAATTAGTCAAAGCGGCGGCTGGAGGCAACGAATCTTGTAACGTTTTTGTGTCCGGCAAAAAAAACGCATCGCGCCAGATCCAGCGTGATACGGCGTGTTTTACAATGGAAGCCTATGGACGCCAAATCCGGCACAATGCGGCAAAAAACGGATGCGGCTGCCGGATCCGTTTTTGTAAACTGCGCATGCTCCAATGTTTTAAAAAAACGGATCTAGCAAAAAAACGGACAAACCGGATGCAAAAACGGATGCAAAAAGGATCCACCGGATCCATTTTTTAACGGATTCGGCATAACGGATCTGTTAAAAAACGGATCCGGTGGATACGGTTTTTACATTTTTTGCCGGATCCGTTGGATCAGAAAAAAAAAGGATTGTGCTTGAATGCAGAAAACTGATGTGTGAAAGTAGCCTTAGTTATAATAGCAACAGATTTTTTATTTAGTCAGGATCAAGGAGATGGAGAAGGAATGTGTAAGGAAAGAAAGACAATACAAGGTTCTGCACTAATCAATCAATTTACTACAAAAAGAGAAAGAAAGGTGCATTCTGAACAAATAATGTATAATTTTATAGAATAGTTAGAATGTACATATAAATTGTTAAAGAAGCGAGAAAAAGGATTAAAAACATATGAAGCCGCCAGTAATGTCATTGTACCGCAACAATTTAGGGCACAAGAGTATTTGTTAACCAATTATACTGTGGCTAAAAGTGTATGAGTTCAATATGTACAGTTAGGTCCAGAAATATTTGGACAGTGACACAATTTTCGCGAGTTGGGCTCTGCATGCCACCACATTGGATTTGAAATGAAACCTCTACAACAGAATTCAAGTGCAGATTGTAACGTTTAATTTGAAGGTTTGAACAAAAATATCTGATAGAAATTGTAGGAATTGTACACATTTCTTTACAAACACTCCACATTTTAGGAGGTCAAAAGTAATTGGACAAATAAACCAAACCCAAACAAAATATTTTTATTTTCAATATTTTGTTGCGAATCCTTTGGAGGCAATCACTGCCTTAAGTCTGGAACCCATGGACATCACCAAACGCTGGGTTTCCTCCTTCTTAATGCTTTGCCAGGCCTTTACAGCCGCAGCCTTCAGGTCTTGCTTGTTTGTGGGTCTTTCCGTCTTAAGTCTGGATTTGAGCAAGTGAAATGCATGCTCAATTGTTTTAAGATCTGGTGATATACTTGGCCATTGCAGAATGTTCCACTTTTTTGCACTCATGAACTCCTGGGTAGCTTTGGCTGTATGTTTGGGGTCATTGTCCATCTGTACTATGAAGCGCCGTCCGATCAACTTTGCGGCATTTGGCTGAATCTGGGCTGAAAGTATATCCCGGTACACTTCAGAATTCATCTGGCTACTCTTGTCTGCTGTTATGTCATCAATAAACACAAGTGACCCAGTGCCATTGAAAGCCATGCATGCCCATGCCATCACGTTGCCTCCACCATGTTTTACAGAGGATGTGGTGTGCCTTGGATCATGTGCCGTTCCCTTTCTTCTCCAAACTTTTTTCTTCCCATCATTCTGGTACAGGTTGATCTTTGTCTCATCTGTCCATAGAATACTTTTCCAGAACTGAGCTGGCTTCATGAGGTGTTTTTCAGCAAATTTAACTCTGGCCTGTCTATTTTTGGAATTGATGAATGGTTTGCATCTAGATGTGAACCCTTTGTATTTACTTTCATGGAGTCTTCTCTTTACTGTTGACTTAGAGACAGATACACCTACTTCACTGAGAGTGTTCTGGACTTCAGTTGATGTTGTGAACGGGTTCTTCTTCACCAAAGAAAGTATGCGGCGATCATCCACCACTGTTGTCATCCGTGGACGCCCAGGCCTTTTTGAGTTCCCAAGCTCACCAGTCAATTCCGTTTTTCTCAGAATGTACCCGACTGTTGATTTTGCTACTCCAAGCATGTCTGCTATCTCTCTGATGGATTTTTTCTTTTTTTTCAGCCTCAGGATGTTCTGCTTCACCTCAATTGAGAGTTCCTTAGACCGCATGTTGTCTGGTCCCAGCAACAGCTTCCAAATGCAAAACCACACACCTGTAATAAACCCCAGACCTTTTAACTACTTCATTGATTACAGGTTAATGAGGAAGACGCCTTCAGAGTTAATTGCAGCCCTTAGAGTCCCTTGTCCAATTACTTTTGGTCCCTCTAAAAAGAGGAGGCTATCCATTACAGAGCTATGATTCCTAAACCCTTTCTCCGATTTGGATGTGAAAACTCTCATATTGCAGCTGGGAGTGTGCACTTTCAGCCCATATTATATATATAATTGTATTTCTGAACATGTTTTTGTTAACAGCTAAAATAACAAAACTTGTGTCACTGTCCAAATATTTCTGGACCTAACTGTAGGTAATACATTTGCATCTAGAAACTACATTAGTTTTTATAGCAAAGTCCAAGGCAAATGCTAGTGGGGCAATGCCAAATCCCTGACATGCGTTTTGGCATGGTAAGTTCTTCTGAATGAGTACACTTGAATAATCAGGTACATGCAATCACTGCAGGTTGCTGTAAACAGATTCTCATAACAAAAACTCAAAGTCAGCCTTTCCGTCAGGGGAGTGTCTGTGTCACCCTTAGTTATAGTCACAATATGCAATTGAACAAGAAGAATTTAGACATTCATAAACCTAGTTACAGTAGTGGTTCACTAAATGTTGCAATGCACTAAACCAACAGTTAACTTTAGTAATTGACTATTCTCTCTTTCAGTACTATACGTCAAGGTGGGAAGTAATAACTTGGCTCATGTAGCTGCTGCTCTGGAGCAAATGTTTATTTCTCAGTCTCTGGTTCTTGATGTCCAATTTTCAGTGATTGATCCCATAGATTGATTCTCTTCCAGTAACGGTAATTGGTATTCAGTCTTTGGGTTCTTCTGGTGATGATATTTGATCTTTGAGTTTCTCCAGTGATGGTATGCAGTCTTCAGATTCTTCTAGCAATAGAATACAAACTCCAGGTTCCTCTAGCAATGGGATGCCAGCTTTGGGTTCCTTTGGCAATCATATTGGTTTTTCTGGTTCCTCTGGTGACCGTCTGCAGTCTACGAGTCTCTCTTGGAATGGTATGCATTCTTTGGGTTAGTTTGGCAATGGTATAATTCTCCAGGTTACTCTTGCAATGGGATACCAGCTTCGGGTTCCTTTGGGGATGATATTCTTTCTTCTGGTGCCTCTGGTGATGTTATGCAGTCCTCAAGTCTCTTTTGGAATGGTATGCATTCTTTGGGTTAGTCTGACAATGGTATGCAGGCTCCAGGTTCCTCTGGTAAGGGGATGCCAGCTTTTGGTTCCTTTGATGAGGATATTCTTCCTTCTGGTTCCTTTGGTGATGGTATGCAGTTTTTAGTCTCTTTTGGAATGGTATGCATCCTTTGAGCTAGTCTGGCAATGGTATGCAGGCTTTGGGTTCCTCTGGGCTTAGTATGCTTCCATGTGATTCCCCTTCAGATGATGCAGGCCTGCTCTGCTGCACACACGTCCATTCTCCTAATGATTTTTCCACCTTCCCACGGTCAGCACAACCTTTAATATTTGGTAACTGCACCACAGTTGTCACCTGACTCAGCGTCTCCTAACTCTTCCTTCAAAGAAACACACTCCTTACAGATCAGTTCCTAGTGAGTCTGATCTTCCAACAGATGGCGATGTTGGTATACAAATGCTGTGGAGCAGTGAGTATGATTATCTTCCTCTGACCATCCCATACACAGTGTACATAAAGCTGCCAATTAGTGGTGTGGGCAGAATTACACAAGACTCAACTTTCAGAGGAATGGTTAATCTGCAGAAAAACAGATAGTATCAAAAGACTGCTAGTAATCCAGAGTGATATATTGCCCGGATCAGGGTCTCAGCACCTATATCATGCTGCTCTCAGATGAAGTAGCAAAAACCTGGTGACCGATTCTTTTTAAGTCTTGCACTCCAGTTACAGCTTGTACAGCAATGCCGTCTGACCACCTGCTGTAAAGTGAAAAACAACAAAGTCAAAATCACTTGAACAGAGCTGTATTTCATGTTTCTCCAGTGTTTAAAAGCAGTACCTTCACCTAAGGAATCAAAGACATTCTTAGATGGAAATACCACTTTTCCTGTTGGTTGGTTGGTTGATATCTGACATTGCATTTACCTACAACCTCTTGCAACTTTCATGATCCTGGCAAATTAGCTCCTTCATCTAAGTGATTAGGTAGAGGAGGGCTCATCTCAGTCACCTCATCACCATCTTTGCATTGCTCTGGTGATGATATTCAGTCTTTGGGTTCCTCCAGTGATGAATATGCAGTCTTCGGGTTCCTCTGGCAATGGTATGCAGGTTCCAGGTTCCTCTGGTAATGGCATGCAGGTTCCAGGTTCCTCTGGCAATGGTATACAGGTTCCAGGTTCCTCTGGCAATGGTATGAGAGTTCCAGGTTCCTCTGGCAATGGTATGCAGGTTCCAGGTTCCTCTGGCAATGGTATGCAGGCTCCAGGTTCCTCTGACAATGTTATTCTAACTTTGGGTTTCTTTGGCCATGATATTCATTCTTGTGGTTCCCTTGATGATGATGATATACAGTCTTCAAGTCTCTCTTGGAATGGTATGCATTCTATGGGTTAGTCTGGAAATGGTATGCAGTCGTTGAGTTCCTCTGGCAATGGTATGCAGGCTCCAGGTTCCTCTGGCAATGGGATGCCAGCTTCGAGTTCCTCTGGTGATGATATTCGTTCTTTTGGTTCCTCTGGTGACGGTATGTGATCTTCGAGTCTCTCTTGGAATTGTATGCATGCTTCGGGTTAGTCTGGTAATAGTAGGCAGACTTTGAGTTCCTCTAGGCTCAGTACGATTCCAGATGATTCCCCTGGAGATGGCACAGGTCTGCTCTGCTGCGCACAAGTTCATTCTCCTGATGATTTTGGTGGCAACTCTACCTTCTTACTGACAACCCTATTGTAAACTCCCCATGGATATCTGAGAAGCTCTAGTGCTAATAAAGTCCTTAGGTTTGACATTGTTATGCTCCTACTGAGCCGTTCCATATACAGTAACTATTGTACTATATTGTAACAACCAGTCACCAAACAAATATTACAGATCCTAGTAGGACTAAATAAAAAGTAGAAAATAATAATTTTTATGTGCTATTAATTTTCTTTTATCTCATTTGCTGGCTCTTATCATTTGCTGGCTCCACATCTACTCCTCTCCCTCTTACTGTTGGGGTCCCTCAAGGTTCAGTCCTTGGCCCTCTTCTTTTCTCCCTCTACACTGCCCCAATTGGAATGACCATCAGCAGATTTGGCTTTCAGTACCATCTTTATGCTGATGACACACAGCTATACACCTCATCCCCTGAGCTCACCCCCGCTGTACTACAGAACACAAGTGACTGCCTGACTGCAGTTTGCTATGTCATGTCTGCTCTCTATCTGAAACTTAACCTTTCCAAAACTGAACTTCTGCTTTTCCCTCCATCTCCTAACCTTCCTAAACCTGACATCTCCCTCTCTGTGTGTGGCACAACGATAAGTCCTAGGCCGCAGGCCCGCTGTCTGGGTGTTATACTTGACAGCGATCTCTCCTTCACCTCCCACATACAATCTCTTGCCCGCACCTGCCGCTTGCACCTCAAGAACATCTCTAGAATCCGCCCCTTTCTCACAATGGAAACGACAAAAACCCTCACCGTGGCCCTGATCCACTCTCGCCTTGACTACTGTAACTCTCTATTAATTGGTCTCCCCCTAACTAGACTCTCCCCTCTACAGTCCATCCTTAATGCAGCAGCCAGGGTCACCTATCTGGCTAACCGCTACTCGGATGCCTCTGCTCTTTGCCAGTCATTGCACTGGCTGCCCATATATCACAGGATCCAATTCAAACTGCTTGTTCTCACCCACAAAGCTCTCCACAAGTGCAGCACCCCCCTACATCTCCACCCTCCTCTCTGTCTATCACCCCACCCATTCTCTACGCTCTGCAAATGACTTTCGACTAACATCCACACTAATTCGAACCTCCCACTCCCGATTCCAAGACTTCTTCTGAGCTGCACCAAACCTCTGGAACGCTCTACCCCAAGAAGTTAGGACAAATCACCACTTACTCCGCTTCAGACGCTCCCTAAAAACGCATCTTCTTCGGGCGGCCTATCACACTCCCTAGCCAAACTAATTTCACCTAATCACTCTACAACTTCTCAGAACATAACCCCACGTCAAGCTCCATGGCACCCAAATGCATCTCAAGGCTCTAGCCAACTGGTCCAAGAAGCCATTATCTATCCCCCATGATATGGCTGGATTGTCATTGTAAATAAGCACTTGTACCTTGCCCCTCCCCCCATCTCATTGTAGATTGTAAGCTCTCATGAGCAGGGTTGCCATTTTTCCTTTTAAATATTGTATCTTCTATAATTGTTACTTGTTTGTATATGTTTATGTATATGATATGTATATGTATATGAGCCTCTTGAATTGTAAAGCGCTGCGGAATATGTTGGCGCTATAGAAATAAAGATTATTATTATTATTATTATTATTATTATTATTATTATTATTCATAGTGTGAATATGTAGGAACCAATATCCTTTTATGATAAAAAGTGACTACTGAATGTTCCTAGAAAAGTGATGCTTTAGTAAAAAGCAACATAAGGCCCCTTTCACACGTCAGTGATTCTGGTACGTTTGTGTTTTTTTTAAAACGTACCAGAATCACTGACATACGCAGACCCATTATAATCAATGGGTCTGCTCACACATCAGTGATTTTCCACTGAACGTGTCTCCGTGCTGCGTGCATGTGTGGCCATGATTCTACACGGAGACATGTCAGTTTTTGTCTGGCATCACTGATGACCCACGGACCACACTATAGTGTGATCCATGTGTGATCAGTGAAACACGTGCCAGAAAATCACGGACATATTAAATATTCAAAATTTTCAACTTACCTTGCCTGCGATTCGCTGTGCCTGCTCCGTTCTCGGCAGCTCTTGCTTGGCTCATGAATATTCATGAGAGCAGGAAATGCCGACCAGGAAGTAAGTGCTGAGAGAGGTGGGCGGACGCTGCAGAGCCGAGGAGATCAGCACCATGGACAGCAGGAGCGAAGGCAGGTGAGGAATGTCCATATGCAATCACGGGATCACGGATCACGGATTGCACATGGACAACCCACGTGTGCTGTGAATCACGGCACACGGAGGGACATGTGCATGTTTTACACGTCAGTGAAAAACGTCAGTGTTTTTCACTGACGTGTGAAAGGGGCCTTAGGCCCCTTTCACACGCCAGTGATTCTGGTACGTTTGTGCTTTTTTTTAAACGTACCAGAATCATTGACATACGCAGACCCATTATAATGAATGGGTCTGCTCACACGTCAGTGATTTTTCACTGCGCGTGTCTCCGTGCGGCGTACCCACGTGTGCATGATTGCTGCACGGAGACATGTCCATTTTTTTCTGGCATCACTGATGTTCCACGGACCACGCAGTGGTGTGGTCCGTGAAACACGTGCCAGAAAAAAACGTGCATTTAAAATAATAAACATTTTAACTCACCCGGCGTCCAGTGATGTCCTCTGCAGCCCGTTCTCCCTGCTCCTTCTGTGCCGGCTGATTACTGTCTCGCATATTCATGATGCGCGACACAGCCGACCCGGAAGCAGCTGCTGTGGGGGTCAGTGCCGGCCGGATGCTGCGTCGCGGGAGCGATCAGCACCATGGACAGCGGGAGCGGGCGCAGGTGAGTTGATTTCTAAGTGCAATCACGGGCCACGGAGAATGGAGCCCAGATTGCACTTAGACAACCCACGTGTGCCGTGATTCACGGCACACGCAGGGACATGTGCGTGTTTTACACGCCAGTGAAAAACGTCTGTGTTTTTCACTGACGTGTAAAACGGGCCTTAAACAGAGTCACAGTAAGTAAAATAATGCATCACAGTAGAAGGAAGAGAACAGCTTCTACCAATAGTAGATAAACCTATAGGGAAATAGAGGTTGTGGGAGAACACAGGGATATTAAATTCACCTTTCAACCTCTTACGCTCGAAGACAAGCTATGACAAACTGTATTAAATCTGCAAAGACTGACAACCATCCTGGGCTGCTGTAAATTGCTTGCTCAAGTCATTTGCTTCTGGGTTTCTCTATATCTGACAAGTGATTCCACATCAAGTTACCAAACAATAGATAACAAGTCTTTGCTACTTGGCAGCCATTATATTAATATGTATTTTTAATACATGTATATTATTTAATACGTTTTTCTGTCGATTTTACGACTTTTTATTTATCACTATGTATACAATCATAAACAGCTTCCAAACAGAGGGCTGCCTAAAGAATGCGCTAGAAAACTGAACATATGAACAGCAAACCGTTTTGATATTGCAGTACATATTTTAATGCTTTTTAATCCCTCCACTCTCGGGAGATTTTCCACATTTTTCGTTTTTGTTTATTGCCCCCCGTCTTCCGAGAGCCGTAATTTTCTTATTTTTCTGTCAATCTTGCCAAATGAGGGCTTGCTTTTTTTGGGACAAGTTGTACTTTTAAATAAAACCATGAGTTTTACCATATAATGTACTGGAAAAAAGCAAAAAAACCCTCCAAGGGTGGAAAAATTGCAAAAAAACGTGCAATTGCACAATAGTTTTTGGGATAATTAATTTACTATGTTCAATATATGCTAAAACTGATATGTCGGTGTGATGCACCAGGTGGGTACGCGTTAATAGACACCAAACATATATAGGTACCTTTATCTAACGAGTTAAATAAAATTCAGAAACTTATCCAAAATAAGTGGCACACTTTTTGCACCATTTTTCGTGACCCATAGCATTCTCAGTTTTTGGCATATGGGGTTCAGTGATAATTTATTTTTTGTGTCTTGGGCTACCATTTTTAATGGTACCATTTTTGTGCAGATGCTAGGTTTAAATTGCCTATTATTGCATTTTGCGCAAAATTTGCAATGATTAAAAATTGTAATTTTGGAGGTTGTAATTTTTTTGCCACTTTGCCATTTGCCGATCAGGTTAATTGATTTCATATTTTGATAGATTGGGCATTTATGAACGTGGTGATACTAAATGTGTGTATATTTTTTGAACCATTTAATTTCCAATGGGGGCAAAATGGGGGTGATTTGACCTTTACGTTTTTTTAGGGGTTTTTTAACATTTATTTATTAGTCACCCTAGGGGACTATAAGGATCAGCAGTCAGATCACTGATTCATTTCTGTTGATCAGAGCTGCACAGCTCTGATCAGCAGAAATGCTGCTCTGCTGGCTGTAACAGGCACTACATCATGATAGCGACAGGAGTCATCACATGACCCGTCGCTACCATGACAACCATTGTCTCCCCATGATAGCATCACGGGTCCTCCGATGGCACCGGGGAAAGACGCATTCCCCACTGCGATGATTTAAATCGCCCTGTCAAACCCAAGTGGATTGGGCGAAGCACACATGTCTGCTGTTCAAATCAGCAGACTTTTGCAGGGATCACTGCCGACTCACCGCAGCAGCCAGCGGTGATCACCCCTTCAAGATTTAGGATGTACCGGTATGTCCTTGGTCAAGAAGGGGTTAAAGTGCATTTTTGGGTGGGCTTTGGAGTAGATCAACCTTAACAGGAAGTAGGGTCAACATATTCTTAGGGCTCTGACAAAACATCGAATCACACTTGAACCAATGTTATTCCATGGGACCGAGCAAGTCAATGGGTCTGTGAAAAAAATCTATTTTTCACAAATTGACATAATAGAGAAGTTAGAAAAAAATTTGGAAAACCTTAACAGATGATTTTTGTTTTTTTGTATTGAAGAGAGATTCTAGATGTTTCATCTTTAAAGAACTGTTTGTATTTTCTGGCCATATGATTTGATCCTTGTAATCTACAGTATATTGCCGTAGCTATTTTTTCTTCCATCTAAGTCTGAGAAATAGCCCTAGTACCAGCTGAACTCTTGTGTCTTCAATATCAAAGTTATTAAAAGAATAAAAAAGTGGGACAGAAAAAGCATTGAGGCCTTTGAACCTTTATAGTGGAATCGACTTTTCAGGAATGGACAATATATAAAACAAAGATGTATGTTCTTCATCAGATAAATGAAAATCGACTCATGTAATAATTTCCAATTTACAAAAGAAAAGACAAACTTGTAAAAGTGATAGTTTTGAGGGACATTAATATTCACTTGAATGGGAAAATGGTGAAGTACCATTTAAGACCCCTGTTGGAGCCAGGCTGGCAGCATGGTCGACAGTTAACCCCATACCTCCCAGTCTCTGCTCCAAGTGAAGGGAGATTTCTGTCTTCCATACTGTATCACATTGTGCTTTGGAGTCAGGAAATGACACACACAAGGGTTTTTCTTAACAGAACATTCTTTACTCTCAACAGGTTGAGGAATCAGGGCACCAGGCTTGGTCCCACAGGCGTTCCTTAGACTTCCATTATTTATTGTAACACGGTATAATTTGGCAGCTGGCCGCTTCCCTGGCACTCAGGTACCTTTGGGCTCTCCCAAGTCCTTCATCCCCCTGGCTAATGTCACACTTGCAGAGCCCAGATCATTCAAGCTCTTGAACCCTTACAGCCCACCCACAGGGACTTGCATGCTGCCTGAGAAGGTCCACAGTGTTACTTCTCCTTGGGTTATGCTTCTGGCCAGGATCAGACCTACCCTTCTACAGAGGGCACAACTGACCTTCGGCTGCTAAGGGGGTTCTTTGGGTAACAGTTGCAGGGGACCAGTCGCATTCCCAACTGGCTGGACTCTACCCCACTCCGGCGGACTCAGTTAACAACAATCCTCAGGTTCCAGGATCCCACATGTCCACCAGTCTAGGATTGACCCTTAAGGTCCAGTAATTCACTCAAATTGGGCTTCATGTCACACCTCCGACAGGTATGGTATCTCTCGCTCACTCTCTGGGACTCTCCTGCCTTAGCTTCCTGGTGTTCCCTTTTTATTCCCCAAGATCCACCAACTCCTTACTGCCTAACAGCCCCAGGGAAGTGGCAGAGCATCCTGTGGCAATCTTGTGGCCACTTTACAAAGTACAGTACAATCACACAGTAAAAATACATGTTACAGAAAGTCTGCAGGTCTGGGGCGGGCAGAGCACAGAACCCCCTTTACATCCCTACACAATATATAGAGCAGTGCCAATTCTGTTGAGTGTAAACCCAATTCAATTTACTGATTATGGAGTTGTTTACAGTCACACCCCTATCATAAGGCTGGATCATCAATGTTAATGTTCCAAAAATCACTTTAATCTCTTACCGATGTACAATGTAGTGGTATATCATATGCCAGCTCCCTGACTTTGATGTGGGTTCCCAAAGTGACTTTCAGCCAACATCTCCATACAAAACCCATGCAAGGAGCAAAGCTCCTCACGAAGGTGTTAACTATTAAATGCTGCTGTTAATCTTTGGCAGCAGCATTTACAGCTCACCGGCAATGGGGCGCATCATTTTATGTTTCCACCAACACCCGCTACGTGGGCCAAAGGAGTTAACCGTCTATGGAAATAATTTCTTGGCATTCTATGTGCAGAAGTCAGTATGCAAGTATAGTGAGTGATGACTACAGTGTCACCTATATATTACGAACATGTCATTGTAATCCTGACTGTAACAATATCGAAATGAATACTGAAAAGAATAACTGCAGAAATGGAAGTGTCAGACTAATTTTAGCGCTTTCCTTTTTTCTTCTTCCAAAGCTATATTTTTTTATTATTCCTTTCACATAGCTACATGAGCAGAAATGATCGACTTTGCAAAGATTCAAATTCAGTAAATCACACGGATTTTAGACGTAAATTCAATTTGCAGTGAAGTTATATAAACCATTCAGGCTGCTCACAGTAGCGCTAACAACATGTTTTCTTGCTGAAAAATTACTCTTCGGACACTTTGGAACATATTACTGTACCATTGGTTCCTTGGCCAAATTTAACACAGAGAAAGATATTAGTCTGGAGACCATGTGGACAACACAACGAAGAGGGCTTAACAAGTAGAGATGAGCGATCCTGCCAAGGATCGGATCAGTTTAGGATCGCCGATCCTGCCTGAGATCGCAATCAGATCATTGATCCTAGCCAATCCAATGGACGATCCTAGCCAACCCATTAAATTCAATGGGAGGCAAAAGTGATCTGTTGTAAAATTGTGAAGGGGGCTGTAAAAGAAAGAAAATAAATAAGGGTTAAAGCAGTATATACTTACCGAGTTTCCCAACACTACTTTCGGGTCTGACAATTATCTCGAATGTATATTCACTGTGGGAACCTCCAGCTATGACCGCAACTTACCTGAGTGATGTCCCCGCTGATCACGCCGCTCCTTCATTCCCCGCTCCGAGCTCACAGCGGGCAGTCATGTTCTATGGTGCGCACTGTGATTTAGATGTAGCAAAGCTGTAACCATTGTGAAACCTTGTAGTGTAGAATATGTCAGACCTGGGTGTTTTGGAGGTTACTAAATTGGTGAAAGAGGAAGTTTTATTTTAAAACAATAAATAAATAAAGGATTTTCTGTGTTTGTGTTTATTCTCTTTTTACTTATAGGATTAGTGGTGGGGGAGTCTCATAGACCCCTTTCCAACACTAATCCATGGCTTTGCGGCAGCTTTGGTCTGTTATTAACTCCTTATTATCCTGATTGTCACTGCACCAGGGCAATCAGGTAGAGTCAGGTAAAGTACTGGGATTGTCGCATCTAATGCATGCAACAATCCTGGGTGACTGCAGTCTACTATTTTTAGGCTGAGGGGCCCCAAATAACCATGGTTCTCCCCAGCCTGAGAATACCAGCCCCAAGCTGTTAGGCTTTATCTTGGCTGGGTATCAAAATCGGGGGACCCGCATGCTGGTTTTGCAATTATTTATTTAAATAATTAAAAAACAAAAGACGCATGCGGTTCCTCTTATTTTGATACACAGCCAAGATAAGCTCTGGCTGGGGGCTGCAGCCTGTAGCAGTGAATATGCATTAGAGATAATTATCAGACCCAGAAGTAATGCTGCAGCCGCAGAGACTTGATAAGTATGTACTGCTTTAACCCTTTTGGTTCATTTTTTACTTACAGTGGTCAATCACAGTCATGCCATACTTGACATGGTTGTGATGGGCTGGAAGAGGATGGTTTTTGCCATCCGAACATTTACTGATCCTTGGCAAGATCGCCGACTTTTGCGTTAAATGATCAGATGTCCGATCCCGATCTGGCCAATTATCATATGATTTTAACATTTTCTGATCTTTGCCAATCAGGATCATTCATCTCTATTAACAAGCCAACATCCCACCAGCCCTAATCCTGGGATTAGGTGAGCATAATGTTTAGTAGCAGGACCTCTTTAGTCTTCATTCCACATACACTAGCAGCTTGGCCTTACATTGATTTTGTTGTGGAACCAGTTGTACAGTCTTTTCTCCAAAGTGTTCAAGGAGTTTTTATTTCACATGATAATGCTAGACCACATATTACTCATGCTAATGTGAGTAGACTTTGTCGCCTAAATGTGCTACTATAGAAAGAAGAAATGGCACTTCCTTTTAGGGATATCAAGAGAAATTGTATTCACATTCTACATAAGGGTCCTCAGGTATGGAGGGGCATATGAACTATGTTCCCTCCACACGCATCAGATACTCTTATTGGTTGCAGTCAGACTGCACCCCCACCCTGTGTGACAGTGTGTTGGATTGCTTAAAATCATATACGCTGTCCCATTACTAATCTAGGGCTTAGTGGTACGTGTGAGCTGTTATTAACCACTTAAGTTACTCATTTTGTCACGCACCAGGGCAATCGGGATGATCTGGGTAGAGTGCAGGGGTTGTTACATCTAATGGATGCAACAATTCTGAGCAACAGCAGACTGCTATTTTTAGGCTGTGGGCGGGCTCAATAATCATGGGTCACCCCAGCCTGAGAATACCAGCCTACAACTGTCGGCTTTATCATGGCTGGGTATCAAAATTGCGGGAGACCGCACACTGTTTTTTAAAATTATTTAAATAAATAATTTAAAAACAACTACATGGGGTCCTCCTTATTTTGATACACGGCTAAGATAAGGGCATTGTTGGGGGCTGCAACCTGTAGCCGTATGCTTTATCTGTGCTTTGCTGTGCTGTGCATATCATAATATGGTGGGACCCTACAACAATTTATTTAGTTATTTATTTTTACACCACTATAGATACGCAGACATTGTGTTTGATCCAAGCAGTCACATTCGCTGTCACACAGGGTGGAGGCACGGGCTGACTGCAACCAAGCAGAGATGCCGGCACTGCTGGTAGGCGGTGGAAGCAGTGAATATGTTTGACTGTAATAAGCTGCCCTGGAAGTAGTGTTACAGCAGCGTGGGAGACTCTCAGTAGGTATAACGCTCCTGTTTTATTCCCTATTTTCTTTCTTTTTTCTTTTTTTTTTTTTTTAATTATCTGGGTGGCTGAATCTGGACAGTTACACAGAGTCCCCTGAGAATTCCATGTTTGGGGTCGGTGCAAGGCTACTAGGTATCCCTTCTATTCCCAGATATTCCTACGGATCCCATATATTACAGTCTGGGTTCACCCATCACTACAAAAGACTCTCTCCCTGTCAACTCTGTAGCAAAACAAACTGAACTGCTCAGAAGACTGAGATTTTTCTATATCCTGCAGTAAAGTGGATTTGTAGTATATAATATATGTGATCAAACCATTGCAGGTTCAAATAACCTAAGGGGCTACAAAAATAATGAAAAAAGGTTATATAAGACTAAAATATATTTATATAAAAATTCAAATCTCCCCATTAAAAATAAAGAAAATAATAATAGTTAATGTCACAAAGTGAGGAAAAATGAACAAACATAAACATAAATATATTAATATACATATATATATATATATATATATATATATATATATAAACCAGCTGTACGACCTGGCTTCGCCCGGGTTAATACCTGTTGTTAAATTGAAAATTGAAATTGAAACAAAATTGAATGTATTAACAAAACTTTATTCTGCACACAAAAACCACAAAACAAATAGATAGAAATGTAATTATTAAAAGGCAAAAACTAAGTTAATAGAAACATTTCACAACATATATTTCAACACCACAGATATTCCACACAGATTTAACTAAATTGGGCAAGTAATGTGCCCAGTCTGTCTCTTTTCAGGTCTGTCTCTTTCCCCGTCTGTCTCTTTCCCCGTCTGTCTCTTTCCCCGTCTGCCTGTCTCTGTCTATCTCTTTTTTTGTCTGTCTCTATCTCTCTGTTTCTTTCCCCATCTGTCTCTTTCTAGGTCTGTCTCTTTCCCCGTCTGTCTCCCTGTCTATTTGTCTGTGTCTTTTCCTGTCTGTCTCTTTCCCTGTCTGCCTGTCTCTGTCTGTCTCTTTCTTGTCTGTCTCTATTTCTCTGTCTCTTTCCCCATCTGTCTCTATCAAGATCTGTCTTTTCACATCTATCTTTGTCTGTCTCAGTGGCTGTCTCCTCCTTCCCTGTCTGCCTGTCTCTGTCCCTGTCTGCATGTCTGTCTGTCTCTTTCCCCATCTGTCTCTTTCCCCATCTGTCTATTTCCCCATCTGTTTCTTTCCCCATCTGTCTCTTTCTCCATCTGTCCCTTTCCAGGTCAGTCTCTTTCCAGCTCTGTCTCTTTCCAGCTCTGTCTCTTTCCAGCTCTGTCTCTTTCCAGCTCTGTCTCTGTCTGTCTCTTTCCAGGTCTGTCTCTGTCTGTCTCTTTCACCGTCTGTCTCTGTCTGTCTTTTTCACCATCTGTCTCTGTCTGTCTCTTTCACCGTTTGTCTCTGTCTGTCTCTTTCCCTGTCTGTCTCTATCTCTCTGTCTTTTTCCCTGTCTGTCTCTCTGTCTGTCTCTCTGTCTGTCTCTCTCTCTATCCATCTCCCCACCAACATCTTATTACCTCACATATAAGCTTCTTATACTATGAATGTCTTTTGTTCCTATAGCAACCAATCACAGCTCCTACTAATAACCTGTAGTTCCAGGCTCCATTTACTTTAATGGAGGCATGTTTTTTGGAAAGTAACTGTAAAGTGCGGGGTTAAATTTTCCTGTCAAAACATAGTCTACGACGTTCCCTGGGTCACATGAGGTGTCTGTGCAAAATTTCGTGATTGTAAATGCGGATACACTTTTCGTTTCACTTTTTCCCCATTATGTAGATAGGGGCAAAATTGATTGGTAAATTGGAATGCACGGGGTTAAAATTTCGCCTCACAACATAGTCTATGACGCTCTCGGGGTCCAGATGTGTGAGTGTGCAAAATTTTGTGGCTGTAGCTGCGACGGTGCAGATGCCAATCCCGGACATACACACACACACACACACACACACACACATACTATACATACATACACACATTCAGCTTTATATATTAGATGTATGCGTAATAACAAGGAATCAAAACATTGCATGTACAGGGAGGAGAATAAGTATTTGATACACTGTTGATTTTTCAGGTTTTCTCACCAAAAATGAATGGAGAGGTCTGTAATTTTTTTTGTAGGTAACTTCAACTGTGAAAAACAGAATAAAAAAAAATCCAGAAAATCACATTGCATGATTTTTAAATAATTAATTTGAATTTTTTTTCCATGACATAATTATTTGATCACTGACCAACCAGCAAGAATTCTGGCTCTCACAGACCTGTTATTTTTTTGTTAGACAATTGTTAATTTTGTTGCATTTGGATTTTATTCCTATTTTTTCACATGCATCCACTTTGGCAGCCTCACTCAATGACATGACTTCCATCCTTGCCTAGGCATACATCATGAAGTCTCAATGTTTTGAAGTATATCACCTGAGGCCTAGTCAAGACAGTGACATCAGAGGCTTCATTGGCAAAATAAGCCATGACATGGAATAAGTGGTTGAAGAGGATAAAAATTGGAAAAGAAGAGGAGCAGAGGACCAGATGGTGGGCAGTAGGGTTGGCAGGACAAATGATCCTTGATGTTAGTATTAAAAAATAATTATTTTAGTCCTATATTTCTAACAAACAAAAAAAGCAATTATATTTTTTTTCTCTTTATGACATTCACCATTAGAGGTTTTTTTTTTTATAGAACTCACATTTATAGACACAGCAATATTGCATACATTTATTTTCTCAATTTTTCAATTTCATTATTTTTATTGAGGGATAATATACAGTGGTGAAATAAGTATTTAGCACGTCACCAATTTTCTAAGTAAATATATTTGAAAATGAGCTATTAACATGAATTTCTCACGATATATCAGTAACAACCCATCCAATCCACACAGGCAAGAAATCAAACTATATATGTCCATAAATTAAGTTATGTGCAATAATGAGAAATTACACAGGGAAAAGGTATTGAACACATGAAGAATAAGAGGTACGAAATGCCATGGAAAGTCAAGACACCAGTTGAAATCTATCAGTAATTAGATAGCAATCTTGACACTTAGTGAAAAATAATATCGGCTGGTTCAACTGCGGGCCTATAAAAATGTGCCTCATTACCAAGTTTTCACACAAGAAACATCTTATAATGGGTAAAATCAGTGAGCCGTTTCAAAATATTTGCAGCCTTATTGTTGCAAAATATATTGATGGTACTGGTTACAGATGTATTTCTAAATTATTGAAGGTTCCAGTGATCACTGTTGGTACTATACTCTGGAAGTGGAAAGAACATCAATTCACCATAAACCAGCTACAACCCATTGTTTGGAGGTCAAAAGGCACTGCATATAACCACAAAACACCATACCAAAAGGGAAGTTTGGAGGTGGAAACATCACGTTGTGGGGCTGTTTGTCAACATATAGCACTGGAATACTTCATATGACTGAAGGCTTAATGGACAAATGTAGTGATACATTCTTGGTAAAAATCTACAGCCATTTGCCAAGATCATGAAGATGAAACGAGGGTGGACATTTCAGCAAGACAATGATCCCAAACACACAGCCAAGGAAACTCTCAATTGGTTTCAGAGAAAGAAAATGATTTTACTAGAATGGCCCAGACCATGTATTGCACATGGTATCTAAGTAAAGGCCGGGTTACACGCTACGATTTATCTAATGATCTTATGAGTGACGTGACACGCCCAGATCGTAGTTACGATTTGCCGAGATCGCACATAGGTCGTTTATTAGCGGTCACGTCGCACAAGCATCGCAAAATCGTTCAGTGATATATTGTTTGACCAAGGCGGTCATGTGGATGTTGTTCGTTGTTGGCAGGGTGTCGCACGTACTAATATGTCTGCAGCGATTCAAACGATGAACAATATTTTGAAAATGAACGACGTGTGAGCGATCAGTGATTTTCAACCTCTTTGCGATCGTTTGGAGTCGCACGTAGGTGTCACACGCAACGACGTCGCTAACGATGCCAGATGTGCATCACGGAAACCGTGACCCCGACGACATATCGTCAGATAAATCATAGCGTGTAACGCCGCCTTAAGTCTCAAAGATTAAACACTATATTCAGCAAAGAGCGGCAAAGTCTAATTAAAACTTAACTTTTAATAATATCATTAAAATGTATGCACCTAGAGGAATTAGACATAACTGCAGCAACTTTAAACAGTGATAAAAAAGTGGAAGTGCTCATTAAAGAAAGGATTAGATGTCACCCATTTCTCCTGATGAGATTAATTTCTCCAATATGTATGTTAGGTAAGAATAGTGATGAAATTAGGCCTGATACTATATTGCCGTATCGTGCCCAGTTATTACAAATGTAAAACGCTTGCTAAATTTACACTGTTATACAAGCTGTACACTGACTACATTGCATCAAAGTGTCACATCATCAGTATTGTCCCTTGAAAAGATATACAATATTTAAAAAAAATTGAGGGGTGTACTCACTTTTGTGATGCACAGTACATACCACAGGATTGTAAAATAGTAAGAATCAATATATCTTTGTTATGTATGCCATCTATTGGCTGGTCTGCCCAGAAGTACTACAATGGGAAAATCGCGATCTTCATCAGACCCCGCTGCTGCGAAAGCAACCAATCACCTCTCACCTGGTTTCAATGACTTTAAATGTCGTTGTCAGAGACTGACAGCACCAGTTACGAGTTTATGAGAAATGGGTAGAGCTCAGCTCCACTTGCTGCCATTAGATGATAGCTGAATAACAGAACCATTGTTGGATGGCAATGACGCAAGATCAGCTCCTAAGCTTGCATCAAAGAAGGGGACCTGACAATGGTTGTAACTGTAGGGGAGTGCAGCTCCTACTAAGGATGTTGCGTTACTGTGACTTTAAGACTGTGTTGTACTGTGGCTTTAAGAGACTGTTCCACTGTAGAGCACAATGGTATGGCCTGCATCTCCCCTGCTGCTGTGTGGTTGTTTGGTCTGCCCAGAGAAAAGTGCAGAGAGAAGCAGGGAGTGGCAGACTGTGTGAGAGAGTTCCAGGACGTGCAGAGGGACACACACAGGAGATTCGGTATCTAGCCTGCTAGAGGACCTCGCATGATGAGCCCAGTTGTCCGGTAAATCATGAGTAGAGAAGTCCTGCATTGACCTCCTGGAGTGAAGTGTGCAACACCATACCGTCAAGCCTCAGAGCAGACCGGCCCTGTGGACAGTGATGTGAGTGTATGCCTGAGCGTAGTGGTTAGGGAACCATACTAGGCCTCCATAGTCAGAGTGTGGTATCCGCATGGTCCATTTAGAAGAGACCAGTTAGGATAGAGGACATCAAAGGATTGTTTAATGCTGAATATATGCAGATCACTGTACTGCTGTTAAAGCTACGTTGGATATTGTACTAGTTATGGCGACCTGGGCAGTCGCTTCAGCTAAAGAGTATACTTTTGTACTATGGGTTTTTGTTGTATTGTGGGTTGTTTTTCCCGCCTTCACTCCTTTTTCCCCCCTTTCGCTGCTCGGCAGCTTGCGTTTATTATTCCTTGTAAATATTCTCCCTGGTTTATCCGTTAATCCCTCTGATCCCGTGACTTGCTCTGCAGAGTAGAGGGCCGTCGGTTCATCGCTTCATAATAGTAAATGATATGTTGCAAGGGTTAAGGTTAGTGACTATATCAAAAAATGCAAAATCTCAGCTTTTGGTAGTACTGTAGTACATTTTTTTTAAAAAAAACAAATGTATGTATCATATAAACATAATAAGATTCTTTGATGACACATTCTCTAAACATTACATACCAACGTCAATTATAACAATACTAGAAAATGTGCAATTCAATTCATACTGAATAATTTTAAACCAAAGTTTAATTCCTAACCTTTCCTATTTACAAATGTTCATTCCGGGTTTTAATGAGTATCACTACTGCTACTATGGAACGTGGCCATTTTTATATTGATCAGTAATCCACATAACCGCTAACATCTGGTGCCGAAACGCAGAATGACTCCAAGTGTCTTCAGAGGTGAAAAATAAAAGATGAACTTAACCACTTTTTTTTCGGAATATTGGGTTGATCTGGTAATGAGGTGGAAAAGGCGCGCAGTGTTACGGCTATTAAAGCCATGCACAAGTAAACAGATTACTCCCAAAGGAAGGTTGTGATGATTGTATCCTATTGTATAATTACTACAGACATGTGAAATAGTACTGTGGGGACTCGTAGAGGAAAAGCGAAGGATTCCATCGGAAGACTGGGGAACGACAAAGAATGTCAACTTAGAAGAAGGATGGAGGGCAGGAGGATATAAATAACGATAATTTGCATACAAACTGGATCCTAATGGGAATGGCATTCAGATAACAGTAGGGAGCCATCGAAGGAACAAACACATAACACTTACATTATTATGATGTGAATAACAGTTATGCATTATTTATCTATGCATGTTAGTGCATGCAAATCTAAGCCATGTGCAGACAAGATAATATCCTTCTACTGACATTACACACTATGCATTTTGACGGTCGATGACATTTTGAAGATAAAACATGCACATTCTTTAGGAAATCAACAGCTCGTACCGTAATTATCACTGTATCATATGCAGAGAAAATCTAATTTATTGTCCGTGCTATCAAAGAGAACTACACTAATGTAAATCATAGTCAGATATCAGATAAGCTGTCACAGAAGGGAGGCAGATTTCCTTTTTAACGCTTTGGTAGAGTACTGGCTTTGCAGTGACTCTCTGGTTTAATGGGCTGAGCGTTATTTTCATTCATAACGCGTGGAATAATCTGGATCTGTCTCTTGAAAAACTGGGAAACTCTCATACAACCTTTTTATTGAGTCAACCACTACAAAGCAGAAGGTTTAATGTTACCTTAAATGGAATACAGTTAGGTCCAGAAATATTTGAACAGTGACAATTTTCGCGAGTTGGGCTCTGCATGCCACCACATTGGATTTGAAATCAAACCTCTACAACAGAATTCAAGTGCAGATTGTAACGTTTAATTTGAAGGTTTGAACAAAAATATCTGATAGAAATTGTAGGAATTGTACACATTTCTTTACAAACACTCCACATTTTAGGAGGTCAAAAGTAATTGGACAAATAAACCAAACCCAAAAAAAAATTTTTAGTTTCAATATTTTGTTGCGAATCCTTTGGAGGCAATCACTGCCTTAAGTCTGGAACCCATGGACATCACCAAACGCTGGGTTTCCTCCTTCTTAATGCTTTGCCAGGCCTTTACAGCCGCAGCCTTCAGGCCTTGCTTGTTTGTGGGTCTCTCCGTCTTAAGTCTGGATTTGAGCAAGTGAAATGCATACTCAATTGGGTTAAGATCTGGTGATTGACTTGGCCATTGCAGAATGTTCCACTTTTTTGCACTCATGAACTCCTGGGTAGCTTTGGCTGTATGCTTGGGGTCATTGTCCATCTGTACTATGAAGCGCCGTCCAATCAACTTTGTGGCATTTGGCTGAATCTGGGCTGAAAGTATATCCCGGTACACTTCAGAATTCATCCGGCTACTCTTGTCTGCTGTTATGTCATCAATAAACACAAGTGACCCAGTACCATTGAAAGCCATGCATGCCCATGCCATCACGTTGCCTCCACCATGTTTTACAGAGGATGTGGTGTGCCTTGGATCATGTGCCGTTCCCTTTCTTCTCCAAACTTTTTTCTTCCCATCATTCTGGTACAGGTTGATCTTGGTCTCGTCTGTCCATAGAATACTTTTCCAGAACTGAGCTGGCTTCATGAGGTGTTTTTCAGCAAATTTAACTCTGGCCTGTCTATTTTTGGAATTGATGAATGGTTTGCATCTAGATGTGAACCCTTTGTATTTACTTTCATGGAGTCTTCTCTTTACTGTTGACTTAGAGACAGATACACCTACTTCACTGAGAGTGTTCTGGACTTCAGTTGATGTTGTGAACGGGTTCTTCTTCACCAAAGAAAGTATGCGGCGATCATCCACCACTGTTGTCATCCGTGGACGCCCAGGCCTTTTTGAGTTCCCAAGCTCACCAGTCAATTCCTTTTTTCTCAGAATGTACCCGACTGTTGATTTTGCTACTCCAAGCATGTCTGCTATCTCTCTGATGGTTTTTTTCTTTTTTTTCAGCCTCAGGATGTTCTGCTTCACCTCAATTGAGAGTTCCTTAGACCGCATGTTGTCTGGTCACAGCAACAGCTTCCAAATGCAAAACCACACAACTGTAATCAACCCCAGACCTTTTAACTACTTCATTGACAGGTTAACAAGGGAGACGCCTTCAGAGTTAATTGCAGCCCTTAGAGTCCCTTGTCCAATTACTTTTGGTCCCTTGAAAAAGAGGAGGCTATGCATTACAGAGCTATGATTCCTAAACCCTTTCTCCGATTTGGATGTGAAAACTCTCATATTGCAGCTGGGAGTGTGCACTTTCAGCCCATAATATATATATAATTGTATTTCTGAACATGTTTTTGTAAACAGCTAAAATAACAAAACTTGTGTCACTGTCCAAATATTTCTGGACCTAACTGTATGTCAGCAGGTTTTTGCTGTTTAATCAGAGCAGCATAATAAAGAGGCAAAGAGCCTGATTGCAGAGTAGGCTGATTGTTGTAGTATCAGTAAAATCAGTGTAAACATGAGATTTTGTCTAGAGGGCCAGTTGCCTTCTGACAAATAGTTTTCCTGCTTTGTATTTCCCCCCTTACCACTGATTAGCAGCTTTCTGCCTATGCATAGTGTACATTGATTGGTGGTATTTAAAAGGGGTTTCCAGGCTGATAATTATAAAGGATTATCTGTAGCACCGGTGTCCCTGCAGAGACGCCGACTTTCTCACCGCCCCGGCCTTTTCCTATTCTCCCCTGCTGCTGCACAGCCTTCCATGTGCTCTCCTGTGTACCTCCCAGGCCTTGTACATGCCACATACTGTGCCCGGGAGTGCACCTAAGACAAGTGGCCATCCTCTTAAAGCATCAGCACACTATTTCCAGGAAATGCCTCTCTGCCTATAGCTGAGGGGCACTACCTACTTAAGGCACCCTCCCATTATTGGAGGTGCCTGCACAACACCTTCAGTTAGTCAGTGTCCTGTCTGTGTAGCTAGTTGTCAGGTCCTTTTATCCTTGTTCCATCACCCCATACCTACCTTCTTATACCTATCTGTCCCTGCCATGCCCACCATAACTGTCTGTACCCGCCTGCCTGTCTGCCCCACTCTTCTCACCTGCACCTGCCTGCATCTATGTCCGTCCCTGAGTTTTTCACCTTTCTTGGGGTCAGCTGCCACAGTCCCGGTAACTGCCCTGGGAGTGGTACCTGGCGTCCGCCACGTGGTGGGAGCTTGGTTAAGCCCGTCCTACTAAAGGTAAGATCACGTTCCCCCTGTGGTCCAGTGGGTTCTCTAATCCGGCTCGCTGCCCCTGCACAGACCATGAGCGTTACCTTATCCAACTACTTTTCATCATCTTTTGGTAGCAATTATGCTGTAACACCGGAAACTACGAAGAGTCTACACATTGAAAAGGTTCTTCCATGAGCCACATAACTTTTTCAAACAACTAATTGATAGATTGGTGAAGGTCTAAATTCCAACATCCTAATATTTATGAACGATCCAAAGGATAGACCATCAATATTGTGTCTAATCCCCTTAAATGTTTTTTTTTTTTATTCAATTGTGTGGCTGGGATTATAAAGAGCTCAGCATTCAGAGAATTGTTAAATTCTGCTGCAATTAAAACTGTGATTTTATCAAAGCTGCCCCAAGAAGCCCAGTAAGTGACAAATAAATAATCAGGGTTTCTTCCCCTACATTATGCTGCTCTCAGATTACAGAGCATAAACCTGCTGAAAGACTTAATTTAAGACAGTTCAGAATTATATTAGTGTGATGCCCTGGCAAAACCAGGTAGTCACAAATAGGCCCCTGCATAACACCTTCCCTCACTAGGAAACACACAGCCAACCAGTAAACCCTAGTCACCCCCCCTTAGGGAAAGATAGACACACCAGTGGGCATGACCATGTGGTTGGGACATGCCCACCCAGGGGTCCAGACAGCCCGGGGGCGGGAAAGTAAGACAGTTCAGTCTTGGAGTTCAGAGAGAGAGAGAGGAGAGACAGAGGAGTGTGGAGTGGAGGTCAGGCCTGTGTGTCAGGCCTGAAGTTGACTGACAGTACCAGGGTAGGAGCCCTGGTGCCTTGGCTAGGAGGCAGACGGTGGTCTCCGTCAGCAGGAGACAGGAAGATAGCTCAGTGGAATCGAGCCAGGGTTGTAGCCTGCCGGTACTGACACGGAGAACCGACCCGGAAACCGTAGCGCAAAGGGGGGTACTCAGACCCTGAAGCCAGGAGCCAGAAACAAGTGGAACTGGTTAATTAACCGATTGAGGCCAGGACTAGAGGTCCTGTCCCACACAAAGTCCCTCATATAAGACAACAGCCCACCGATTAGGGATAATAGGTCACCGCCAAGGCCCATAGATCCCACGGGCCAGCGTCTGCAGGCACGGCTCCTTAGGCCACACCCAGCCAGGAGCGGACTCCTACATTTCAAACTAGGAAGTCTTTTCTACTTAAACAGTGCAGGAAAAGGATAGAGACCACCAGCCGGGTGGGGGATCCAGAACGCAACCGGACACGGCACCGGCCACCACCACCTTGGTTTACCAGAGACTTGTGTGTTTTACTGAAAGTGAGTACACCAACACACCCTTCGGTCATCATTCCCCCTGCACCAGAGCCATCGGGGCCCGGGGCCACCATCCCTGCCCACAGAGGGGTTAACATCTTACTGCACAACTTCTCCCCCGGGTGCCCCGTAACAGCAGTGGTGGTGTCCCACCTCACCACACACCGTGGGTGGCGTCACAAACCTATTACAGCCTAGCCCGTACATCTACGTCCGCAATTTTATTCGGCGTGTCCGCGAGACCCCCGGGTCCGGAAACCCTTGAGTCACCACTCCTGTAGGTCTGGGCCCGAGCAGCGGCGGCGGCTGGCATGGGGGCGGCACACTAGATGCATCAAATGTATCAAAATGGCTCATGCTGGATAATATATTTCATCATTTTTAGACATGTTGTTTATCTTGATATTTTATTAATTTGAGCCAAAATTCTGGATTATTTGGAAGAGTAAATGTAATCCTTTATTTTGTAAATATAAAGGTAATTTTTGTATTTTTAAATTTACTGCTTAGAACACTTCTGAATTCTGTGTTTTGGGACTCGTGAAGATAAGTGTTTAGTATGGACGTGTGCCCTCCGAGTGCTGCTTTAGCACTTCCGTCTTTTTCCATCAGTCACAATCCGTTTTGTGACTAATGTCACAGATGCATTGGAGATTGTGGTACAACTGATGGGACAGATCCATTAAAAAAACGGATCCATTGTGGCAGTTTGTACCTGGCAAAGAGGATTCAGCTGTGGCCGCAGGTAACCTGAGTGACGTCACCACTGGCAGCGTGACTCACCTCAGTTGCTGTGTGGAGATCACAGTGAGCGGTCATTCTCAATGGCCGCTCCTGTCAGCTTCCAATGTAGCAGAGCTGAAAGCATCGTGGGACCTTGTGTGGATTACGCCGGACCTGAAGGGGTATTTGGGGATTAATAAAGTGGTGAAAGAGGGTGTTTTTTTGTCTTTTATTCCAAATAAAGGATTTTTTGGTGTTTGTGTTTATTTACTTTTATTACAGTTTAGTGGTGGGGGTGTCTCATAGACACCTGTCATCACTAAGCTAGGACTTAGTGGCAGCTATGAACTGCCATTAATTCCTTATTAACCCAACTGCCACTGCATCAGGGCAATTGGGATGAGCCGGGTAGAGTCTCAGGACTGTTGCATCTAATGGATGCGGTATTTCCGGGTGGCTGCTGATATTTTTAGGCTGGGGGGCTCCCTATAATGTGGGGCTCCCCATCCTGAGGATACCAACCCTCAACCGTGTGGCTTTACCTTGGCTGGTATCAAAATTGGGGGGGACCGAACGCCGTTTTTTTATAATTATCTATTTATTTTACTGCAAGATATAAACCCACCCACCGGCGGCTGTGATTGGTTGCAGTGAGACAGCTGTCACTCAGCTTGGGGGCTCGTCTGACTGCAACCAATGGTAGGTGCCAATGGGTGGGGGAAGCAGTGAATACGAGTTGGAATAATGAGTGACCGGCATTTTCAAACGCAGGAAAAGCCACCGGAGCAGTCTCACAGCGGTGCAGCGCTACGCTGCGCCGGTGATCGGTGAGTACGAGAGAGAGGGTGAGAGGGAGAGACCAACATCGACAGAGAGAGAGAGAGAGACCAACTGACTGACAGAGAGAGAGAAAGTCTGACATCAACAGAGAGAAAAAGAGAGAGACCGACCGACAAACAGAGAAAGAGAGAGAGAGATTTTCTAACCAGAAAGGAATTTACACATCTGAGCATGCTCGGTTGCTAAAAGACGGAACCGTCACCGGAATACGTCATTTGACTTTGCCTCCCATAAGCTTCCATTATAACACACGATGGACGCCGATGCATCCATCGCTGTCGTTTTTTTTGAAGCACAGAAAAAACATTACATTCTGCGTTGCTTCTGCCCAACGGTCATTCCAGGGCCATCAGTCGCAATCCGTCGTTAATAGAAGTCTATGGGTAAAGAACTGAATCCTGCAAAATATTTTGCAGGATACCGTAATTACTCAAGACGACAGATTGTGACTGATACAAAAAGACAGAAGTGTGACAGCAGCTACAAAGCTGTTCAGATTTCTTTTTTTTCAAGGTCCATATGAAAAAAATAGCAGCATGAAATATTCTCCTCCAAGTCTAGGATGAGCCTCGTCAATTCATGTCTGTTGGTGTGCAAAAAATAATTGTATCTCATTCAGAATATAGATGTAGCATTCAATTTTTACCGACACATTTCCATTATTAACCTTGGAAACCATGTTTGATCATGTACATTTTTGAATGTAGATGTATGTTATTGGATTGCACAAACACATAAAAAAGGGACAGATGGATAACAATGTGGTTCAAAAGTGGATGAAAATTGTCTTTCAGTTGAATTTAAGAAAATTTTTCATATTCTTATCTATCCTTGTTTTTTTTTATCTTAAAAGCTTCGTCAATTTTCATCCGTATTTTCACTAGCCATTTGTGTGTCGGTATTTTCTGCCTATGTGTCATTGTGTGATGTTGTTTCTTTACTTCCTTGTAGCGTCCGTTTTTATATATCCACATTTTAAAGGGAACCTGTCATCAGAATTTTCATGTATAAACCAAAACTACCACCTTCAGCAGCGCCTATGCCGCATTCCATAAAGGTGCATATTATCCCCTGGCTCCCCCAATATACCCCCCAAAATATATTTTGAAAATCTCCCTCACTGTATGTAAATACTTCTATATGATTCTATGGGCGAACTTGCTGCAGCATCTGTCCCTCCTCTCCGAGCTAATAGCTGTCCTCTAATTATATGATTGCCGTGGATGACACCTCCTGCATCATCACCATAGCAGGGTGAAATCTTAAGCTTACGAAGAGCCATAGCCGAATCATGCAGGTGCCTTAATACATAAGTGGTCATGCGCGAAACTGTAAAATCTCACGTCTGCGCTGGGACATCACAGTTTTTCTTATGTGCATTTATGTATTAGGCTCATCACACAGTAGGGTGGAGCACAGTGCGCTTGCACAAAGCCATCACGGAATCATGCAGGCGCATTTTGCTTTACCCCAATACATAAGTGCGCATGTGCAAAACTCTAAAACCTCACTTTCTGCACAGTGACATCGCCATTTAGCGTATGTGCACTTATATATTAGGCTCTGCCCACAGTAGAGTAGAGCAAAGTGCGCTTGTGCAAGCCGGCGATGGGCCTTCGCAGGCTTGAGATTTCACCCAGCTTTGTGGGTGAGCAGGAGCTGTCATCCATGTAAATCCTAATAAGAGTATGGCTATCAGGGCGGAGAGGATTGACAGGAGCCGTACCAAGCATGCTCATCGGATCGGACCAAAAAATTTACATACAGCACGGGAGATTTTCAAAAGGTATTTTGGGGAGTCTAGGGGGAGAGTAAGGGCATAATATGCCCCGGAATGCAGCACTGGCACTGCTAAAAGTGGTAGTTTTAGTTTATACTTGAAAAATATGGCCTTTAAAATGTACATGATCAAATAAAGTTTAAGAATGAAAATGTATAAAAAAAGAAGATGCCATATGAATGCTCTATTTTGCATACAATTTTTTTTGCACACATAGACTTGAATGGGTAAAGACCCCGTTACAAGCAACGACATCGCCAACGAGATGTCGCTGGGGTCACGGAATTCGTGATGCACATCCGGCCACATTAGCGACGTCGTTGCGTGTGACACCTACGAGCGACCGCTAACGATCCCAAATACTCACCAAATCGTTGATTGATGACACGTCGTTCATTTTCAAAATATTGTTGCTCATTTGGGACGCAGGTTGTTCATCGTTCCTGAGGCAGCACACATCGCTACGTATGACACCGTCAGGAACGATGAACAACAGCGTTCCCGCGTCCTCCGGCAACGAGGTGGGAGTGACGTTAATGCGGCTGCTCTCTGCCCCTCCGCTTCTATTGGTGGCCTGCTGTGTGACGTCGCTGTGACTCCGCACGAACCGCCCCCTTAAAAAAGAGGTTGTTCGCCGGCAACAGCAACGTCGTTAGGAAGGTAAGTTCGTATGACGTGTACTAGTGATATTGTTCAACACGGGCAGCGATTTGCCCGTGACGCACAAACGATGGGGGCGGGGGCGATCGCTAGCGATGTCGCAGCGTGTAAAGCGGCCTTAAGTCTCATCCAATACATGGAAGATAATTGCGCATGAACCAATTTTTTTCCCAAAAAGATTCTGTCCATAGGAAAAAACTCTTCTCTGGACAGCCCTATTGAATTACATTGGTTAGGATGCTGTCAGATTTGTATCTGTACACACATGTCCATAAAACAAGCTGAGTGAGAAGAGGTTGGAGTGCACACAGTAAAGGATCGGGGTGCAAGTGGAAGGGCGTCCTGAGCTCCTTAAAGTCTATGCAAAAAAAATAAAATCTTTTATTTTTAATTTTTAATTTATTCAAGTGCAGGTATATACTACAATCTGTGGGACGGTGCGGAATATATACAGATGGTGAAACGAGAACAATTCTAACGTTTCGACCTAGTCACTGCTGGGGTGGAGTCTCTGGTGCGATCATGATAAAGAAATGGTGGGAAAGAACAAGCTGAACGAGCTCTAAAAGTAGCAAACCTCATTAAATTGCCCCAACATAAATCATTTTTCATAATGTATAAGTGTGTTGGCTTTTTTTTTTTTCAGAAAGATAAAGATGGAGGTGTGAGCCATGTATTTAATGCCAAGAATGGAATTGTATCTTCTGTTAGGGGATCAGGAAATCTTTTACTAAAACCTTTAGCATTGGAAAGGCTTTGCATGATCTCTTAAGGGTGTGGCACCCCAGGGTTGCCATAGTAACAATACAAAGGGTTAACTCCCCACACACAACACCAAGACCTCCTGGCCAGAAGAGGGAGACCAAGCTGCTTCCCTGTATATTCTGGTGGGGAGAGGAAATGGTCAGTAGTTTCAGTTTGTTTTGTTTGTGCAGAGAGTGCAGTTCAGTGCAGCTGCAGCTCAGTTCAGTTCCAGAGAGAACTGAGGAAGGATCTGTGCAGGTTGGAGCTGGGACGAGCTCACCTCAGGATCCACTGACCAATTCCAGGCCTAGCTGAGGGTCTGAGGGAAGGAGACAGATTACACAGAGGAACATTCCTGGGAGGCAGAACATTGCAGAGCTCATCCCAGTGGAGCACACAGAACGGATGCTGGATCCGAGACTGCAGGTTACATACTGTACAGTTAACACCAGAGAAGTGAGGATTCCACATTCTCTATCTGTACCACAGACACCGCACAAACGCAGAGTTCAGGAACCTACTAGGAAGGACTCGAGTTGCCTGTCAGGTCGGTACCTAGGAGCAGAGCAGAGCCGGCTGCCTAGTTCACACAGCAGCAGGGCCACAGACACACAGTGCAGGCAAGGAAGCCAAAATGGCTCGGCTGGGTGGGAGAAACCCTGAACCCATCACAGACTCCGTGGACAGTACTCTGCTGGATACCATCATCAGTATAGGACAAAGAAACTGGAAAACCGTGAGTCTGCCTGTTTATTGTGCTCGTGTCCTGCACTCCCCCCCATAGACTAACACACTGCCCCGGGGAAAAGGCTCTACCCGTGGGGAGCCGTCTCATCTCAAGCTGCCTTCCATCACCCCGGAGGTTCTGCAGCAGCGGTGGTCATCTCTGATCACATTCCACGGGTGGCATCACGAACATAACCCCTTTTTATTGTGGAACCAGGGAGCACAGACCGGGTCACGACACCGTGATCCCCTTTCCAGAAGCGACCCCTTGGCCTGGTTCTGGGTATCCCCTTAACCCCTGGCGACACAACTTTGGCGTCACGAACAGGATGCGGACTGTACCCGGCTGCAACCCACGTGACGTGCGCCTGTAAAGACTTATTGCATCGCATAAAAGACTTGCTCTGTGAATTGTTGCAACAAAGAACGGACTTTAAACTTTGCAAACATACCTGGAAAATCCTAAAACATCATTGGTAAAATTTTCCAGGCGCCATCTTTAATCGAGCCATTAGCTGCTACGCGCGGGAGAACAGCGTGCCTAAACCAGACTCCGCCCACCGCTTGCGGAGGAGGTGCGCTCTGTGCTGCGATCCAAACAGGGACACAGGAAAGTGCTCCAGGCTTACTATGAAGAAGACTGGTGAAATTGACTAAGGGGGCGCGAAGATGTCGCAGCAGGGAGACGCTGTTGTACCCGGCGGTGCAGCGGCACCTATCATGCCGTTCCTGATGCCGTACACCCCAGGTGCAGTGTGGCTGCCACAGTACTCAGGTGAGCCCAACACACTTAATGACTTTATCGGAAAGCTAAAAATCTACTACAGCATGTACCCCCTGACAGAAGCCCAGCATGTCGGTATGCTTATGGTACAGTTAACTGGAAATGCCCAGCGGGAGGCTACATCCTGGCCGGACGATGCAAAGGACACTGTAGAGCACATAATACCTGGACTAAAAGCAGCTTTTGAATCCACTGCCCGCAGCCTGGCTAAAATGAGGTTCTTTGGATGCAAGCAAAAACCTAGAGAGAGCGCAAGAGACTTTGCCTTAAACTTGCAGGAGGCGCTCAGAGCACTTAAATTAGCAGAACCTGCCTTAAGCTGGTGTCACACACAGCGACAACAACAACGATGTCGCTGCTACGTCACCATTTTCTGTGACGTTGCAGCGACGTCCCGTCGCTGTCGCTGTGTGTGACATCCAGCAACGACCTGGCTCCTGCTGTGAGGTCGCCGGTCGTTGCTGAATGTCCAGCTTCATTTTTTGGTCGTCACTCTCCCGCTGTGACACACACATCGCTGTGTGTGACAGCGAGAGAGCGACGAAATGAAGCGAGCAGGGAGCAGGAGCCGGCGTCTGGCAGCTGCGGTAAGCTGTAACCAGCGTAAACATCGGGTAACCAAGGGAAGACCTTTCCCTGGTTACCCGATATTTACCTTCGTTACCAGCCTCCGCCCTTGCTGCCAGCGCCGGCTCCTGCTCTGTGCACATGTAGCTGCAGTATGCATCGGGTAATTGACCCGATGTATACTGTAGCAAGGAGAGCAAGGAGCCAGCGCTAAGCAGTGTGCGCGGCTCCCTGCTCTCTGCACTGCGACATGTAGCTGCAGTACACATCGGGTTAATTAACCCGATGTGTACTGTACCTAGGAGAGCAAGGAGCCAGCGCTAAGCGCGGCTCCCTGCTCTCTGCACATGTAGCACAGCGACGTTATGATCGCTGCTGCGTCGCTGTGTTTGACAGCTAAGCAGCGATCATAACAGCGACTTACAAGGTCGCTGTTACGTCACAGAAAATGGTGACGTAACAGCGACGTCGTTGTCGCTGTCACTTAGTGTGAACCCAGCTTTAGCCCCTGGAGCAGATAAGCTGCTGATAGACCAATTCCTTGATGGACTCTCATCCCCTTCCCACCGGGGACAACTGGCATGATGGTGATCCAGGATCCAGGACTAACATTTGCCCAGCTAAAGGATAGAGCCATCCGCCTCCAGCAGGTGGAGGAGCCGCGGGATATAGACTCTGTTCAACACCTTACGGCGGCACCCCAGCAGCCAGTAGTGAAAGTGACATCGGCCATGTCAGCGGCTGCTGCTAACCACCTGGAGCCGATCACTAATGAGGCTCTCCATCAAAGGCTTGATGTCCTGACAGACACTGTTGCTTCCATGGCTAGATTCGTCCAGGAGCTGCGTGGATCCAAACCTGCACCCAAGATTGAGCTGGCGACCAGCAAGGAGGATGTCCTGTGGATGAGGCCTAGGAGATACCAAGCGACGAGAGGACGACCCAGCGACCGCTACCAGCCGGATGGACAGCCCATTTGCCGCCGTTGCAAGGAGCCAGGTCACTTTGCCCGTGAATGTGCTTTAAATGGGGATCCCCTGGGGAGGCGGGCCGCTCCTCAGGAATGAACTCTCAAGGTCCCTCACACTGGCACGACAAGTATGTGGGAGGACGTCCAGTCATCCCCATCGTGCTGGATGGCATTCCGCTCAAAGCCTTGCTGGACACTGGTTCCCAAATAACATCAATTCCGCATGTCTTTTATAAGAGGTACTGGGCTGATTCAGATGTTAGCAGTGGTCCATCTAACATTGCATTGAATATATGGGCTAGCAATGGTGAATTAGTACCACAGGTTGGTTTCAGAGAAATGACCATTAAGATTGGGAGAGTAGAATTGCAAAACCAGGGTATTGTCATTGTTGATGTTGACCGGCGAGAACGTGAACCAACTATGCTGCTAGGAATGAATGTAATTGAAAATTGTTTTGCAGAGGTAATTACTGTATTGCAGCAGATCGCCGAGACTGCCAAACCTGGGCAACAGAGACTCCTGCAGAAGGAAATTAAAGCCTTGATGCTGAAGCAGCAGGTAGAAATGTCTGGAGGTGAAATTGGCAGTGCAAGGGTAAGTGACCCAATACCCATTGTAATTCCTCCCAAAACTGAAATCCTGGTCTGGTGTAGAGCCGCAATAGGCATCAGAGGGCGAGACTATCAGGCCCTGGTAGAACCCGTGTACTCAGACAGTAAGCCCACTGTACTGACGGCCAGAGGAATAGTTGAGGTACATCGGGGAAGAGTGTCAATACGCCTTCTAAATTGTGGGGAAGATGAGGTAACCCTACCAAAGTATGCTACCATGGCTAAGCTATATACAAACAAATATATATAACAAATTGGATAATCAGTGGGAAACCACCCCATATACAGTCTTACTATCAAGTATGGATAATCCCAAAGTGTGTCTCATCAGCAAGGATGAAGGAAGGACATCAGCTGTTGTGTCAAGAGATCAACTCAAACCGTGTCCTGAAGCCCTGAAGACACCAGAAGTCACCTTACCCATACAGGTACAACCTCTCAAGAAAGAAGATGTGTTCCATACAGTCTTAGGAGATTTCCCAAAAACATGGCCAAATTACTATGGAGTAGTAGTAGTCCCAATGATCACCTTCCCTCAAGTGGTGGAACCACCATCAGAATCCGTACCACAAGAAGTCACAAGACAAGAAGAACTGGAAGTTGAAACCGTAGAGGAAGAACAGATTCCTGGTCCCAGTGAGCTTGCCAGTCCTACAGTCAGTCCCCCATAATCACAATTACCAGAAACACCAAATAGGTACACTTCCACCCACACCATTATGCTAAGTACACCCAGTACACCAGCAGTACGCAGGTCACAGCGTAGTACTCTGGGTCAGATACCAGCAAGATATAAAGACTAATGTGGAATTGCATATAAAATGTACATATGTTATAATGTTTATATGAGAAACCGTAACAGTTTAGTGTACAGAAAAGATGAGAGAAGAGTGGTGTAATGTGGCAGCGCGGAGAGTTACAACTTGATCACATGGGTGGTGGCCCGAGGGCCGTGAGGCCTACTGCACTTACGACCAGAGTAGAGACACCTGTAAGAAGCATTTGGTTGTTTAAATGTTTATTTAATTGCAACATTAAGACCCATAAGCCCAGTACCTACAGAGACTATACTGTATGAACACTTACATATTCTTCAACAATTTCCTTTCCCCAGAAGCAATAGACTAAGCCCTGGAGAGACTACTTTTTGAACATTTTGAACTCTTTTTGAACTTTAAGGTTTTTGTATTTTTTCCTTTTGAGACTCTGTATACATACAATTGTTATTGATAACTTGTTTGTTTCTTCACAGTCCCGGAGTACTGTTCTTCACTAAGGGGGAATGTGGCACCCCAGGGTTGCCACAGTAACAACACAAAGGGTTAACTCCCCACACACAACACCAAGACCTCCTGGCCAGAAGGGGGAGACCAAGCTGCTTCCCTGTATACTCTGGTGGGGAGAGGAAATGGTCAGTAGTTTCAGTTTGTTTTTTTTGTGCAGAGAGTGCAGTTCAGTGCAGCTGCAGCTCAGTTCAGTTCCAGAGAGAACTGAGGATGGATCTGTGCAGGTTGGAGCTGGGACGAGCTCACCTCAGGATCCACTGACCAATTCCAGGCCTAGCTGAGGGTCTGAGGAAAGGAGACAGATTACACAGAGGAACATTCCTGGGAGGCAGAGCATTGCAGAGCTCACCCCAGTGGAGCACACAGAATGGATGATGGATCCGAGACTGCAGGTTACATACTGTACAGTTAACACCAGAGAAGTGAGGATTCCACATTCTCTATCTGTACCACAGACACAGCAACAAACGCAGATTTCAGGAACATACTAGGAAGGACTCGAGTTGCCTGTCAGGTCGGTACCTAGGAGCAGAGCAGAGCCGACTGCCTAGTTCACATAGCAGCAGGGCCACAGACACACAGTGCAGGCAAGGAAGCCAAAACGGCCCGGCTGGGTGGGAGAAACCGTGAACCCATCACAGACTCCATGGACAGTACTCTGCTGGATACCATCATCAGTAAAGGAAAAAGAAACTGCAAAACCGTGAGTCTGCCTGTTTATTGTGCTCGTGTCCTGAACTCCCCCCCCATAGACTAACACACTGCCCCGGGGAAAAGGCTTTACCCGTGGGGAGCCGTCCCATCTCAAGCTGCCTTCCACCACCCCGGAGGTTCTGCAGTAGCGGTGGTCATCTCTGATCACATTCCACGGGTGGCGTCACGAACATAACCCCTTTTTATTGTGGAACCAGGGAGCACAGACCGGGTCATGACACCGTGATCCCCTTTCTAGAAGCGACCCCTTGGCCCGGTTCTGGGTATCCCCTTAACCCCTGGCGACACAAGGGTACTTTACACGCTGTGATATCGTTACCGATATCGCTATCGAGCGTACTCGCCCCCGTCGGTTGTGTGACATGGGCAAATCGCTGCCCGTGGCGCACATCATCGCTAACACCCATCACACGGACTTACCTTCCCTGCGACGTCGCTGTTGCCGGCGAACTGCCTCCTTTCTAAGGGGGTGGTTCGTGCGGCGTCACAGCGACGTCACATGGCAGCCGTCCAATAGCAGAGGAGGGGCGGAGATGAGCGGATGGAACATGATGCCCACCTCCTTCCTTCCTCATTGCCGGTGGATGCAGATAAGGAAATGTTCATCGCTCCTACAGTGTCACAGATAGCGATGTGTGATGCCGCAGGAACGAGGAACAACATCGCTACTGCACAAACACCGATTTTTGGTAAATGAACAACCTCTCCAAAACCAACGATTTTTACCTCTTTTGCAATCATTGACGGTCGCTCGTACGTGTCACACGCTGCGATGTCGCTAACGACGCCGGATGTGCGTCACAAACACCGTGACCCCCACGATATATCATTAGCGATGTGGCAGCGTGTAAATGGCCCTTTAGGCTTTGTGCATAAGCTACAAATCTCACAATCCATGTTCGACACATGTACAACATCATACTAGCAGCCAAATATACTGTATTCTGATATCAAAATAAATAGAGGGCATTTGCAGGAGAGGAAAGAATAAATCAAATGTAGGGGCAAAGGAGGAAGAAAGTGCTAATAGGAATCGGCAAACAGAAGACGTTTTAGCTAGTGATGAGCGAGTACTAAAAAGCTCGGGTGCTCGAGGCTCGGGCCGAGCATCCCAAGATACTCGTGTACTCGGCCCGAGCACCGAGCCCAATGTTATCCTATGGGAGACCCGAGTATTTTTGTGAAATGACCCCCGGCAGCATGTAGAAACCCTAAAAATGGCACAAAAGTCTCAGAAGAGTGCTCAAATGACATGGCAACAGCATGGGGAAGACCCCTTGAAGCATTTATCACTCAAAAGTCACAGCTGTGAACAATTTTGTCCGCGTTTTACGCCATTTTTACGGACTCACCAGAAAACCTTCCAAAATGACACCAAAATGAATTTTCATGGCGGAAATGTTAAGGGAACATACCCAATAGTGAGATAGAGCTAATGTATGTTACTTTTTGAGATCAATACATGAAAGATTTTACGTAAAACATTGTGTGGCACTCCGATGTCCCTGAGAAGAGACGTACATAAAGGCCTCTGAGTCTAATGTGCCCATTTTGAGGAAGTGAGTCTTTGTAGTATTTTCCTTTGCCAGGGCAGTCCAAAATTGTGAGGTTCACCAATGCCCCTGCATACAGACGTGCATGATGGCCTGTAAACCTGAAGTGCCCATTGTAAGGAAGTGGGTCTATTGTAGTATAGCCCTTAGGCAGGGCAGCCAAAAATTGGGAGGCTCCACGTTGTCCCTGGATAGAGACGTGCATGAGGGCCTCAAAACATTAAGTGTCCATTCTCAGTAAGTGGGTGTATTATAGTATAGCCCTTTGGCAGGGCAGCCAAAAATTGGGAGGCTCCACGTTGTCCCTGGATAGAGACGTGCATGAGGGCCTCAAAACATTAAGTGTCCACTCAGGAAGTGGGTGTATTATAGTATAGCCCTTTGGCAGGGCAGCCAAAAATTGGGAGGCTCCACGTTGTCCCTGGATAGAGACGTGCATGAGGGCCTCAAAACATTAAGTGTGCATTGTCAGGAAGTGGGTGTATTATAGTATAGCCCTTTGGCAGGGCAGCCAAAAATTGGGAGGCTCCACATTGTCCCTGGATAGAGACGTGCATGAGGGCCTCAAAACATTAAGTGTCCATTGTCAGGAAGTGGGTGTATTATAGTATAGCCCTTTGGCAGGGCAGCCAAAAATTGGGAGGCTCCACGTTGTCCCTTGATAGAGACGTGCACGAGGGCCTCAAAACATTGTTCCCATTGCAAAGGAGCGGGTCTCCTGTCGTTGTAATGTCCATTCTGCAAAGAATGGGCGAAAAAATTTACCACTGGGGGTATACCTGAAACAAAGGCCTAACTATTGTAACGGTCATCATGGTGGCGCATGAGGAGAAGGAGGAGCAGTCCAGCGATTATCCAAAGTCCAGAAGTGTGTACCCATGGGTGACTGGAGGTACATGGCAAATTCCCGTTACAAACTTTAAATTCTGCTCTCATTTGCTGGTGGTGTGGTGAAGTCTGGCCCAATCCAACCCTTGTTCATCTTGATCAGAGTCAGCCTGTCAGCATTTTCAGTTGACAGGCGGGTGCGTTTATCTGTAATGATTCCACCTGCGGCACTAAAAACACGCTCTGACAAAACGCTAGCGGCAGGGCAGGCCAGGACTTCCAAGGCGTAGAGAGCCAATTCATGCCACGTGTCCACCTTGGATACCCAATAATTGTAAGGCACAGAGGAATGTCGGAGTACAGTTGTTCGATCTGCAAGGTACACCTTGAGCATCTGGGCAATTTTAGGATTTCTTGTGGCACTACCCCGCACCTCAGGGGCTGTGGTACGTGAGAGGCTGAGAAAACTGTCCCACATCTTAAAGACTGTTCCCCTACCTCTGGCGGATTGGACTTGTGCCTCTCTCGGCTGTACGCCTTGGTTGTCCACTGATTCCTGACCTATGCCGCTAGCGTTTTGTGAGGGGAATGCTTTGCCTACTTCCGTGACTATGGCCTTCCGGAACTGCTGCATTTTGGTTGACCTCTCCGCCTTGGGAATAAGAGACATAAAGTTCTCCTTGTAGCGTGGGTCTAACAGTGTTACCAACCAGTAATGATTGTCGGCCAAGATGTTCTTAACGCGAGGGTCACGAGACAGGCAGCTTACCATAAAGTCAGCCATGTGCGCCAGACTCTTAACAGCCAGGACTTCAGTAGCCTGACCAACACGATGACTGAACATGCTGTCCTCCTCCTCCTCCTCCTCATCTACCCTGTCCTCTGGCCAGCCACGCTGAACCGAGGATATGACTGGTGTGCATGTCATATCCTCAATTTGGCCGGAGAGTTGCTCCATGTCTTCATCCTCCTCCTCGTCATAGTCCTCCACTGCACGTTGTGATGAGACGAGGCTGGGCTGTGTGTTTTCACCCACACCCACTACTGTTTCTTGCTGCAACTCATCGCTCTCCGCCTGCAATGCATCATGTTTGTTTTTGAGCAGAGATCGTTTTAGAAGGCAGAGTAGCGGTATGGTGACGCTAATAATGGCGTCATCACCACTCACCATCTTGGTGGAGTCCTCAAAGTTTTGGAGGATGGTACATAGGTCGGACATCCATCTCCACTCCTCAGGTGTTATGTGTGGAGTTTGACCCATTTCCCGACGGCTTAGGTGATGCAGGTACTCAACAACTGCCCTCTTCTGCTCACATATCCTGACCAACATGTGCAGAGTTGAATTCCAACGCGTGGGGACATCACACACCAGTCTGTGAGCCGGAAGATGCAAACGGCGCTGAAAGCCGGCAAGGCCGGCTGAAGCAGTAGGTGACTTTCGAAAATGTGCAGACAGGCGGCGAACTTTTACCAGCAGATCAGACAGCTCTGGGTATGACTTTAGAAACCGCTGAACCACGAGGTTGAGCACATGGGCCACGCATGGAACATGTGTCAGCTGGCCTCGCCTCAAAGCTGCCACCAGGTTCCGGCCATTGTCACACACGACCTTTCCTGGCTTTAGGTTCTGAGGTGTGAGCCAGTGATCTGCCTGCTGTTTCAGAGCTGTCCACACCTCTTCTGCATTGTGGGGTTTGTCACCTATGCAGATTAGCTTCAGCACAGCCTGTTGCCGCTTCGCCGAGGCAGTGCTGCAGTGCTTCCAGCTTGGGACTGGTGTGGAGGGTACAGTGGATGAGGATGCGCAGGAGGAGGAGGAGGCTGAAGAGCATGACATTCCGGAGCTGTAGAGTGTGGGTGAAACACTGACTGAGGTAGGGCCTGCAAACCTTGGTGTGGGAAGGACGTGTTCCGTCCCTCGCTCAGACTGGGTCCCAGCTTCCACAATATTAACCCAGTGTGCCGTCAACGAGATGTAGCGGCCTTGCCCACAAGCACTTGTCCACGTGTCTGTGGTTAGGTGGACTTTGGGTGAAACAGCGTTGTTCAGGGCACGTGGGATGTTTTGTGACACGTGGTTATGCAACGCGGGGACGGCACACCGGGAGAAATAGTGGCGGCTGGGGACCGAGTAACGTGGGACAGCTGCCGCCATCAGGTCGCGGAATGCTTCTGTCTCCACCAGCCTAAAAGGCAACATTTACAGCGCAAGCAGTCGCGAAATGTTAGCATTTAGAACTGTGGCATGTGGGGTGTTGGCAGTGTATTTGCGCCTGCGTTCAAAGGTTTGCTGAATGGATAACTGAACGCTGCGCTGGGACAAGGATGTGCTTGATGATGGTGTTATTTCTGCGTAGGCAACTGCAGGTGCAGGACCGGAGGAGGCTTGTTCGCAGGCAGCATGGACAGGGGATTGGCTCGCATGCACAACCAGCGAAGACGTAGCAGTGACATCAGCAAGCACTGCTCCTCGACTCTGTTGTACTTCCCACAAAGTCGGGTGCTTGGCTGACATGTGCCTGATCATGCTGGTGGTGGTCAGGCTGCTAGTTTTGGTACCCCTGCTGATGCTGGCACGGCAGGTGTTGCAAATGGCCTTTTTAGAATCATCTGGAGCCAACTTAAAAAACTGCCAGACTCGGGAAGACCTAACATTTGTACAGGCACCTTGTGTCGTGTTGTTGTTCCGGGGAACGGTTGCCTGACTTCTGCCTGGAGCCACCACCCTGCTTCTTACTGCCTGTTGGGATGCTATGCCTCCCTCCCCCTGTGCACTGCTGTCCTCGCTCTGCATATCCTCCTGCCAGGTTGGGTCAGTTACTGGATCATCCACCACGTCGTCTTCCTCTTCTGCACCCTGCTCCTCCTCCTGACTTCCTGACAATTGTGTCTCATAATCGTCCACCCCTTGTTGAGACACGTTGCCAACTTCGTGAGAACGTGGCTGCTCAAATATTTGGGCATCTGTACATACGATCTCCTCATGACCCACTTCAACATGAGCTGGCGAGAGGCCAGAATGTGCGAATGGAAACGTGAACAGCTCTTCCGAGTGTCCAAGTGTGGGATCATTAATGTCCGAGGACGTGTACTCAGCCTTATGGTAGGAAGGAGGATCAGGTTCTGAAATGTGCGGTGCAGTATCACGGCTACTGACTAGAGTTGAGCGCGGTTCGTGGTTCGTGGTTCTCCAGTTCTAGGCTCGAGTGATTTTTGGGCTGTTCGAGATCGAACTAGAACTCGAGCTTTTTGCTAAAAGCTCGATAGTTCTAGATACGTTCGAGAACGGTTCTAGCAGCAAAAAGCAGGGCTTTTTACAGCTACAGTGAGCAGGAGCCATCGCTGGCAGCCTGCCACAAGCTGGTAACCAAGATAAACATCGGGTATCCAAGCAAAGCGCTTTGGTTAGTAACCCGATGTTTATCTTAGTTACGTGCAGGAAGCCCACACTTTCCCGCTCAGCTCGCTCCACCCCCTCCTGCCCGCGGCATGTACACATACATACACATACACAAACACACACACACACACACATCCACCCCCCCCCCCCCCGCCCGCCCGCCCGCCCGCTCGCTCGCTCGCTCGCTCGGCTTACCTGCGGTGATGAAGTCCCGCCATCCCGACCTCAGCGCTGTCACTGTCCTCCATGGCCGCCGCTTGTCACATCACCTATCGCTTCCGACCCGAGACTGACACTGGCGGTGACGTCACGGACCTCTCGCGATACTTGATGTGAAGGCGCCGGTCATTGACCTCAGTGACAGGGGCTGTCAGTGTGCTGGAGATCAGCGCAGGTAATGTACCTCACTGACAGCAGCACTTGTCACCCCCCTGCAGTGACCTGGGCTGACCCATTGATGTTAGCTCAGGTCACTGCACTGCTCTCCCAGCCAATGGGGAACATCCTGCTCTTCATTGACTGGGACAGTGTGCATCGTCATGGCAACCCCTTGGATTACAGCAGACCTGGATTTGTTTTTCATTCTAATAAATTGGTTAAAGAGGGAATGTTTTGGGGAGTGTTTTTTCAAATAAAAATGTGTTTGTCGTGTATTTTTTTTTTATTACTGACTGGGTTGGTGATGTCGGGTATCTGATAGACGCCTGACCTCACCAACCCCAGGGCTTGATGCCAGGTGACATTACACATCTGGTATTAACCCCAAATATTACCCCGTTTGCCACCGCACCAGGGCGCGGGATGAGCTGGGGCGAAGCACCAGGATTGGCGCATCTAATGGATGCGCCACTTCTGGGGCGGCTGCGGCCTGCTATTTTTAGGCTGGGGAGATTCCAATAACCATGGACCTCCCTAGTCTGAGAATATCAGGCCCCAGCTGTCTGCTTTACCTTGGCTGGTGATCCAATTTTGGGGGACCCCTACGTGTTTTTTTTTTTAATTATTTATTTAATTTAAAATAACAGCGTGGGGTGCCCTCAGTTTTGGATTACCAGCCAAGGTGAGGTTGCCAGCTGTGGTCTGCAGGCTGCAGCCGTCTGCTTTACCCTAGCTGGCTACAAAACTAGGGGGAACCCTATGTCATTTTTTTTTCATTTTTTTGGCTAAATACAAAGCTAAGCACCCCTTAGTGCCACATGAAAGGTACCAAAGGGTGTTCCACTTTTTCTCCATTTTTTTCTCCACTTTCTCTCCACTTTTTCTCCACTTTTTCTCCATTTTTTTCTCCACTTATTCTCCACTTTTTCTCCTCTTATTCTCCACTTTTTCTCCACTTTTTCTCCACTTTTTCTCCTCTTATTCTCCACTTTTTCTCCACTTTTTCTCCACTTTTTCTCCATTTTTTTCTCCACTTTCTCCACTTTTTCTCCACTTTTTTCTCCACTTTTTCTCCTCTTATGCTCCACTTTTTCTCCTCTTAATCTCCACTTTTTCTCCACTTTTTCTCCACTTTTTCTCCACTTTTTTCTCCACTTTTTCTCCTCTTATGCTCCACTTTTTCTCCACTTTTTCTCCACTTTTTCTCCACTTTTTCTCCACTTTTTCTCCTCTTTTTCTCCTCTTAATCTCCACTTTTTCTCCTCTTATGCTCCACTTTTTCTCCACTTTTTCTCCACTTTTTCTCCACGTTTTCTCCACTTTTTTCTCCACTTTTTCTCCTCTTATGCTCCACTTTTTCTCCACTTTTTCTCCACTTTTTCTCCACTTTTTCTCCACGTTTTCTCCACGTTTTCTCCACTTTTTTCTCCACTTTTTCTCCTCTTATGCTCCACTTTTTCTCCACTTTTTCTCCACTTTTTCTCCTCTTAATCTCCACTTTTTCTCCACTTTTTCTCCACTTTTTCTCCACTTTTTCTCCACTTTTTCTCCACTTTTTTCTCCACTTTTTCTCCACTTTTTCTCCTCTTATGCTCCACTTTTTCTCCACTTTTTCTCCACTTTTTCTCCACTTTTTCTCCTCTTATGCTCCACTTTTTCTCCACTTTTTCTCCACTTTTTCTCCTCTTATGCTCCACTTTTTTCTCCACTTTTTCTCCTCTTATGCTCCACTTTTTCTCCACTTTTTCTCCACTTTTTCTCCACTTTTTCTCCTCTTATGCTCCACTTTTTCTCCACTTTTTCTCCACTTTTTCTCCATTTTTTTCTCCACTTATTCTCCACTTTTTCTCCTCTTATTCTCCACTTTTTCTCCACTTTTTCTCCACTTTTTCTCCTCTTATTCTCCACTTTTTCTCCACTTTTTCTCCACTTTTTCTCCATTTTTTTCTCCACTTTCTCCACTTTTTCTCCACTTTTTTCTCCACTTTTTCTCCTCTTAATCTCCACTTTTTCTCCACTTTTTCTCCACTTTTTCTCCACTTTTTTCTCCACTTTTTCTCCTCTTATGCTCCACTTTTTCTCCACTTTTTCTCCACTTTTTCTCCACTTTTTCTCCACTTTTTCTCCTCTTAATCTCCATTTTTTCTCCTCTTATGCTCCACTTTTTCTCCACTTTTTCTCCACTTTTTCTCCACGTTTTCTCCACTTTTTTCTCCACTTTTTCTCCTCTTATGCTCCACTTTTTCTCCACTTTTTCTCCACTTTTTCTCCACTTTTTCTCCACGTTTTCTCCACGTTTTCTCCACTTTTTTCTCCACTTTTTCTCCTCTTATGCTCCACTTTTTCTCCACTTTTTCTCCACTTTTTCTCCTCTTAATCTCCATTTTTTCTCCACTTTTTTCTCCACTTTTTCTCCACTTTTTCTCCTCTTATGCTCCACTTTTTCTCCACTTTTTCTCCACTTTTTCTCCATGTTTTCTAATCGTTTTCTCCACTTTTTTCTCCACTTTTTCTCCTCTTATGCTCCACTTTTTCTCCACTTTTTCTCCACTTTTTCTCCTCTTAATCTCCACTTTTTCTCCACTTTTTCTCCACTTTTTCTCCTCTTAATCTCCACTTTTTCTCCACTTTTTCTCCACTTTTTCTCCACTTTTTCTCCACTTTTTTCTCCACTTTTTCTCCACTTTTTCTCCTCTTATGCTCCACTTTTTCTCCACTTTTTCTCCACTTTTTCTCCACTTTTTCTCCTCTTATGCTCCACTTTTTCTCCACTTTTTCTCCATTTTTTTCTCCACTTATTCTCCACTTTTTCTCCTCTTATTCTCCACTTTTTCTCCACTTTTTCTCCACTTTTTCTCCTCTTATTCTCCATTTTTTTCTCCACTTTTTCTCCACTTTTTCTCCACTTTTTCTCCACTTTTTCTCCTCTTAATCTCCACTTTTTCTCCTCTTATGCTCCACTTTTTCTCCACTTTTTCTCCACTTTTTCTCCACTTTTTCTCCTCTTATGCTCCACTTTTTCTCCACTTTTTCTCCTCTTAATCTCCACTTTTTCTCCTCTTATGCTCCACTTTTTCTCCACTTTTTCTCCACTTTTTCTCCTCTTATGCTCCACTTTTTCTCCACTTTTTCTCCACTTTTTCTCCTCTTATGCTCCACTTTTTCTCCACTTTTTCTCCACTTTTTTCTCCACTTTTTCTCCTCTTATGCTCCACTTTTTCTCCACTTTTTCTCCACGTTTTCTCCACTTATGCTCCACTTTTTCTCCACTTTTTTCTCCACTTTTTCTCCTCTTAATCTCCACTTTTTCTCCACTTTTTCTCCACTTTTTCTCCACTTTTTCTCCACTTTTTTCTCCACTTTTTCTCCACTTTTTCTCCTCTTATGTTCCACTTATTCTCCACTTTTTCTCCACTTTTTCTCTACTTTTTCTATGGTCGGTCTACCCATTAGCTCTGCCATGCATAGTGTAGCTCTACACCTAATGCACATGTTACTTTATGATTGACATCTCTTTCGTACCAGAGCTGTCTAAGTCTACTCTGACCCCATATTTGTCATTACTATATTGTCCTTGTACTGTATTATGACATTTGTATCATGTGTTTCATTTCTTGCTGTGTTGCAATTTTTTTGCTGCATCCCAATTGTACCTCTACATTGTTCGAGTTTATGTTATTGTTCTCTCACTCTTATGTGATACTGATTATTGTCATTTTTCATGATTACATGCAGATAAGTCCAATCTGACGAAGGCTCAGGCCGAAACGTCATTTGTAACTTGTTTTGGACAAAAACATATATGCTTATGAAAAAAAAATTTTCTTAATACGGACCAATAAAGAGTGATTTTGCATTACTATCCGTTGTGACTTACTGACTTAGTCTGGGAGATATAGAGTGCCGAGGTTACTCACTAATTTTATCTATTATTACCTCTGAGCACCTATATACCAGTGAGCAGAGCTTCCTCCACAGTAGTTCTCCTGATTAGGCATGCCCTTACCTCATGAGCAGGGCATTGCAGCTTTGGTAGCAACCATTACGACATGGACTCTGCTGCTGTGGACCCGGGGAGAGTGAGTGCAGATTCATTGCACCCACACTCCTCACATGAAGGGTCCGCACTCCTAGAAAATGGGGGATACGTTCCCTGAGTGTCTCCCCCCCATATTCTAGACGGTCCGGAGTCGTCGTGGGACCCCTTTATTTTTTTTCTTACAATAAATTGGTGAAAGAGGAAATGTTTTGGGGACTGTTTTTTCAAATAAATTTCTTTTGTCGATTTTTTGTTTTTGTTAGTACTGACAGTTTATGATGTTGGGTATCTAATAGACGCCATGACATCACAAACTGCTGGGCTTGATCTCAGGTGACTTTACAGCTAGTATCAACCCGATTTATTACCCCGTTTGCCACTGCACCAGGGCACGGGATGAGCTGGGGTGAAGCGCCAGGATTGGCGCATCTAGTGGATGCGCCACGTCTGGGGTGCCTGCGGCCTGCTATTTTTAGGCTGTGAAGGCCCAATAACTATGGACCTTCCCACCCTGAGAATACCAGACCACAGCTGTCCGCTTTACCTTGGCTGGTGATCCAATTTGGGGGGTCCCCTACTTTTATTGTGTAATTATTAATATTTATAAAATAATTATAAAAAAGAGCCTGAGGGGACCTCCACATTGGATCCCCAACCACGGTAAAGCTGCCAGCTGTGGTTTTCAGGCTACAGCCGTCTGCTTTACCCTAGCTGGCTATCAAAAATGGGGGGACCCAACGTAATTTTTTTTTTTTAACTATTTTTTAAATAGAAAAAATTAATGGGCTTCCCTGTATTTTGATTGCCAACCAAGGTAACGGCAGGCAGATGGGGGTGGCAACCCATAGCTGTCTGCTTTATCTGCGCTGAGAATCAAAAATACCGCGGAGCGCTACGTCATTTTTTTAAAGATTTATTTTTACAGCACTGTGATGTCCAGCAATCAAAATACAGGGAAGCCCATTTTATTTTTAGTTATTTAAATAAATAATTAAAAAAAATATATGTTAGCTCCCACTGCATTTTTTGTATTGCTAGCTAAGGGTAATCCAAGCAGCTACTGGCTGCTAACCCCCACTGCTTGGTGTTACCTTCACTGGCAATGGAAAATCCAGGGAAGCATTTTTTATTTTTTTTGCCAAAAAGCTACAAAAAAAGGACGTGAGCTTCGCCATATTTTTGTATGCTAGCCAGGTATAGCAGGCAGGTGCTGGAAGAGTTGGATACAGCGCCAGAAGATGGCGCTTCTATGAAAATGCCATTTTCTGAGGTGGCTGCAGACTGCAATTCGCAGCAGTGGGGCCCAGAAAGCTCAGGCCAACCGGTGGTGCGGATTCCAATCCCAGCTGCCTAGTTGTACCTGGCTGGACACAAAAATGGGGCAAAGCCTACGTCATTTGTTTTCTAATTATTTCATGAAATTCATGAAATAATAAAAAAAGGGCTTCCCTTTATTTTTGGTTCCCAGCCGGGTACAAATAGGCAACTGGGGGTTGGGGGCAGCCGTACCTGCCTGCTGTACCTGGCTAGCATACAAAAATATGGCGAAGCCACATAATTTTTTCAGGGGGCAAAAAACTTCTGCATACAGTCCTGGATGGAGTATGCTGAGCCTTGTAGTTCTGCAGCTGCTGTCTGTCTGTATGGAGAAGAGCAGACAGCAGCTGCAGAACTACAAGGCTCAGCATACTCCATCCAGGACTGTATGCAGAAGTTTTTTGCCCACCAAAAAAAATGACGTGGGCTTCGCCATATTTTTGTTTTACTAGCCAGTATTAAGCCAGAGATTCTTAATGTCAGGCACGTTTGACCCGGCCATTAAGAATCTCCAATAAAGGGTTAAAAAAAGACACCACACAGAGAAAAAATACTTTAATAGAAATAAATACACAGACACATTAGAGACTCCATCTTTATTACCCCTGTCAGCCCTCCACGATCCTGCTCTTCTGTCTTCTTTCTTTCTAGTGTAGTAATAGTGACGATTGTAGTGAGGGGCATCACTTGGGGCTGGGGAACCTCCATCCTAACTACAATGCTCACTACAATCGGGAAGCAGCGTGCAGCCTTCACTCCGTGAGTGATCACTGCTGGCTGCTAGCGGTAACGCTGACAGACGCGTTACCATAGCAACGGTGCTCCCGGAGCCGCGGTTAGCGGTGACGTCACCGCTAACTGCGTTGCTATGGCAACGGTGATCTCCGTTAATGACCGGCTGTGTCAGCCGGTCCCTAACGGAACGGGGAGTCGACCGTGTGCTAGAGCATGTCGCCGGTACACGGCGATACACATATGTGCACCGTGTACCGGAGAGATGCACTCGCAGGTCCTACATGACGTGTCATAGTCATGTGACCAGTCTGTAGCCAATGAGATAATAGCCACGTGACTGGTCACATGGCTATTTTGACGTCACGATAGGTCCTGCTTCTCTGCTGGCAGTGCAGGTCACCGGGAGGATTCAGCGATCATCGGATGGAATAGCGGCAGGAGACAGAGTGCAGAAGGGATCGCGAGGACCGGTAAGTGTTATGGCAATGTTTATTAACTGTTTGTGTACATTTATAATGCATTTTTATGTGTTTGTGATTGCCTCCCATTATAGCCTATACGTTCGAGTTCGGTTCGTCGAACGTTCGACGAACCGAACTCGAACGGGACCCCCGTTCGGCGAACCGGCCTCGAGCCGAACCGGGACCGGTTCGCTCATCTCTACTACTGACACTTGACCGTGTGGAAGACAGAGTGTTTGTGGTGGTGCCAATCTGACTGGAAGCATTATCCGCTATCCAACTAACAACCTGTTGACACTGGTCTTGGTTCAAGAGCGGTGTACTGCTGCTGTCCCCAAGAATTTGGGACAGGACGTGCGAGCGACTAGATGTGGCCCTTTGTTGTGGCGAAATTAGAGCTTGCCCACGACCTCGGCCTCTGCCTGCACCACCATCACGTCCACTTCCTTGTTCCTTGCCAACGCCCTTGCGCATTTTGCAATGCTGTGCTGACGTGTATTCACTAGACTTGTGCGTTATATCCAAGTTTGTGCAAATCGTGCACCTGTACGCTGCCACCGACAGGCACACACGTGCGGTTTTTAAATGCAAGCACGGACGCACTAAGAACCTAACAGGTTTTTAGGAGCGACAATTACTGAGAAGTCTGACACTATCTGGACTGTTTTAGACTGTGTACACCAGCCCCAGATATGATGAAGGCTGGTATACGGTCACCACTAGGAATGGCTATATACCCTGCCTGCCTGCCTGCCTGTATACTGCTACAATAGTCCTGACAAGGACTCTTCTGGTCACTAGCCTGTATTCCGACCTGGCTATACCCTGCCTGTATACAGCAACAATAGTCCTGAGAAGGACTCTGCTACTGTACTCCGACCTGGCTATACCCTGCCTGCCTGTATACAACTAGAATAGTCCTGAGAAGGACTTTTGGTCACACTGTTTGCAGCCCTGCTACGGAAATAGCTATAAAGGGCCGCAAACCTTTCCCTGAAGCAGCGACACTCTCCCATCACTGACTGTCTGGATGGCTGTGAGCAGAGCACAGCGCGCCCGCCGGTATAAAGGCTCGGTCACGCTGTGCAGGCCGGCCAATCACTGCAATTCCACAACTAACAGGGCTGTGGCATTGCAGTGGTCTGCCAGCCAATCCCTGCATGAGGGCTGGCTCTCAAAAGAGCGCCAACATGCAGGGATGAAGACCACGAGTACTGCACGAGTATCGCGAGATTACTCGGTCCCCGCCGAGTAGCCCGAGTACAGTGATACTCGTGCGAGTACCGAGTAGTAACAAGCATGCTCGCTCATCACTAGTTTTAGCTTATTTTATACTCTTGAATTTGAAAATATGAAACATCTTTAATAGTTATGTAAAGCAAATGAAAAATTTAAAAAAAATAAAATACTAACTTCTTCCAGTTTATGTTCAATAGCAGCCGCAATCAGAATTATTATTACAAAACGATTTTCTATCTTTTTTTTATTATTTGGAACCCACCCCACTCCCCTCAACCTAAAAAGAAAAATCACACTTACTGGACCCCAAACAATTACAGTTGGCAAGTGCCAATGGTGGATGGGCTCTCACACAGAGATCTGCGTGACTGTCAGGTCCTTGCCATTGCAGCTGCATTGCACTGCTGCTCTCATAAACAGATCAGATACCAGTATTACTCTATGTGAGTGATACTGCTTCTAGTCACCAATGGGAGCCAACCACTGTGGCACAGAGGGGGACTTGACAGTGATGCAGATTTGTATATGAGACCCCATTTACTTGCTAGCTCTAATTGTTTGGGGTCTGGTTAGTGTGATTCTTTAAGGGGGTGTCTGCTTTCTTTTGGGGTTAAACTTAACAGTGCATAAAGAATAATAAAGTTAAGCAGGAAATTTAAAAATTTGTAAATATGGTATGTGCCCACCACTATAGGACGGGTTCTGCAACACAGGAATAGCAGATCAGATAAGAAAAAAATGATATAAGACGCTGTCCTATTTTCGGGGAAACATCGTAGCATAACACCCAACCTCACTGTAATTATTTTAAAGAAGGAGAGAAACCCCTTTCTTATCCATTCTTGAGATGAGCAGGTCATTTGAAATTCAAATTTGCCATATTTGCTGATTTTTCTTACAATTTGTGCAAATTTAATAGAATTTTTATTATGGGAAAGCTTCTTATTGCTGTATAACACGCTAAGTTTTTGTAAGGCCTCATTGTCATGCACGGAGAAGAATATATTCGTATATAATGCGTGACACACGCGATCAGACCAATAAGCATCTGACGCACTACCAAAAAAAACAAAAAGGGGGAAACACCGAGGTCATGATACAACAGAGGTCCGAGGGAGCACCTCCTGCACTCACCACAAACTGACTCCTGAGCTCCCTAGCATCCCTATACAGGTTCTTTCCACCTGTTGGTGAGCAGAATATCTAGGTCCTTCAGCTGGACAGCACGCCTTAAACTCACCCTGTCTAGTGAGTAGGACGTTGAGTACACTAGACTCACCACTCAACTAATAAACATGGAGGGAAAGGATAAACAGATGAGGGGAATAAACCGAAGGCTGAAAAACACCAAACTTTACCAAAGTAGATGGACTCTGTAGTAGCAGGTGGATGGGCACAGGACAAAACCTCAGCAGTTCCTTCCACCAGGCTGGCCAAAGTAGAAATGATTCTAATAGCAGCAAAGACTGCTGGGAAGGCTCTAGTATTTAACCTAAATGGGCGTGGACCTAAATAAGCTACAGCTGACCTGCAGTGCGAAGAGCTGCTGGCAACAAAACTGAAATTAATTCATGAGATGCCAAAGGACAGGAAACCTCATTTAAATGAGGAGTCAAGATGGAAATGAGAGGCTCCAGTCCTAAGGCTGTCACTAGTGTCAAAACAGCAGGGAGACGACCGTGACACTCATGCACACAACCATATTTTTAGTCGAAGTGCTTTCCATTAAAAAATGAACCAAACTTAATTAGTGGGGCAGTGCAGATGACTGATTTTTTTCACTAACAGAATTTGTGTGTGAAAAAAATTGCAGCATTCACAATTTTACTCTCAAAATCAGATAAGACTCATCCATTCAAGTCTATGGGTGCGAGATAAAAATTGGATACCATATAGAGCCACGGTTTGGCATGCGATTGTTGGATTAGATTGGATTGGACAGATTGCTTTTTTTTAACAAAGGAAACTGTAAATGGTCTTGTAAATTATTAATAAAACAGATTGCACACCGACAAGTGAGAAAAAATTCATCCCACTGTTCTGAATGAAAATCAGATTGATTTTTATAATCTTGTGTGAACCTGCTCTAAAAAGGAGAGATCGCGCTTATCACCAGTAGAAAGCCAGAAGTTTAATCCATGCCTTTATTCAAGGCTTAAAAAACCAGGTCTACGCATTTCAGAGTACACAGACCGCTTCCTCAGGACCAGGATTTTCCTGTCATTTATCATTTTGGTCCTGAGGAAGCGGTCCGTGTACCCTGAAACGCGTAGACCTGCTTTTAACCCTTGAATAAAGGCATAGATTAAACTTCTGGCTTTCTACTGGTGATAAGCGCGGCTTTAGACCCGTTCTCCTCCACCTATTTTGTTCCTGATTCTGCGGGTCTGCGGCTATTCACCTTTGACCACGTCTGCACAGGTTTTGTGACTCTCACAACCCTGACAGGTGAGTGTACCCATATATTTGTTACACCCTATTGCATCGGATAAGACCCTATTGCGCTATTTGTTCCACAGTCTCCCCTTCTCTAAACAGGAGAGAGAGAGATTCTCACAAATGGAATCTCAAAGTGTTTGAATTTTCGAGGTCCCGAAAATTTCAGGAAATTCAACACAAAGCCAATCAGGCGCAGATTGATCTGCTCATCTCTAGTCAATTCAATTGTAAAGTTAGATAGAAAATATAAAAAAAAAAATTCCATACATATCTTTTAAAATTGTACTGTACTTCATATTTCTCCTGAATAGAAAACTAAGAAGCCTTACAACTATGTCACGTTTTAAAGTGACAATCTGACAATACGCTACTAGGTGTCACTAGAAGATACTAGAGACAGGGAAATCAAACACGCCAGTGGTCAGAAGCCAGATAGTCAGATAAGATACACAGGGAACGAGCAGAGCCGAGGTCAGGGTACAAGCCAGAGGTCAGAAGCCAAGAAGTCAAATAAAGTACACAGGGAACTGAGGTCAGGGTACAAACCAGAGGTCAGAAGCCAGAGGGATACAATCGGAGTCAGGGGCAGGGGCAGAGAAGTGTAACAAAGTTCCGGGGTAGGGAGGCAAGATCAGAACAACAAACTCATGGGAGGCAGAGAATTTACTGCAGAGCAGGAACTATGACTGGCAGTGTTCCTGGTGAAGTTGCTCTCTAATGAAGCCAAGCACTCACCGGGAACAAGGTGCCTGAACACAGGCCCCTCCCCACACCAGTGCAGGACCTGAAGGCTGAGAAGCAACCTGTGACCTGGTGCATAATACAGAACATTGGCTCTGCCGGAGAGCAGAGCTCCGCAAATCATGACAGACATTTTGTGAAGCTGCAATCCATAGGAATATATAGAGCGGAATGCAGCTATGACCTGCCAGTGCCACAAAATAGATAAAAGTGGAAATCCCAATACTGTACAAACTGTATCCCAGACATTAATGCCAATTTAATATTAAATACCTTTAGAAGTACCAAGAATAACTACTAGCTATTGCATCCTGTGATGGAGTATATGGATTGCAAGATGCCGGAGAATTTGACTGCAGTTGCCTTTTACTGATTACTGCAGCACATGACGGTATGAGTTCAGTACACACTGAGGATTTGTTACATAGATTAGCCACAAAATATTTTAATGATATAATTATAAATATCAGATACATGTAATTAGTACTGCTAGCTGCTCCATTAAAATGCACCACTGATTTTTGCTGGATTGCAATTAATTATTTGCATAGCTTGGTGTAAAATTGAATTAATGTTTTACTCAATCTTCTATTTTCCAATGTGCAGCTCTATATATTTTGTTTTTGTTTATCTATATTTTTGCTTCAGTTTCCTCTATCTTAAAGCTTAAAATATATATTGTCTTACTGTGTATAATTAAAAATTATTATTGATAATAAAGGGGAAGTTACAAGGGGCTGCATGGAATCCTTCCTTACCTTAATTCTTTTCCTTTGATTATATTTCGTCTTATGCACTTTAACACCTTCATGACCTTGGACTTACTGGTACATCCAAGGTCATGTCTGTCCCTTTAATGCAGGTTCAAGCGACGATCTGATCAGTGGACATGTGCAGCTAACAGGCATGGGTGGATCTATGATCCACCTATACCTGCTAACCAGTTAAGTCGTGCTGTCAATCTCTGAAAGTGGGGTATAACAGCCGGCTGGGGGAGTGCTCCATTCCCCATACCTATTGGCAGCCCCGTGACATGATCACAGGGCACAGATGGGTTTTTATGCCAGCCGGGAGTCAGCAGATGATCCCTGTGTCTTTCATAACGTAGTTCCTGTGAACGATGACTGAGCACTGGCATTCACAGGAGGACCTTCTGTGTAGAGATGAGTGAATTAATTAAAGTGGAACTGAATTCCACTTGAAATTTGCAAATATGCGCCAAATACTGTTTTTTTTGTAATCCACTTCGGTGCAGCTTCAGATGGCCGCCATTTTTCTACACCATAATGGGCCAACAGAAGGTTGAAAAATCATTATACTCATATCACCATTCACCTCTTGGGCCCATCAGCTACTCACCGCAGCTCGCTTGTTGTATCTTTTAATCCCCTGACAATAGGGATGAGACAGTGATATTACAGGAAGGGTATATTCTAACTAGAATAATAATAAATAATAATAATAACTACAACTATCTCCCAGCATTCCCCTGATTCAGAGAGCACTAGCCACATGAGGAATTAGTCTGTTTCACTTTCTTTCCCAGTCTCTGCACATAAGCTCAGGTCACGTGATGATGACATCATCCCAGTTCCTTTTTCACTCATCTCTACTCCACTGACCAATGAGATCATCTCCGTGCCAGGATGGAGTTTAAAAGATGCAAAGGCACTCGGCAATGCAGCTAAAAAGGCAGTTCTGATCTATGAGTACTAATAGCAGACGAAGGATGTGCTTCCCTCTTAGAGGAAATTCTAGCAAGAGTACAGTATCCATGGTATGGCAACCATATACCGATTTGAGCATTAATAAAAATTGCTTTAAAAAAAATTGAATGGTTGAATTTTGTGCAGGTGTCATGATGTCATGAGCTGTTGCCCTCCTGTATGCATGGGCAAATCCCTACCTGGAGAAGAACCCTCCCAGACAGATGACAGAGTCCTCCTGGGTGTGAGAGGACTGAAAATTCCAACATGAGTGGTGGAAGATTAGAACATGTTGCTAGGACCGGTTGGATGAATGTGAGTAGCGGAGAAGTTGGAGAGGTGAGTGGAGGTTGAGTATAACAAATTTTTGTTTTTTATATATATTGTATTTATTTTATTATGAGCTCTGGAAAGACCCTAGAGCAAAATAAGGGACCTTAAATTTGTGAATTGATTTTCCCAGGTCATACGAAATTGAAAGTTATCAAGATTGTGCACTAAGTCATAATAACCTTTGCTACATCTGTAAATGCTCCAGTCTAATAAAAAAAGAATAAGGAATTTGTAATGTGTATACTGTGAAAAGCCTAAGCATAATTTTTAAATAATCCACTATAACCATTCATAGGCTGTTAATAGAGTTGAGTACGTAACTGACTATTCGTACTCGCTATACTCATAACAAGTACTGTGTAATACTCGCGTATTCATTCTGAATAGCATGTGTGTGGCGCCCCTCACCCGGTCAGGCACCACTGAGTACTGCACTCATGCTGGGACAGTAGCTCCAGGTAATCTTAATAGCCAGAATGAGGTGTGTACGCACAGACACATAGCAACCAGGTTTCCAACTCCATTAGATGGGACTCTTGGGCAGTCCCTAGAGGGGTCTGGCCTTCAATCCTTGTCAAGCAGTGTAGCGGAGGGGCTGGGAGCTAAAATGCAGAGGCTGTCAGGAAAGGAGTGAAGCGAGCCAGTCTGGTAGTAGTGAGCGGCGGTTGCTAGGAGACGCAGACGTGCGCTCACACTAGCCAGACCCTGCACGTGAAGTAGCCATTAGCGGGGAAGAACGGTGACTAGTCAGTCAGTCAGAAAGACAGAGAGAGAGTTGAGTACAGTGACTGCCGGTGACTAGGCACGTATGGGGAACAGGTCCCTAAAGTAGACTCAAGTTTAACTATCTGCTAAACCTGCCGGTGAGAGGAACTACAAGTTAACCACACAGAGTCCGAGCCTCACCAGCAATGCAGGGACCCATAAAGAGACAGAGCCAGAAGCCATCTCACCTGGTCCAAAATTGCCGGCAAACGGTCCAAAAAGGGAGAAAAGGCAGTAGCAACTTCCTGGATAGACCCCACGGTACTTTAAGTCAGGGGTTATCCGAACAAAGAGTGCTAGGAAGGCGAGTTAATGGTTACCCTCAGACTGGCTTGAAGGATACCTGGTTTAACCTGGTTTATTGCAGCATCGCCCGGGTCAGCTCACCCTAACATCACTGTGAGTAAAAAGCAGTTGAAAGACTTTCTGGACTCTGCCTGAATTATTATGGGACTTGTTGCTCTACACACTCGAGCCCCTGGGACCAGCCTCACTCACGGGAGGCCACACCATTCGACTGCAGACCCCATTAGCCCCAGACGCTCGTTAAATTTGCAGTGGCGGTCACCCATATCCCTGACCGCAAACCGAGAGTGGCGTCATGACACATACAAAATCTGACATACCTGTTTGCCATATTAAAAGAAGGCCCAGTGGCGTCCCTAAAGCTGGATCGATGTCCCTGGGGAAACACATGTGCAATGCAAGTCAATGGGGAAAAACTCGCAAAGTAACAAGTAACCCAAATGCCGCACTATTTGTGCGAGCAGCAAGTTACATTGTGAGTTTTCCCCATTGACTTGCTATTTGGAATGAATACGCGAGTATTAGACAGTACTCATTATGAGTATAGCGAGTACGAATAGGTACTCGCTCAACTCTAGGTGTTAAGCTTCATAATTTTTTTACATTGCTTTTCCATACTAATGAAACTTCCAAATTAATATATTTGTAACAGTAAAATCCAGGGAAAGAGAAAATATAAGTTGGAGTTCAATAGAAACCAAGAACAGATGGGATTGATAGGCTGACGCTAATGCATTTTATTAATGTGCAGTTGAACCGTTCTTATTACTTTTGCTGTTTTGATTCTATTCAAACTCCAAGTAAAACAAATCAAATCCTGGCAGCTAAACTAGGGAATCTTAAGAAATAATAAAATACAGATTTAATTTTTTCTTCCTTGTTTGCGCTCCCGTTTTTCGCAAACAGACTTTGTCATTTACAGCGATAATAATTGCCATTTTTATGGCACATTTCACCCACTGAGAATACTTGTTCATTTAAAACACTGGGCATCAGGCCATCCACAAGATGAAAAGAAAAAGGATATAGATGGGAGAAATAAAGGGAAACACTTTCCCTGCAATTTTCCAGAGAGGGTAATAATTGTGATTTGTCCTCACCTTTGTGTAAAGCCAAGTTCTATGAGGCACAAAATAGTGTGGATAGTGTATAAACAGCCCGAGATATATCACACTCATATTTCCATTCAGTGTAAAATGTTTTTAATCAGATTTTTTTTATTAAATGTATATTACACAAAAAATGCAGGAATTTGTCCACATCACTAGAGATATTAAAGGGAACCTGTCAGCAGATTTGGGGCCTATAAGCTGCGGCCACCACCAGTGGGCTCTTATATACAGCATTCTAACATGCTGTATATAAGAGTCCAGTTCTCTGTGTAGAACGTAAAAATAAATGTATAATATTTACCTAAATGGTCGGTAGGGTGCAGACTGGTCGGATGGGTGTCTCCTTTCTCCGATACCGGCTCCTCCTTTTTCAGCCATCTGTGTCCTCCTTCTTCTGAAGCCGGGGTGCATAATGCATCCTACGTCAGCTACACTAGCCGGCATTGATCTGCCCTGAGCAGAGCAGATCAAAGTGCACCTGCTCAGGACCCCAGTGTTGGCCTGTGTGGATGATGTAGAATGCGTCATGCACCCAGGCTTCAGAAGAAGGAGGACAAAGATGGCCAAAAGAGGAGGCGCCGCACCCGGATACGAGAGACACTAATCCAACTAGTCTGCACAGCACCGCCCCTTAGGTGAGTATTATAAAGTGATTTTTACATTCTACACAGTGGCCTGCATGTTAGAATGCTGTATATAAGAGCCCACTGGTGGTGGCCGCAGCTTATAGGTCACAAATCTGGTAAAAGGTTCCTTTAAAAGCTTCCTGTAGTAGCCATATTTTTTTCTTTTCATTTTTGCGCTTTTTCCTCCCTTTTTTCCTAGAGCTATAACTTTTTTTTATTTTTCCATCAACATATTATGAGGGCTTGTTTTCAGTAAGATGAGTTGTAGTTTTAGTTTCAAAAGATTTTTATTGTAAAGAAAAGAGGTATTAAAACATGTCTAAAATGGAAATTATATACTTTTAACAAACTGTGCGCAAGAAGGCCAATGAACTGAATATCTTGTACCTCTTGAAATGACTAATAATGATGCTGTTCACACTGAAGTGATAAGTAAGTACCATCATGTTGTCACCTGAATAAATAGGACATACTCGTATGTTTTCCCTAAAGTAAATAATAAGTACAAATGTGCCCCTGAAATATATAGTAATTGCTATTGTGCACCTAAAATTAATACTAAGTGGCTATGTGCCTCCTTAAGAAAATAGTAAGTTCTTTGTCTTGCCACAGTAAATGATAAAATTGCTCTCACCAGACTCCAAACAATTAGAGTTGGCAAGTGCAGATGGTGGATGGACTCTCACACAGTGATCTACTTTGCTTTCAGGTCCCTCACCATTTCCAGCTGTATTGCACTGCAGCTCTCACAAAGAGATTGGGTACCAGTATCACTCCACCCAAGTGATACTGCTTCCAGTCACCAGGGGGAGCCATCCCCTGTAAAATACAGGGGAACCTGACAATGACGCAGATTTGTATGTGAGAGCCCATTCTCTTTCCAACTCTAATTGTTTGGGTTCTGGTAGGTGCGATTATTTTAGGGGGTGTCTGCTTTCTTTTGGGGGTAAATTTAGCAGTACATAGAGAATAATAAATATAAGCAGGTAATTAAAACCAATTATAAATATGGTATGTACCCACCACAATAGGACCGGTTCTGTACCATGAGAATAGCAGATCAGATAAAATGTGCGTCTGAACCAGCAATAGAAGTAACACAAAATGCTGATGTTCCAGAATTTGATGACAGGATTAAATTTGAATAAATGTTTATTTCTTGTTCTAGAATGCAAATATAACACATCCCCTGAACATAAGCCAATAGCACATGTTTTGGAGCAATAAAATAATATAAGACCATGTTTCATTTTTGGGGAAACACGGTAATTCATAAAATCTGAAAATTAATGTCATGTAGATGCCAATTCTTTACAGTACGAGCAGTGAGACGCTCTGCCACATGGTGTTGTAATGGTTAATTCACTGTTAAAATTTAAGGAAGGCCTGGATGTCTTTCTTAAAAAATATTATTTTATAGGTTATGGGTATTAGATTCTGTGTTAGGGCATTAATCCAGGGAACTAATCTGATTGCCGTATGTGGAGTTAGTTTCTGCCCCATTTAGTTTTTGCCTTAAGGTGGCTTTACACACTGCAACATCGCAAACGACATCGCTGTAACGTCACCAGTTTTGTGACGTAATAGCGACCTCCCCAGCGACATTGCAGTGTGTCAAACACATCAGCGACCTGGTCCCTGATGTGAAGTTGCTGATCGCTACAAATCGTTCAGGACCATTCTTTGGTCCTTTGTTTCCCGCTGTGCAGCATGATCGCTAAAAAGTCTCAGTGTGTAAAGGGGACTTTACAGCGACTTCGTTAGCGACTTCCCTTTCAAAAAGCTGCTTTACAACGTCCCCAATGACTAGCGAGGTCGTTCTGCAGGTCCGGATCACTGTTGCGTCGTTGGCCAGGTCTGCCTGTTTGACAGCTCACCAGAGACTTTGTAGCGATCCCGGCCAGGTTGGGATCGCTGATGGGATCGCTAGAAAGTCTCAGTGTGTAAAGTGGCCTTTACTCTGGACCAACATTTTAGTTTATAGATTGAAGTCAATGGACTTACACAGGACCAACCACCAGGACTTTCCTATATAAACTAAAGCCTGTCTCTGTTATTGCACAGGAAGGAAGGAGGGAGGAAGGACAGGCAGCAGACAGTAGAGGGAATAACTAGCAAAGCACAACCCAGCTATTAGATATTCTGCAGCACCTATCAATCAAGTAACAGTGAGTGTCACAAACTTTACATGCCTATATTTCAGAAACTATACATCCGATCTCACAACTAAAGGTATGTACAGAATCAGCATGATAGCACCAGTATAGCAATGGTTTTAGTTTATATAGGAAATCCTGGTGGTTTTTCCACTTTAAGTCTACCTTCAACATTAAAAATTATGAAACTATTTAGCAAGACATGCACTAGCTCGAAACTAAGCAATATACTTCAGTGGGTACATTGTCAAGAGTTATGACATACAAGGTTTGGGGCTCTTCCTTTAACACAAGACATTGAAATGTGATGCTTATATGAAGCTTGATGGTTTAAAACTTGGAAATAAAAGTAAAAAATAGATTTTAGAAAACAAATATAGAATTTTGCTGTAGACCTTGTGACATACGTTCTAAAAAAATAAATTTTCAATTTACCTTTTAGGCCGTTTGCTTCTGTCTTTCTCTCATCTTTGAAACACTTGAAGATTATGAGCAAGCCACTAATGGCAGCTGAATTAGGGAAAGTTCTTATCTGGTGTTCTAATTAGCTAATCACATTTTCTCTTGATCAGTAAGAGATACTAATCATCCCCTGAGCCTTTCTTTGTGATTGGAGCTTACTATGTACATCAGAACAATTATCTCAAGCAGATGCAAAGAAGAGAAGAAGAAGGAAAAAAAACTTCTTGACAATCAGACGGCCCTTCTATTTATTTTAGTGTTCTGCATTATGTTAGATCGTAGCTCAGATCTCACACTCGTCGCTTCATAAAATCCTGATGGCAGGTTGGCAAGGAAAGCAATATTACACACACTGCTTCCCAATTCTGTTTGATAAGACTATGTTTACCTACCACAGCCAAATATAAATGTATACCGGTTGAAGAGAACATGGCAGTTTTTATTTTTATTTATTGATTTTGTTGTTCTTTTTAACTGTATTTCGTTCAGTCAAAATATTATCTAATACATACAAGTGCATCTCAATAAATTAGAATATCATCAAAAAGTTAATTTATTTAATTGAATATGAAAAAGGAACTATAGATTATATAGAGTCATTACAAACAGAGTGATCACGTGTTTATTTCTGTTAATGTTGATGATTATGGCTTAAAGCCAATGAAAACCCAAAAGTCATTATCTCAGAAAATTAGAATAATTACCACAAAACACCTGCAAAGACTTCCTAAGCATTTAAAATGGTCCCTTAAGGCCCAGTCACACTAAACAACTTACCAGCGATCCCAACAACGATCCAACCCGATAAGGATCGCTGGTAAGTTGCTAGGAGGTTGCTGGTGAGATGTCACACTGCGACGCTCCAGCGATCCCACCAGCAACCTGACCTGGCAGGGATCGCTGGAGCGTGGCTACATGAGTTGCTGGTGAGCTCACCAGCAACCAGTGTCCCAGCCCCCAGCCAGCAGCGCCGCGTGGAAGATGCTGCGCTTGGTAACTAAGGTAAATATCGGGTAACCAACCCGATATTTACCTTGGTTACCAGCGCACGCAGCTACACGTGCAGAGAGCAGGGAGCAGCGCACACCGCTTAGCGCTGGCTCCCTGCTCTCCTAGTTACAGCACACATCGGGTTAATTATCCGATGTGTACTCTGCTACACGTGCAAGAAGCAGGAGCCGGCACTGACAGTGAGAGCGGCGGAGGCTGGTAACGAAGGTAAATATCGGGTAACCAAGGACAGGGCTTCTTGGTTACCCGATATTTACCGTGGTTACCAGTGTCCGCAGAAGCCGGCTCCTGCTGCCTGAACATTTAGTTGTTGCTGTCTCGCTGTCACACACAGCGATCTGTGCTTCACAGCGGGACAGCAACAACTAAAAAATGGCCCAGGACATTCAGCAACAACCAACGACCTCACAGCAGGGGCCGGGTTGTTGCTGGATGTCACACTAAGCAACATCACTAGCAACATCGCTGCTACGTCACAAAAGTTGTTCGTTAGCAGCGATGTTGCTAGCGATGTTGCTTAGTGTGACGGGGCCTTTAGTCTGGTTCAGTAGGCTACACAATCATCAGGAAGACTGCTGACTTGACAGATGTCTAGAAGACAATCATTGAAACAGTCCACAAGGAGGGTTAGCCACAGAAGGTCATTGCTAAAGAAGCTGCTGTTCACAGAGTGCTGTATCCAAGCATTTTAATAGAAAGTTGAGTGGAAGGAAAAATTGTGGTAGAAAAAGGTGCACAAGAAATCGGAATAAGCGCAACCTTGCATCTTCTTTTTTTATTTTATGCATCAAATCTACATTATTTTTTTTTCCATGGCATGGACATTTGTATTTTTTATCAAAAATATAAAGGAAGAAGGTGATATGTGAACATAGAAGGTAGTAGAATTGGTGAAAATCAATTTGTGCCTCCTATTCTATTAAAAACCACTACGATCTGTGACCACTGGATGGGATAGGGAGTATTGTTTTATTACATACCAGCATTTGTGGCTCTTCTTTTTATTAGCCGTCCTGGCATGATCTCACTGTCGGGGTGTGACACATGAATGACGTTGCACCAGACTGGCTAATCAAAAGAAAGACTGTGGACTAGCCTTGACTGTGGCTCTAACTCTCTGATCCAGAGGCCAGAGACCAAAGTCATGGTCAGTAGAATGGGATATGAAAATAAATTTGTGCCAACTCAAGTAAGTTGACATGTATTCCTAAGTGTTTGGGATTTTGAGATGAGCTCCTGAAAATCGTTTTGGCCACATTCGCCTGATTTGGCTAGTATAAAATCAGTCGAAATAAAAAATGCTCTCATGTTTATTATGCTCTTAGGTATCTCCAGAAGTCAAAGATTAATAAGTAGAGTATGATATGGAAATAACGATCTCAGTCTCCCAAGGATCAGACGTCAGACTTTCTTTGATGAAAGAAAGAAAGATTTATTGCATATGCAAGAGCTCTGATTGGATCACAGAACTGACTCCATATTGTCGGAGCCACCTTTTTATACAAAATTAAATAGGGAGTTACAAATGACACAGCCAATACAGTAACAGAAATTATTGTTTTAACCAATCACGTAAAGACACTTAATAAAAGAATTGCATCAGGAATATTTGTGCCAAGGATGGCTCTCGCGATTTCATGTCCTCGAAAGTCCGAGGGCAGAGTGACCCGTGTGTTCTGGGTCCGGACTGTAGTGTAAATAAGCCATCTTTGTTTAGTGTTCACTTATTAATTAGGTTGCGCATTCAGAGACCATTGAAAATCCTCTTTTACAGGGAATTTATGATTTACTGGCTATATCTTAAGGGGATCTGGTCATTAAAGGGATTAATTTATGATCCAACATAATGGCAAGCAATTTAACACTAGATTAGATAGGGAAAAGAATAGGAAATCTATATGATAAGGATAATTCCTCATCATTCCTCTCTCTGATAATTAATATTATCACTCTAGCATACTTCTTCTTCGAAAAAGTAATACCGATGGGTCTCTCCATTACTGGGAGAGGGAGGATCGCTGACGTAAGGTGGGGGAGGTCTATATGTAGGGCAGGCCACAAGGGGCACGCCTGCCCCCTCTTCCACGTTCTGTACTCGAACATTGAAGATGCTCCTAGGATTAGCTTGGCGTTTCTTTGTTATACACCATTTGACCAGTTTTATCATACACACCAAGACGATGAGTACGAGACAAATCTGTAAAAAGAAGTGTCCTAGTCCGGTAATCCAACCCCCTATTCCTTTAAACCAATTAGCAGGGTTTAACCATGAAAACCAGCTATCTAATTGGGCATTGTCATCTATTGAGAATGTTCCTCGGAAGACTTCTTTATCGTGATGGGCTTTAGTAATGTGTCTTCCTACTAGGATGGAAAAATTGGCATCCACATAATTACAGCAAGCTGGTCCTACTATCTGACACATACCACCTTGACTGGCAGTCAAAAAGTCTAAAACCAATGTATGCTGATTGAGTACCTTTGCGTGAAACCTGGTCTGATTATTTATGATGTAGAGCGCATCAAAAACTTCATCTGTTACATTGTCGAATAAATCAGCAAAGGATTCAATGATGCGTGAATTATGTATGGATAAGCCTGAAAAAATGAATGAAAGTCCTACCTTAAAATACCATGGGGTGTGTACTAATGGTTTAGCACTGGCTCTCTTTTGTAGCATATGTCTTGGTACTTGATCAAAATCTACCTCATCATGAGAGATAGTCCATGTAGCCATGGTCAGTCTTGCCAGGGTACATGAACCCACCCCATCATGTGGCAGAAACTTGTAAGCAAATGTCCCACACACATAATACATGTTTTCTGGTAAAACAATATGATTACCTCCCAAATGCGACAATAATCTATATGATATTTCAGACGCATACCATATCAAGGGCTGTAGCCTAGGGGAGGGACACCAGGGATACCTCAATATACCTTTTACCGTTTCACTGCACCTGTTTTCTTCTGACAGTAACTCAGAACCGTTTATCAGTGATTGTAATAGATCAGAGGCCTTGTCCGTTAACCTGTATGTCATCCCTCCAAATATTGTTGCATTGGACTTGTCGTGACCATATGTGATGCGACTAGGGGCAAAAACTACCTCTACAGTCTCTAGGTATGTGGGAATGGTCCCCAAGTTATTGTCTGGGGAGTTCATCCTGTTACATCTTACACTGGTAGACCCTGGACCACATACAGCTATAGTGTGTGGGGAGTATAGAGACAAATCTCTTCTAGCTACCCACCATGGTGAACTTGTCCACCCAGCTATAGGAAGTGCCACCCGTGTGTTATTGTATCTAGAGGCACTAATGTTCACAGGGAATTCAAATGTTTCATTTGGCATGAGTGTAAGTTCTTCTATGGGAACAGGAGTGGCCAGGAAGGGCATTGACTTCGAAGAGATGGGGGAATGTGTGCAAATCCAACAATCTTTTACTTTTGTTCTTTTTGCTATGGTGTCACGCATATTTATCAACCTATTTTCCCATGGGTCTCGTAAATATTCATGTAAATCTCTTTTACCTCGGAGAAACTCATTCTCATCATAACACCATAGTATACATCTTGCTTCGTAGTGATTAGGTTTGCAGTAATATTCAATGCAATCGTGTATATCAGGTACACTTCTCTTAGATCTACCATCCAGAGGAATCAAGTTGGGGTACTCATTGTCAGGGGTTTCTGGGGTGTGAAAACAACCAGTCTGTATCACACACACAGCTATCATTAAGAGGGACCAAACAGTCAATATCGCCCCCCCAGAGAGATTTGCTTGGACGTGGTCCAAACAACTGCTCATAGAGAGACATTTTCTTCTGAGTCCTCTTCACGTGATGGAAGAAACAGCGCTGGTCCAAATCTTCAGCTGTTTCAGCAGCGGCTTAGGTGGCAGCCTGAGGGAAGCGTAATTCTGCTTCGTCTCAGACCACTTACTTATGGGTGCAGCTCAGGGCGTGTGGTACTGATGATGTCGGCAGACTCCTCTTTGGTCACGGCTGTCGGTGTCGTCTCATCAGTGCTTGTCACTTTCTTACAATGGGACGCGTGGATCCACGAACCTCTGCCTTCAACTTTGACGCTTGTAGGCGTGGTCAGCAGGACTTGGTATGGACCTTCCCACCGCTCGGTGAGGGAGCCGGACCTCAGGAACTTTCTTACCAACACTAAGTCTCCTGGCTGCACCTTGTGACAAGACAAAGTAGTAGAAGGCTGATGTTGATGAACACCCTTGGAGATGTCTCTCAATTGCTGCTGCAGTCTTAAAACGTAGTCCACGTTAAGGGTGTCTTGTGTAACGTGAGTAGTCTCTGGGGGCGAAAGCGGAATGTTAGGAAGCTTTCCATATAGTACCTCAAAAGGTGATAGCTGTAACGGACCACGAGGAGTGGTTCGTATGTCCATGAGTACCAAAGGAAGAGCATCTGGCCATTTCATCCCTGTTTCTTTACAACACTTGGCCAACTTTTCCTTAATGGATCGATTATATCGCTCCACTTTACCACTAGCCTCTGGATGGTAGGGGGTATGCAACTGTCTTTTTACCCCTATCATTGAACACACTTTTTCAAACATTTTACCTGTGAAGGCAGGTCCTTGATCACTGGAGATAACCTGTGGAATACCGTATCTGCACACAAATTCCTTGCATATTTTTAATGCCGTTACCTCTGCTGTTTGTGAAGCCGTTGGATAGGCTTCTACCCAACCTGAGAATTGATCAACACATACCAAGACATATTGCAATCTGCCAACCTTTGGGAGTTGAATGTAATCAACCTGTAGTATCTGGAATGGGCCCGTGGTGGATGGAAGGTGTGAAGGAGAGGCTTTCACAGCTCCTCCAGCATTGTGCTGGAGGCATGTTTGACACGACAAACACTTTCTTTTCGCAACCACTGTGAATCCTGGTGCACACCAGTATGTGAAGACCAAATTTCGCATGGCAGTTTTACCTCCATGGGTTAAACCATGAGCGGCATCAGCCAGCGCAGTGAGCAGTGATTTTGGGGCAACTGGTTTACCTTCACCATCTCTCCAGAGGCCCTCGGGGTCCTGGGTGCACCCAATATCCTTCCATCGGGCCTGTTCCTGTGGAGAGCAATGTTTTTGCATGTTTTTCAATTTTTCCCAATCTGGTATGACATTTACATTCATTTGAGAAATTATTTTCTTTTTACTCGCAGCCGCTTTTGCTGCTGCATCTGCTCTATAGTTACCCTTGGCAATGGGGTCTTGCCCATTTGTATGTGCTTGACACTTAATGACAGAGACTTCTGTAGGTAGGTGTATTGCATCTAGTAATCCTGTGACCTCCTGAGCATGACTTACTGGAGTACCATTCGCTGTGAGAAAGTTTCTCATTCTCCAAAGTGTGCCAAAGTCATGAATTACCCCAAATGCATACCTTGAGTCCGTGTATATGTTTACTCGCTTGTCTTCTGCTATCTGACATGCTTTTGTGAGTGCAACTAACTCTGCTCTTTGTGCTGAGTGCGGTGGATCCAAGGATTCCGCATGGACCACCTCGTGATCATCTACTACTGCATATCCAGAGGTCAACTCACCAGTGTCAGTTTGCCTGTGACAACTTCCATCTACATATAACACTAGCTCTGGATTGTCAAGTGGTTCTTCGTGTAGATCTAACCTGGGCAATGTCAATGTTTGCGTATGAAGTATGCAATCATGTGTGTCTTCTTGTGTTGTGTCTTGTAAGTGAGCATCTTCTGTGTACTCACTTATCTCTTCCTCTCTCTGAGACACACCTGTCTCATAAGGAAGCAATGTTGCTGGGTTCAATTTAGAACACCGCCGTAGTGTAATGTTACTTGGTTGTAAGAGTGCCACTTCCCACCGAGAAAGCCTGGCTTGGGTAACATGTTTTGTCCTTTGGCAGTTGAGCAGAGCATAAACTGAGTG